>NC_142886.1:46812941-47121176 GCF_051225735.1 Oryctolagus cuniculus | reverse complement strand
AGAGAGAGAGACAGAGAGAAAGGTCTTCCTTCACCGTTGGTTCGCACTCCAATGGCCTCCGTGGCCGGCGTGCTGCAGCCGGCGCACCGCGCTGATCCGATGGCAGGAGCCAGGTGCTTCTCCTGGTCTCCCATGGGGTGCAGGGCCCAAGCACTTGGGCCATCCTCCACTGCACTCCCGGGCCACAGCAGAGAGCTGGCCTGGAAGAGGGGCAACCGGGACAGAATCCGGCGCCCCGACTGGGACTAGAACCTGGTGTGCCGGCACCGCAAGGCGGAGGATTAGCCTAGTGAGCCGCGGCACCGGCCACTTGATGGTCTTGTGAAAATCTTCTGTTTCTTGACTTAAATGTTTGTCTGTTGATTCTACAGTTTCCTGGTTGATTGCTATTCCCCATCATCTTCCTGTTCCTTTGCATGACTGGGGATTTTTGTTAGATGCTACTCATCGTGGATTTAGCCTCGCTGGGTGCTAGACATGCTTATGAACACTGTGTTTAAGCTTTGCTTCAGGATGTGGTTAAGTTACTTGGAACCCCGGTTTTCGGCTTTATCTAGGGGGAACTCAGCCGCCTTTATCTAAAGCTACGCTTTCCCTGCTGCTGGCCTACTGCTGTTCTGAGTGTTCTGCCCCATGCAAAGGATCAGATCTTCCCTCTGGCCGGGAGGACAGAAGTGATCCCTGGAGCTCTCCCAGGACACACCCTCTGCTCCCTTTAGGAGCCTCTGCCCCAGGTCTCCTGGATGCAAGACCCAGAGCTCTTGTTGGGGACCAGGATGAACCCCTTCTCAGATGTCTCCTTTATGTGTGGTCCTTGCGTCTCCACTCCCGCACACTGCAAACTCCGGCAGCGTTGCCCTCCCTGGCCTCTCAGCTCCAGGGTTTCAGCTCGGGAAGACCACTGGGCACAGCATCAGCTCCCCGCGTCCTGAGAACTCTCTGAGCTGGAAGCTGGGGAGCAGTGGGGCTCACTTCACGTGCCGTCCATACGGTAGAGATCCCACTTTTGAGCTCCTGGTCACTGCATTTAAGTTGCTATTTCACATCCTTTCTCTGCTTCTTTCTTTTCTAATAGTTTTGGGGGAGAGATGGAGTGTGGTCCCTGCCGCTCTGAGTTGGCTGTGAGCGGAAGCCTCTTCCAGTTGTGTTTGTGGCCTCGCCAGCTGGGGGTGCCATGTGGAATGGAACGGGGGTGCTGTTGGCTCTGCCTCCTGTGCACCCCACTGCGGTGCCTCGCGGGGCCTGAAGGTCTGTCTTAGGCTGGGAAAGGAGGAAGAGGCAGGGGAGGGGAGTCTGGAGACACCAGGACAGCAGCCTCGCTCTGAGCTGGAGTATGGACAGTGCAGAAGGAGGAGGGGAGAAGCCAGTCTTCTTCCTGAGGTCAAGCGGTTCCTCCCCAGCGTCTGCAGGGTCTCCTTGCGACCTGTCTCTGGGACAAGCATGTGCTGCCCACTGCCCTCGGTATCTGCAGTTTGCTTCCTGGTTATGCCATAGGAGAGGACAGGGACAGGTCAAAAAATGTGCTGGAGTATGCAAAGGATGTGAAATCCTGGAAGGAATATGAAAATGGGTGAATATTATCTGACAGGGAAAAAAACTGCAACCTTAACAATAGCACTAATCAGCATAGTCCCCTCCAAGAATTTAGCAAGACTCTCTCTGTTTCTAGATAACCACTTAATCTCAGCCATTGTTGGGCATCTTTTATTTCATAATCCACATTCTTCTGCTATTATTCTTTCCAGAGATTTAACCTTATTTAAATTAAAAAATCACACACCTTATTAATTAAAACACTAGATGAGAGCAATTGATAATTCATGCAAGGGGAAGCAAACATCTTTGCTATAAATATTTCTCCTTTTGCTTCTTTAGGTGCTTATTATTTAAGCATTGAGAAACTGCCTGATGCTCTAAACCAGACTGTAATTAGTAATAACCGCTTCCATGTGCATAGGAGTTCAGGGTATAGAAAAGTCGGCTTTCACCCATCATTTCACTCCAGCATCTTTGCAGCCTCCGTATGAAGTCTCAGGCACGAAAAATAATCATCCCACATCACAGAGGACAGCAGAGCTGTGAGAAGGGCCCGCTGTGCCCAGTGTCACCTCCGGCAGCCTAGAATCTCAGTCCAGATTCAGTGGTTGTGCCGTCTGAGTGTGCCCTGGGCCTCTCTCGCGAGTGGAGAACGAAGCAGCTGCGTGCTCCACGGGGCTCCTGACAGAATCCTGCACCGTGGACAGACTCCTACTCCGGGGCAGAGTCTCTAACAACAGGAGAGTCCAGGGAAGGCAAACACTGCTCTCCCGGGTTCCCTGGATGGCAGCCGGCGGCCCGTGTCAGCATAGCCAGAGCCGAGCGGCCCTGGCTCACCAGCTACTCAGAGCCAGGTGTGGCAAATAAGGAAGAACACGGCTCAGTAATTCTCGACGTGAATTAGTGTTTGGAAGAGGAGTCAGCCAATCCCTGTGAGCCTATGAAAATGATGGAAACAATTTCATCTAGCGCAGCAGGGCAAGGTTTGTGCGTTCCCATGGTGCCCCTCTCCTAGTTGCTCTACCAGGGGGCCGAGGGAGTCTCCACGCCCAGTAGCAGCTCGATCTCCCAGGAGGCCTTGTCTTTTGTCCCGTGCCACCCAGAGCCGGATCACGGCCGGGTTCCAGCGTATCCGAGTTTTGTCGAGGAGGTTTTTCCGGGCTTTGACCTTCACCCGTTCTGCGTCAGAGGTGTGTAGCAGCGACCAGAGCGCACTTGGGTCTGACCCGGTTGCAGTCAAATTGGCCACTATCATCTTCACGACTCTGGGTACGTGGTCTAGCCTCGGCAAGTCTCACTCGCTTTTCCACTCAAATGGGTTCACTACAACAGCCTCTGCGTGCGTGTGCGTGTGCTACTCTGCCGGGTTGTGGTAACACCAGGCCTTAGCCTGGGCAGCTGGCAAAGGACAGAATTTACTTCTGACTGCTCTGCAGGCTTAGTGCAAGACCAAGGCGCGGACAGGCGCCGTGTCTGGTGAGTACCTGTTTCCTGGTTTACAGGGAGAGCCTTTGGCTACACCTCACAGGCAGAGGGGCCTGGTGGCTCACTGGGACCTTGATCATTAGGGTGTGTGGTCTTCTAGTAGGGGCTCCACCCTCTGACCCACCCCCTCCCAAAGGCTCACCTCCTGATACCAGCACATTGGTCATTAGGTTTTAAATCACGCATTTTAGGGGGACGCAAACCTTCAGACCACAGCAGTGAGATCTTATGTGCAAAACCCAGGTAGACCCCAGGGTCTCCACAAAGCGTTTAAACAAACACAGCCAGCCACCGCAAGGGAGCTGAGGGCACTTCACATCTGATTTATTCTCTTAAGGAAACGCCAAAGAAAAGGAAAAGCACCTCACTAATATGCATCAAATATCTAAAAATTGTGCTTCGCCTGTCATTGTCCCATCTGAAAGCCCCAACAGCTAATTCTCAGGGTTCTCACTCTCCTGTTTACAGGCCCAGCATTGCCCACACAGCCTGTCTGTTTTTCTTTCTTCCCTTGCCTTCCTGCTCAGTTCTGTGTTACCTGGATCATTGGGTCTTTCTAGATTTTTCCATTTTCTTTCTTCCTTATTTGCCCCCCATGTTCTTGACAATAGGAGAGACCTCAATTGGACCCAGCATTGGGGCTGCTTCTCCTTTGGAAGTCAGGGTAGTGGGTAAGATGGCGATTTGCGTTCATCAACCATTCGGATCAAAGCACAGACAGCGTTTTGCACACATGCTGCGCGGCGAGTGCTCCCGTCACTGGAATGTAACATGGTGCGTGCCGTTCACCTAAACACAGCCTCGGGAAGAGTCACACAGGGGGCAGCTCGAGCGCTTCCTGTCTCCCCACGTGGACAGTCTGGGGCCAGGTCCACTGGCTTAAGAAATTCCTAGAACCTAGAACCATCCTTCAGTGCATGTAAGTTACAGGTTTGAAGAAATACAGCGCTCCTACTATGCGCCAAACATGGAGCTCTGCTCTCACATTCAGGGGAACAAGACACACTGACGGGCGCCAACAGCCGCACTGGCCGCTGGAAGGCCGGTCTGCCTGGACTCCCAAAGGTCACCTGCACTGGAGTGGTCCAGCTGCCCCCAGCCCCGCGGGGTCCTGGCCGCTCCTGCTCCCAGCCGCGTGCTTCTCCAGGAGGTTATCGTGGCTGCCGGGCAGGCGTGGCTCTCTCATCCCTTAGTCAGGACCTGGCTTTGGGCAGTTGGGAAGGAGCCTTTAGCCCCGCCTCTGGCTGCGGCAGAACCGCTCAGGCCTCAGAGCGCCTGCGGGGCTGTGGGGTTGGGTTAGTCTCCCACGGCAAACACCCCATCCAGCACTGTCTTTATGGCCACTTTCCTGCTGGGTCTCCTCTGAGGACTCACAGGAATCTACTAACCATTTGAAAGGCAGAGTTACAGAGAGGCAGAGGCTGGGAGAGAGAGAGAGAGAGGGAGAGAGAGAGAGAGGGAGAGAAAGAGAGAGAGAGAGAAAGAGAGTCTTCCATCCACTGGTTCACTCCCCAGGTGGCTGCAGAGAGAGAGAGAGAGAGAGAGAGAGGTCTTCCATCCACTGGTTCACTCCCCAGATGGCTGCAACGGCCAGAGCTGTGCTGATTTGAAAGCCAGGAGCCAGGAGCTTCTTCTGGGTCTCCCATGTGGATGGGAGCCATTTTCCACTGGGCCGTCTTCCACTGCTTTCCCAGGCCATCACAGAGAGCTGGATCAGAAGAGGAGCAGTCGGGACTCAAACCAGCACCCATATGGGACACTGGCACTGCAGGTGGTGGCTTGGCCCACTATGTCACAGCGCCGGCCCTGAAACCAATCTTAAAACACGGGTCACTCATACAAGCCGAAGTACATGGGCAAAGGGGTGGGGCGGAGAGGGCCACACCTCCCTGGGGAGAGGTTTGCCTTTCGTTTTCCAGGATACACAGGGTAGTAGGAAAGCGATGATGTATGAGGGAACCTCAAAACTTTATGGCAAAAAAAAATTAAAACCTACGTTTATTGGGGGGGGGGGCAAAAGTTGTTTGGAATTCCTGCATTGCTTTTGCACAATTCACATGTGACACACTTTTTGAAGACCCCTCATAAGCCTGCATTCAAATCTTTGCACTGAAATCAACTCACCCTGTAACCCCATTTCCCACCAAGTGTCCTTGTAGACAGAGCTCCTGTAAAGGCCGGACGCCTGACTGCTTCTCGTGGGACGAGGGTGGCACATCTCCCCGCAGGAGCACACTTTCCTCTGAGGCAGAGGCAACACGGCGCGGAAGAGCTGCCGTGCTGGGAAGTCCCTCCGCCTGGGGGACGTGGAAGAGAGTCAGGTGCCCCAGGCAGGTGCTGCGCTGTCTGCTGCACACAGTGGAGAACTGGGGAGGTTTCCCATGTGCCCGAAGAGCCTGGATCTGGGCTTTGACAAGGGCAGAGGGTGGATGGGTGCAGCGACACAGGGACGCCAGGCAGAGGCCACTGCGGCAGTCAGAGCAAGGGGAGCCTGAGGGCGGCACGGGGATTCCCAGTCGGGACCCGGTCAAGCGAGTTTTAGGAGCGTGACCGCTCAGCGCCCAGTAACCAACCTGGAGGAGCGAGGCGCCAGTGGGACAGCGGTGACGCCATTCCTGCAACTTGCAGTGGTAAAATATTAAACCTGAACGGGGATTATTCCATTAACTATATTGGTAAAAAGACAATTCTAATGAATGGTACCACCCAAGTGAAACATACATTATCCTCTCATTTGAAGCCTCCCTGTAATTTACGACATCGCAGTTGGATTTAAGAGAACGCATTATTGCCAGCGTTAGTAGAAGGTCAACATTCATTAGCAACCCTACAATAATAGCCAACAAGTGTGAAGAGGGAGTCTTGATTGAGGAAAACAATTTCAGTTAGAAAATAGGCTCTCATTTCTCTCCTGCGCAAGGTTATTATAGCAACAAGAAAATGAAAACACTTTTATTTTTCAAATTTATGAAAAAGCCTTCAGCACCGCTGTCACTCTAGGTAGGAAAACATCTTTAGTAGATGGAATCTTTTCTTCTCGGAACTTAAATAAAGACAAACACCTCTCAAGCATCAAGGAGAATGGGAGATTCTGATGGTTTCTTTATAAAATGCAAATGAAAAATACGTTGTTAGAGAAGAATTAATGTTTAATACAGAAGTTGAATTAGGTTTATGTTCACGGTGTGTGTGTGTGTGTGTGTGTGTGTGCGTGCCTTCTCTGAACTGAGTGCTTGTAAGTGTGTTTTTATGTGAGGTTTCTGGAGGGAAGTGGCCATTTGCATTCAATGTACTTTGTTTCTTTGAATAGTTAACAATACTTTCACACTTTGTTAACTCCTCATAAGAACCCCATTGTGTAAGTGTTAGAAAGCCAGTTTATAGAAGAGAAAATGAAGCCTTGGAAATACTGGGTGACTGATTCAAGACCACTGAGCTGATAACGCAGACAGGGGAGTGGCTGGGGTAGCCCGGGAGATCTGGGGCGCTGGGGGCGTTGCACGTGGAGTGAGGGGCAGAGCCCACACTCGGGTGCGCTGATTCAAAGCTTCCTCCCTCGCTCCTCTCTGGCAATCCCCCCACCCCTCAGGACAGACGCAGGTTTTATGGGACGGCACAGCCCTGGCCACACTCGCCTGCACCTTCAGGTCAGAGGGGAGCTCCCAGAAGCTGATGCCTGTATCTCACGGTGCTCAGAGACGGCGCATGCGTGGGTCTGGGCTCTGACCTTGGCTTTGGAACTTGTCAAGGTCCCAGATGATTATCAAGGACACAGCGGCGTGGGAACCACGCGTATAGTAACAAAGAAGAGGTCCTCTGATGCCACAGACCTGGGTTCAAATCCCAGGACCTCCACTTCTCCTCTGTGTGATCTGGGGCAAGACGCCTGGCTGCTCAGCTTCCCTCTCCTCCGGGTGTTGTGAAGATTAAAACTCTTTGGAGATCCTGGTGGAAAGAACAGGCCATCAAAGAAGGGGGTACCTTTCTTTGAAGGGAGGAGAGAACTTCCACTCTGATTATGGCCTTGTCTAAACAAGGTCAGAGTTTGTGAACTCAAGAGGCTTCCATAGCCTTGGCAGCTCATGACAAGAGCCTCGGGTGATTACTGACGCCATAAATAAGAGTGTCAATTGTTAAATCAACAACAGGAGTCACTGTGCACCTGCTCCCCATGTAGGACCTCTGTCCTTCATGTGTTGTACTATGCGAATTAATGGTAAAACTACTACTCAAACAGTACTTTATACTTTGTGTTTCTGTGTGGGTGCAAACTGTTGAAATCTTTACTTAGTATGGAGTTGATCTTCTGTATATAAAGGTAATTAAAAATGAATCCTAATGAAGAATGGAATGGGAGAGGGAGTAGGAGGTGGAACAGGAGTGGGGGAGGGAGGGCAGGTATGGGGGGAAGAACTGCTATAATCCAAAAGTTGTATCTATGAAATTTATATTTATTAAATAAAAGCTTTCTATATAAAAACTCTTTGTGAGACAGAAAATATTTTCAAACATTTTCCATTGTTGCTTTACAAAATCAGCCTTTCACAAAAATAGCCAATAATGGGCTCCTGGCTGCCTCGTCTGGGTCCCCGGGAGGAAAAGGCTGGGAGGGATGCACAGGGTCTTAAGCCAGCAGAGCTGGGGCTGTGCCACATGCAGATTGTACCGGCAATTACACAGAGGCCCAGAGGGGCTGGAGGACTGTCCAATGTCACACAGCAGTTCAGCACTGCTAGGGTGAGCTGGGGGTCTCCCACTCGCTCTCTGGGGTGAGCCCTGCTCCGCGGTGTCTGTTCTTGGAGGGCCCAGAGGTTGGATGCAGCTCACAAGGATGAGGTTTGTGGACCCACAGGGAGAGCTCAAAGGCTCCCCCGTGAACTGATGGGCACAGCCCGGAGCAGCACGTCTCAACTGACCAGGTCGGGTGGCACTTGTCCCAGCTGCTCTGTGTGTCGCTGCTTCGTGTCCTGGCTGGTGGGAAAGTGATTCTCGTTAAGGAGTCTGCGTGGGGCTCATCCCAGGAAGATCGGCTTTGCCTTTCCGCATTCCCAAGGGAGGCGTTTTCCCTTGGGGTCCGAGGCAAAGGCCGAGCTGTAATACAGCATCACTCAACTTCCTTATTTGTGAAATGGAAATTCTGCCCACCTTGTAGTGAAGCTGCGAGATCAAAACAGACAGCGAGCCTATCAGACAATCCGGGCAAAACCCACGCCTGGCAGACGGCTAGGAAATCACACTTTGCTCTGCTCTGGGGAGGCAGTGGAGTCATTCATCAAAGGGTATCCGGACAAATGTCCCGGGGAGCATGATGCAGGCTGTGAAAGCTGGGCCAGCCGGTACCCCTGTCCTCTAGGGCGTTGTGGGCTGGTGGGAGACAGGGACACACACAGGGAGCCCCGATTCCTAAGCTAGATAGAGCGGCTCAGGCACAGGAGGCAGGGTTTCAGAGGTAACCACCAGTGTTGGGAACAGTCAAAAGCCAGCAGCTTCTAAGCTATTTCAGGCCTGTGGCTTTTTTTTTTTAATTAAGGAAACAATACCAGCACAAAGAACAATAAAAAGCATCTGAGTTTGCTTCCAAGAATTTGAACTTGGATTTTATTTAAGAGTCGTGGTGGCCTGGTTCTATTCCAAGGTGAGAAGATGTGGAACTCATGAGACAAAACCCACTGGATGTTAACCTCACCTAAGTCCTCTAGACTGCTGCAGTCCCCAGCCCGCCCTGCTGCCTCTCGGCTGATCCTGACCGTCTTGCATGTTCTGTCCATAGCAGAGCCGGAGCAGTGAGGTGCACGTGCACCGGGAAAGTGGAGGGAAACCGGACTGAGTGTGCCACTCAGAAGCGAAAGAGAAGACGGCTCTTACATGAATGAGAAACCAACTACGAAAGATGCATGTGTCACAGGAAAGCAGCGTACGTTTTCATTATGAAATAAAATATTGCAAGATCTGGAACAGGGGTAGGAGAAAATGCATAAAGAAAAGCAAAACCGGAAACTGATGGAAAAATCCATCCAGGTCTAATTTATTGACTGTCATTAGCCCCTTGGCAACCAACCGTGCCTCTTGCATGCATCTTGGTTTAGAAACTTCGGCATGGAATTAAATCTTGACTTCGCCATGCTTTGTTGTAGGACATAAATCTTCCTGAATTCACTCTTGGTTTGCGAAATGAAGACAGTACCTTGGGTCTGTCTCCTGGGATTTTGGAGCAGACCCGGAGAACAGCACAGGACAAGGAGACTGCTGGGGGTGAGCCTTGTAGTGCAGCAGGCCAAGCTGCCGCTGGTGACACTGGTTTCAGAGTGCCGGTTCAAGTCCCACCTCTCTGCTTCCAATTCAGCATTCCTGCCAGGGGTCCCGGGGAGGCAGGGAATGATGACTCCTGTACTTGGGCTGCTGCTACCTGTGTGGGAGACTCGGATGGGGTTTTGGACTCCTGGCTTTGTCCTGGTCCAGACCTGGGTGTTGCAGCCATTTGGGAAGTAAATCAGTGGATGGAAAATGGAAGACTTTCTCTCTCTCTCTCTCTCTCTCGCTCACTCGCTCACTCAAAGAGTCTGTGCTAGTGGCACAGAATTAATTTATCCATGTCACGTGAATCTGCACTTAAAGGGTTGGAGAGGAATTTTGAGGCTGTGATTGAGAAATGTCACTGACAGAGTGTGGCATCCTGGGACTCTCTCAGAGGAAGAGGAAAGTGGAAACAGGCCTGGGCGGGGACACGTGCATGGTGGGCTGCAGGGATGGGGACCGTGCGCACTGGACATGGACGTGGACTTCCCGACCCTGCAGGGCTGGGGTGCTTGTTGACCGGATGAGTCATCTCACGTGGCGGAGATCGGCCAGGTGTCCGGAGGCCTGCGATGCTCTCTGCGGCTTCCCATCTCCATCATCGAGCCCAGCCCCGCGTCCTTTGTCTCCCTTGCCGACAGCCGTTGGGTGAGTCCCTGGGAGCAGAGAGAAGTTAAGACTTGGCCTGTGGGCACAGCCGGCACTGCAGGTGGCAGCTTCACCTGCTACGCCATGGCCCGGCCCCCTGTGACTGTTAAATGGAGAAAAGATGCAAGGAGGTTTGAGGAAACTCTTGGAGGGGCTGCGCTGTGGGCTGTCCAGCCAACAGGAAGACTGGACAAGCCCCTCTTCCTGGGGGATGGCAAAGCAGGGGGTCCGGGGGTGCAGATCACCCCGCGGGAGGCACCGGGCCTGCGTCCCTGTCCGGCTGGGGAGACCTCGCTAGCACCTTTGATGTCCTTCATACACACATTTGCCTTTCAGGGTTGCCTGGGCTTTTAAGAGGCGCCGACAGCTGTTGCTTCAAGTAAGATGGATGGCGATGTTTCTCCCAGCCATCCTCGCGCCCCAGGGAAAGTCGTTTCGGGCACATGCACGGGTGGGGACCGGGCACTTGGGGCTGGGCAGGAGGGAGCTCTTCATGGTAGAGAGGTGAGCGGCACGGCTCTGTGGGTTCGGTGCAGGGTGAGGGCTGTCACGGCCAGCCCCGTGGTGGGCACGTGGTGAACACTCACTGAGTGAATGAAGGAATGGAGGATGAATGATTCCCCCACACCTCCGTGAAACACAGTATATGAGACGGAAAGAAAATTAAAACAAATGAACGCCAGGTTGGTTTGAAAACCCAGCAACACTCACAAGTGTGGCGTTAATCCGGCCTGGTGTGCAGAAGCTACAGCCGTGGACACGGACGGTTTCCTGGATGCCTCGCTCCCCAAGGCCGCTCCTCTCCCTCGGGTGTGTGTCCGTCCACACCTGGTTCTCCACCGGCTGTTTTTGCAGCTCTGTCTCCAGGTGCTTCCTGGAGGTGTCGTGGCAGTTACCTAAGGGGAAGCTGAGACGTGCAGAGGCCTTGTTCTAAGTCACAGGTGACTCGGGGTCAGGGTGTGAACCCAGCTCTGCTGGGCCCCCTGCCTTGTCCTCCCAGGCTCAGTTTGCCCTCAGAGGAAGTTCCTGGCCCTAACACGGCCCTTTGATGGCGGAGAAGAGAAGACGCAGCTGGAGGGGAATCTGTGAGGGGAGGAAGCCACGGTGCGATGGGCAGGCAGGACTGCGAGCTTCGACCTTGGCAGCCCCGCACCGTGTGTGGTTCTTCCGACTTCAGTTTAAAGGAGTTCAAGCGAAACCAGATTAGAACCCCAGTCCCTGCGTTGTAGTGGCCACACAGCAAGGGCGCTGTGGCCACACGTGGCCGCCACATTGGGCAGTGCAGATAGAGGGGGCTTCCATCATGGCGGACAGCAGGAGCAGGAGCGTGGGACAGGCGTGAGGTCCAGCTCACCTCTTGTGGCCACTTCAGACAGAGCCACGACTTGAGACTCCTACCACCTGCGGTTGCCCTTGACCTGTGACCTGTACTCCCCAGGAAGGGCAGGGCCGGAGACTTGCCTGGGCATCCGCAGGCTGCTGGGCTCCGAGCTGGGATGGCCCCACCTCCCGACTCCTGATCGTAATCAGGGACATCGATGCTGAGTCACTTGGGCCCTTGGCCTCTCTGTGCAGGGAGTGGCGTTCCCGGAACCCTGGTGTCCCACCACCCTACCTCCCTCCCAGTGAGTAACAGCCCCAAGGATGGGTCGGAGCTGGGTGGCGTCCATCTCTCGGGCTGTTTGCCGACTTCCTTCTTGTCGATCTTCCATTTCCCCCGGGGAGGAGCCTTTTATGAGACTTTGGTCAGCAGCACGGAGCTGGCAGGAGGGTGTGTCCTGCCTCGGGCTGAGCCAGGCAGCCCCGCACTTCTGGAAAACAGCGAGTCCCAGCCAAGTGGAGCAGCCGCGGCGCAGCCTGAATGTGCTCCCATCATGCCTTGTATTAGGATTTGATTTAATTTTTACCTGATGCTTCCACCTATTACAAGGAGACATAAAAAGGGAATTTGCAGCTGCCTGCTTATCAGAAAAGATCAACTGTTTCTGTAATTAATATGGAAGATAACAATTTAAAATAATGAAACACCCATAACATGCTTAAGGGAAGCAGCTTGTTGCTATAATTAGAACGAGAATCAAATTGTTCTGATGGCAAACACATCATTTATTGAACTGAAGCTACTCTCTGAATGGAAGTAAATAGTGCAGCAGGAAAAAAAGATGGGTGAGAGACATTTCTTACAACCTCGGGTCCGGGAGAGGCCCCGGGGCACCCGGGATGCGGCCAATCTCGGGCACTCCGTGCGGGTCGCACCCATGCTAACGCGTGACGCTTGCCCAGCGTCCTCGGAGGCCCGTGAGAGGTTCCGGAAGTCCGTCTCCGATTGGGCCACAGCTCTGCTTAAGCCTCTCCCCACCACAGTGCTAAATAGAATGAGATTCAAGCCCGTAAGGATAAGTGCGCCCTCGCACTGGGTACTGCAGCAGAGCCGCGTAGAAATTTCTAGAACGATGTGTAGGACACTGTTCTTTCCTCCTCAGTCGAGCTTGAAAAGTGAGGATTGAGGACACGGATCAAAAGCTTTCCGGGGGCAGCAGTTTAGCCTGGAGGACAAGACGCTCCTGCACCACGCCTGAGGGCCCGGGTTCAGTTCCCGGCTCCATCTCCTGACCCCAGCGTCCTGCGAATGTGCACCCCTAGGAGGCAGCAGGGACGGCTCAGGTGACTCAGTCCCTGCCAGTCCTGCGAGAGGCCTGCACTGGGGGGCCAGCTCCCAGCCTCAGCCTGGCCGAACCTCAGGGTGGGCAGTCGGGAGTGAACCAGGGAGTGAGCCGCTCTCTGTGTCTCTGCCTCGCAAGTACAGAAATAGCCACTCCATGAGTTACATTATTGTGTAATGAATAAAAACGTGCTATTTTCCCCATGACTCTCCCATTACTTACAGGACTGAAGCCAAGTTCCCTGGGTGGCCCTGCCCCGCCCCCAGTGTCAGACTCATCCCGTTCCAGGGTCCATGGGAGCCGGCCTTCTGGGCAGCTCCCGGCCTCGCCATCGCCCGTGCTCTGAGGCCCTCGCTCCTGCTGATCCACAGGCCGAGGGCTCTCTGTGCCTCCCTTGCCCTTGCTGCTCCGTGCAGACCTGGTCAAGCGTCACCTCCTCCGAGCGTCTCTCTCAGGCCCTCCGTCCTGGGGCGCAGTCAGCTTGTTTCTCCTCTGCGACCACGTGGGATCCCCCACAAGCACGGATCAGCATGCTACACGCGCGCTCGCACCCACATCTCCCACTCTCGGCGTTTCTGTGAGCGTGTGCACATGGGTGCCTGCACGCATGTGTGAGTGTGTTTATTTATTTGCCTGGCACACAGTGGGTCTAAATGTTTACTAAAATGGTGTGAGATTAATTTGGGTGAACAAAGACACATTTTGGGTTCATTAGACATGTTAAGATATTTTTAAAGTTTTGTGGTTTGAGGAAAATTTGAACTGAGTTTTGCCAAGTATGTTTTTGCCTATTTGTAAAGTCCATATGTCTGTTACGGGAGGAAAAGCCATATGGTTCTGATTTCTGTCCTCACAGATCAGCATTTCAGCTTTCAGGATATCTGATGTTCAAGATGCTGCCTGTGTTGTGTGTACAGCTCCATCGCTCTGAATGCCATTTGCTTTGAACTGAGGAGACTGACTTTCCCCAAAATAAACTCAACTCTCCACGAGGCGAGGGTGCTTTCAGGCCTCCACGTGTGAGCTTGGGAGGTGACATCGCCGACGAACGCACAGCCTTTTCTTGCAAAGAAAAAAAGGTGGCCACCCGGGGACAAGGATCTCTGGTCAGGAGGAGCAAGGGCCGGCGCCCACTCCGCCGAGCCGTCTGCGTTCATTTTCCATGTGTCCGCAGGGCACCCACGTGCGCCAAGGAACTACCGATCAGATGAATCAATGAGTTAATAGAAGCATAAGAGAGAGAAGGCATCTAGAGGGGGTGATGTCATGAACACCAGTCTTAGAATTAGAAACCTGGATTTGATTACCACTGCCGGGAGTTGGTGCCTTCGTGACCGAGTCTTGCGCCACCTCTTGCTTCCCAGAGTGCGCTCCTCCGTTAGAAGAGGCGGTGCACCAGGTCTGTCTTTGAGTTCCAGTGAACATTTCGTGAAGAGCTGGAGCAAGGTTTGCCGAACTTCGCTCGTGCCTCTGATGCTTGTGCGAACTTGTCACTCACCGAATGTTTTTGTTTTCGCAAACTGATTTTTCTCATTTGATGAAGTGCTCACATACAGTTACGAAAGAAGCTTTGCCCGACTGCCGCCGGTGGAGAGGCAGCATTCCTCACCGCTAAGGAGCCTCTTGGTGTGGATGAGGGAGACGCTCACTGCTTGTCCTAGGTGTTAGTCTGCATATTACCTGAATCCACGTCCCTGTCGTCAGCGGTACCCACGGCCACCTCTGGAGAGCATTTCTGGGTGCATCTTGCAAAGTGTCTGACTCCGTGCACATTGTAATTAGCCACTGGCGTCGCTATTGACAAGACTAATAACACAGGGAATGGTGGGCACTACAGCTCACATCGCAGCCAAGGCTTTTCACTCAGTGTGCAGTTGTAGAGAAAGGACTTGGCTTCTGCGAGCCACGACGCCCTCAGTTGAAAAGCAGAGAGAGCCAGTTACCACGTGGGCCAGCAGTTCCTACCTCCACGGAACGCCGAGCAGCCGGCAGGAAATGGAGTCCGTTGCGTCCTCCTGGCTGGTTTCAGGCCCTCTGCTGCCGCCACCGTGGACTCTGCCACGCACTGGCTCAACCCTCACTGTGCTATCCGAGGCAGGCGTGGCCAGGACGGGGATCCTCATCTTACCAGTGGAGAGAGCAAGGCTTCCAGGGGTGGCGTGCTGCTCTCTGAGCCCACACCGGGTCTGGAAGGAGCTCGTGTCTCCCGCAGCTCCCGGCTGCTTGTTTTTGTGTCACTGAATAGACAACCGCAGGACACAGAGCAGGTCAGCGAGACACAAAGAGGGGAGAAACTCGGCTGAGAAGCCTCAGTGTGCAAACCCCTCCCAGGGCCTCCTCCTTTGAATGTAGCTGAAGAGACACAGCCACAAAGCCCGCTTGTGACCCAAAAGGCCACCTTTTGAACTTGGGAAGTTTTAACAAATGCTGTACAGAAACAGAGTGTGTCAGGTCCTGAGATAGTTGCTGGAGAAACAGGAATAATTCAATTCCATGTCTTCCGGAAACAGTTCATAGTCTGATGGGGAGACCAAATGATTAGAACACGCACCCCAAAAAAACCCACACAGAAGGAGATGCAAACGATCCCAGGTCATGGTCGCAACGAAGCCGCGGGCGGGCGACGTGCCCTGCACAGCATGAACAAGCTCACAAGATGTGTCTTCAGTGTCGCTCTTGGGGCTCGAGCCCACACCGCTTGCTTTTCTCTTTACAAGTGGTCATTTTTCAAGGCATCGCTTTTCTTTCTGTTATTACGATTGACCAGAGCCAACACCTCCTTCAGCAGACTTCCAAGACTCCCAGAGTTCCCACTTTCACATCCATCTCAAAATGTCCCCCGTGCCCAGGACACACAGCCCATGAGTCGGACGCCCCTAGCATTTTCCAGCAGACATTGGAAAAGTCTCAGCAACTGGAGCTACTGGAAACAGAATCTTAAACTTGGCAATGAGAAGCAGAGGCGTTCATTTTTAGATTTTAAAAATAAAAATGTCCATCTTCAAGTCAACACATTTCCCTGTTTTGGCATCTCAAACCATCTTTAAAAAAAAGAAATTTTCAACTTACCTTCGCATTTATAAGTGAGTTTCCAACCCACCTCCCCCCCCCTCTAAATTCCGCATTAGCAACCCCTTGTGCAGCTTGCTTTAGACAGGGGTGATGACTCCCGGCTGTACGGTCACACAGGCCTGCCGGTCATCAGGGTGTCACTCCGTCGGTGCAGGGTCAGATGCTGGGCAAGGAATGGAGAGAGGCCACCCCCAGCCGCCAACAGCTCTGACAGGAGAGGGGAGATGGAAACCCGGGGTCCCTGGCCGTTGTTGGAGAATGTTTGCCGATTCACGCACCACCCATGCAAGTGCACCTGGCCGTCCCCAAGCTTCTAACAAGCGGAACGATGTGCTCCGGGAGCCGTATCCCTATGGGCTGTGTCGTGGTGCGCTTCCGAAGGTTTCACTTCCCAGTCCCTGGCAGGTGTCTTCAGAGCTGTGGCTGAGCGGTGACTCCTGGAACCACGCAGGAGGCCTTGGCACACACACTGGTTCTCAGATTCCACGTGGCGAGAGCCGGGAAAGGAGTGCCCTTGGGTTGCTTGTGAGACACGTCCTGACCACCGCGCCCGGCCCTCTGCGAGCCCCGGAGGACTGTTCTTCACTACTGCTTGTGAGTAAGAGCAGCTCCCCTTGCTTGCTAGTTCTCTCGGCAGATTGTGGAAGGCAGGTCTGAGGGCATGATGCGCCAGGTGAAAGTAACCGAGACGAAAAAGCTACGCTGTTCTGTGGCGTTGCCAGCGACATTTCAGTCCTGAAAATGCAAACAGGATCAATTTCATTTCAAAATCCAGTTTTCCCATCCTCCCCTGCTGTCTATCCTGTGGACGATTTTCAAACCCTTTTGGCTTCGTGGAGGATTTAGGATTGGGAGGTGAAAACCTCAGTCTTCCAACATTTGTTTCAAATCTACGAAGGCCGTGTATTAGGGTTCCTTTTTTTAAAAAGTCCTCTGCAATGGGGTTGACAAGATGTCATATGTAGTGCTTGACCCTTGCGGGTCGCGAGAGCGTCCGGGACGGCGCCTCCCCGGCAGCGAAACGCACAGCAGGTGCTGGCGGCCCCGTCTCGCTCAGAAGTCTGTCTGCAGACGGCGCAGTCCTGGGCGGTCCAATTTGCAAGGCTCAAGCTCTTCCACGCAGCTGCTTTTTTGCACGTTGCTTGCAGCCTTGAGCAACGAGTCCAGAAATCGTCTAATATTTCTCTGGAGAACATATGAGGGCCCTGGAAGGAGCGCTGGCAGCATACGAAGCGGCAGCAGCTCCCATCGGCGCGGGCGCCTCCTGGGCGGCTCCCAGTGCGGTGGGTGACGCAGCCGGGAAGCCGACTCCATTAGCGACGCGCTGCGGCGTCTCCATTTCCCGTTTTCCCAATCTTTGGGGCTAATTATTGTTGACATTCCCCACACACTGCAGTGTCTTTGGGGAGCAAAGAGAAGTTTGTTAAAACATGAACCAATCAAGGGCCAAGTGATTTCCAAAGGCTCTTGAAAATAAAACATAATGAAATGCATTTGGAAAACGACAAAAAAAAAAAAAAAAAGAAAAAGAAATTGCAAGAAGGACTTTATAATCCCGCAATGAGTGAAGTGACGGGGTGGGGACGGAAATTATCATCGACCGTGTCAGCCGCTCAAGTCCTGATTCCTGGAGATGAGCTGTGCGATGCTCTAGCGTCTCCCTCTCCTGCCTTAGTTTGAAGCATTTGGATCGCAGAAAATTAGTGAAAGTTAGGCCCGCATCATTCCACTGCGCAGAGGAGAGCAGTTACCTTTCACTCAGGTTCTCTGAAGCGCTTATTCTGTGCTGCAGAAAAAAAAAAAAAAAAGATGGGATTGCAGTGTATGCATTTATCTGTAGCCTATACTTCATTTGGGGAAGATGAAGAAGCCGGAGAAAAACATAGACAACTATCACGGTGACAATGGCTCTGTTCTGCAGACACTGAGGTTTTTCCAGGATTTCCACCGGGCAGAAGATGTCTCCAACCACAAAGGATCGCATGCTGTTTTAGGAAATAGGATACGTTAGGGTGGCTGACACAGCTCCACCTTTGTCCGAAGACAAGACGTTGTGTTGTAAGCATCGGGTTCCACGTGTCCTCCCTCCAGGCAGCCTTGTCGCCCCCTTCCCGCGTGACTGTTGCCGGAGGTCCGGTTGTCCCTGTGGTCCTGAGATGGTTCTGGTCGCCTGTGCTGGAGTCTCACGGGGGGAGCTCTTTAGCGTCACCCACAGCTGCTGGACTTCTTAGCTCTCAGTGTGTCCTGTCTTCCATGAGTTCCTTCTCACTCGTTTCTTGCAGAGAATTGAGAAGAGGCCTCTGGCTTTCTGAGTCGTCCTGTGCCCCGGTGGCACCTACTCTAAGCTGTTTCTCCAGGGCAAGCGATCTGAGGTTTCCAGTTTTTCCATCAACAGTTTTGAAAGTATTGCACCTGTGCTGTCTCGCATTGTGGCGCTTCTGACAACGTCTGGATTAATTGGGTTCCGGGTCCCTGTGGCTGCTACGACCTTTCCCGTGGTGAGGCCCCAGGTTTTGCTCGCTGCCCCTCTCTCATGGACTCATGGGACAGTCACACGTACGGCTGGTGCACGCTCACGTGAATCCTGCCTGGTGACTGTGGACTTTCTGTCCGGGTGTCTTTAGTTATAGGAATTCCTTGGTGGCTCCACCTTTAACTGTGGCCTGTTCCGCTGGAACCTGGATGCTGAAATTTCTGGATTTATTTCAAATGAAACACACCTCCGCTACGAAACCTCTCATGGAATTGCTAAAGTGGATCTTTCAACTTCATCTGCAGTTTGCTCTTTAGTGTTTCTGTATTTTATTTTAATAATTTCATTTATAAAACCCTGAAATACTTTTTATCAAAGTTTATTGAACTCGTGACTACATGGTCATTAAAATCTTATTTACTTATTTTATTTATCTGAAAACTCAAGGGACAGAGACACAGACAGAGAGGGAGGGAGAGAGAGAGAGGAAGGGAGAGAGAGATACACATCTGTCTCACCTGCTGGTTTTCCACCAGTGCCACAGACCAGCTCGGGCTGAGTCAGGCTGAACACAGGAACTCAGAACTCAGCCCGGGTCTCCCAGGTGGGTGGCAGGGAGCCTTCCTGACCCAGCCCCTGCCGCTTCCCCGAGGGCACATTAGCAGGAAGCTGGAATTGGGAGCGGAGCCAGGTCTCATACCCGGACACTCTCAAGGGGTTGCAGGTGTCCCAAGTGGGATCTTAGAGACTAGGCCCATTGCCCGACCCTAAATCATTTTACAGCAGCATGTGTTTAAATAATTAATTTATTATATAAATTAAAATTCTTCTTTATCTTTTTATTTTCTAAAGAGACCGTATTTCAGGTATTTCATAGGTACATTTGTAAGAGGATGGCCACACTCCACCCCCAAAACTCCGTCCTTCCTTACCTTCTTTTCTTTTCATTAGTTTTTGCAAAGACATAATTTCAATCCATTTTCTAATTGCAGGCTTAATTCACCATTAACTATAATATCCAAAAGTAAAAGTAGGAAGACCACAGTCCCACAGTAGTATAAACAAGGGCTGAAATACGACAGTCATATCACAAGATGTCTCTTTCATTCCTGTGCTTTTTTTTTTTTTTTTTTTTGTATTCTGCATCGGGGAAAACATACGATTTGTCTTTCTGAGACTGGGTTATTGCACTCAACATAACGGTTTCCAGTTGCATCCATTTTGAAGTTTAAGCAAATATTTTTTAAAAAAATTAAAACCCCTTCTCTGATCGAAGTAATCAGTCTGTTTCAAACCAAGTGCTGAGTTTTTGTATTTCTCTGTGGTTTCCACAAGGGAGTTTTCTGTACTGACACTGTGTTGCCATTAGGATGCATGGCTGGGGACCACCCAGGGTCGGGTCGGGAAGCTGTCTTTTCCCTCTGGCGTCTTTGTAGCCTTTCTTCTTGTCTTTGGTGGGTACAGTTCCACTCAGCTACATTTGAGTGTGCACTTGCTTCACTGGGATGCCTGTGATGGAGAGTGAGGTGTACAGGTCCTGAGGGGTCGGACAGCTTCACCCAGCGCTCCGGAACCCCAACCCCGCCTGCATCAACACAGGGCAGAACGTTTCCAAGGCCTCCAGAAGACCCCTCCTTCCCAGAGGCACTTTTGATGTTTACTATGACACATTAGGTCTGCTTCTTCATGGACTTCCCGTAAAGAAATCCCAGAGTGTGAGTGGTTTGGCTTCCAACCTCCTTCCCACACCCGTATTTTGAGATTCGTCCATGTTGTTGGATGTGTCGTAGGTTCTTCTTTTGTCTAGTGGAATAGTGTTCCATTGTGTTACTACAAAAAGTGTGTTCATCCGTGCAGACATAGGCAGCTGTTTGGTGTTTACAGAGTTTGCACACTGGGGATAATGTTACCGTGGACACTGTTGGAGGAGACTCTTACATACATGTTTCATTTTTCTTGAGTACACACTTTCGGATTGTGGGATAGCAGAGTGTGCAGCCAACTTTGTAAGAAACTGTCAATTCTTTAAGGTAATTGGATCATTTCACGCACTCCTCCTGCAATGCATGTGAGTTCCAACTACGCTAAGCCCTCACAGATATCAGGAGTTGTCAGTGGCTCCTATGTGCGTAGTTCTGGTGGACATGAGGTGGTATCTCCGTGTAGTTTCCATCATGTTCCTGAAGGAGCTAACAGTCATTAGCTTATTGGTTACTTCTGTGTCTTCTTTGTGAGTCTCTGTTCAAGGCTGTTGCCCAGTTTTGATTGGACTTATTGTTGCTAATACTATTGAGTTTTAGAGTTTTTGGCATATCCCACAGTCTCTGTAATTCCTTTGTTGATATATGTTCTGTAATTATTCTCTCCCATTCTGTGGTTTCATCTTCCTAATGGTGCCTTTTCAACTTTTAATTTGTGGCTCACTGTAATGCTTGCGTGTTTTCTGGGGTGCAGGACTTTTCAGCACTTGTATGTGGTGTCGGCTGATTCCATCAGACAACATACGTTTCCCTTCCTTCTCTTTCCTCGATGGTTGGAGCCGCAGCTCCTCCTTCCAGCTCTTTATAGGGAGCATCATACATCATTTGAGTGACAGGTGCCCACTGGGCTGAGGAGCACCTGGGCCTAGTACTTCTTTCTCACCATGTTTCAGTACCCGCTGTCTAACCTCCGACTGTCTTTTCTCCATCTTTGTTAGCCGCTAGTATTCTTTTGATGAGCAAAATGTTGAACTTGATGAGTTCAATTATCACTTTTTTTCCTCTTGTGGTTACTGCTATTTGTGTCTTTTCTAAGTAATCTTTTCCTAACTCACAGTAATAAAGATATTATCCTATTTGCTTCTGGAAGTTTTGTGCTTATAGTTTTTCAGCTAAAATTCATGATCCATATCAACATAATTAGTATGTATAGAATTAGGGGTATTTAAGATTCCTCCCCCCATACACAATTTCTTAATTGTTTGCAGTCTAAAAACTACATAGTGATTTTACTTTTTAAGATAATTTGGCTTTTCTAAATTCTTTGCATTTCTGTGTAAGTATATTGACCTGTCCATTTCTCAAACAAAAGCCTGCTGGCACTCTTGATTAGGATCACATAGAGTCCATAAATCAATGTAGAGACTGTTGCCATCTTAGCACTATTCTACCTTCCCATCCCTAAATGTGGTGGTGTATATTACCATAATTAGGTCCTCTTTAATTGCTGGCGTCATCTTTGTTTCCATTTTCAGGGTAGAAGCTCACAATCTCTGGTTGACTGCGGGGTAGGCGTCGTGGCTCAGTGAGCCCTCAGACCATTGCAGAGGTGCTGGTCCACGTGCCGGCTCTCCTGATCAGCTTCCTGCTAGTGCATCCTGGGGCAGCAGGTGCTGTCCAAGGGCTTGGGTCCCTGCCACCCACATGAGAGACTCAGACGGACTTCCAGGCTCCTGGCTTTGGCCCAGCTTTGCAGGGATTCTGGGGAGTGAGCAAGTGGATGCAATCTCTCTCTCTCTCTCTCTCTGCCTTTCAAATACATAAAAATGAGTACATAGGCATCATATATATATATATATATATTCCTTATTTGATAATGAGAATGTAACAGAAATGTATTTCTAATTTCATTTTTCATTCATTATTGCTAGCACATAAAAATACAGTTGAGTTTTACATTTTAACCTAATAGCTCACAACTTTACTAAATTTATTTCTGGTGATTTTCGTGTATGTTTGGCTTCTTCCTCTCTAACATTTAAGCCTTTCCTTTCTCTCTTGCCTGATGGCGCTACTGATGAGAGCAACCACTCTTGTCTTGCTCTTGAACTCACGGGAATTCTGTTACGATTAATTTCCATGATGTGAGCTATTCAGCCTGGTATTTTATTATAGCAGCCCGAGCTGACTAATACAGCCCCTCTTTCTTTTCCTAGTTTTTACAGTTGTTTGTGATGTCTTAGTCCAGTCAATGATGTAATGCACCGATTTCGTACTGTCTGTGTTCTAGATTTCTATTGTGTGAGCACTTGGGGCGTGATGGAATCTGGCCGTCTGCTGGTGCTGCTCTGAGCTGGCCACGGATTGTCCTTGATTGGGTTTCGAGTTTTGGATTGTGAGCTCTTCCTAGTGAGGTTCAGCAAGATCACCACCAGGCAGGCGGGCAGCCCCTCTCACCTCTCACACAAACCGCCAGGCAGGCGGACAGCCGCTCTCACCTCTCACACAAACCTGGGGTTGTTAGCAAGCAACACACATCTTCGTGGAAAGAGGGATTAAGTTTATTTTGGTGCAAAGACTTCTGGAATCCATACTTTTTTTTAATATATAATACACATTTTCTGTTAACTTCTCAAAGACCCCTGTGCATGTGTGCTTGTACCCGGGCTCAGCTGTGCTCAGCGCTGAGCTGGCAGTGTAGACAGAAACCTGCCGGCTGCCTGCTACCTTGCGCCACGTTCACAGATCCTCAGTGCCCACATGTCCTCTCCCGCCCTCTCCCGCCCTCGGATTCCTGTCTGAAACTAACAGGACTTCGTTGTCAACTCATTGTAGAAAGGTGAATTTATTTCTAGCATTCCTTTGCAGAAACTAACTTTTCCCTGCGTAATAAGGCTCAGTTACTCTTGTTTTAAATGCCCAACGTTTTGCCTTCGTCATACACAGTCCAAGATAGAAATTCCACTACTAGCTCACCATAGCTTTTTTTTTTGCTGTTCAGATTTTTGTTTTCTCTCATTTTTGTTGTCTAGTTTTTGTGTTGTGTTTTTTCATTATTAAAAATTTATTTAAGGGCCACTTGCTAAATTCTACATTTCATTTTCATGTGCTTCTGTAATGGGAGGAATTTTAGATTATAAATAATCTGCTATATTGACTGAAATGAAATTTTTTTTTGACAGGCAGAGTGGACAGTGAGAGAGAGAGAGACAGAGAGAAAGGTCTTCCTTTACCATTGGTTCACCCTCCAATGGCCACTACGGCCGGTGCACTACGCTGATCCGAAGCCAGGAGCCATGTGCTTCCTCCTGGTCTCCCATGCGGGTGCAGGGCCCAAGCACTTGGGCCATCCTCCACTGCCTTCCCGGGCCACAGCAGAGAGCTGGACTGGAAGAGGGGCAACCGGGACAGAATCCGGCGTCCCGACCAGGACTAGAACCTGGGGTGCCGGCGCCACAGGCGGAGGATTAGCCTAGAAAGCCGCGCCAGCCTGAAATGAAAGTTTTATAATGTTGCTATCACGTGCTATCAAAACTGAATCTTGATAATAATGAAAAAGAAAACTGTAGGCTGAGGTCCCTAATGATAATGATAGTAAAAGTCCTAAATACAATTCTTGTACAGAGATTGCAGTAATATATTAAAAGAATTGTGTATCACAACCAGATAGGATTTATGTAACAACTGCAAGAATTTGTCAATATGAGGAAATCTGTTCAAATAATTGCATATTAGTAGCCCAAGATGTAAAAGTCAGCTCATTAGCTCAGCAGCCAATGACAATCTCTGTGGCAGTTAGCACAGAATACAAAACAATGCGTGGGAGTGAAATGGACATCTTGGGACCGATTGTCCTTCACCCACTTGCTTACGCTCCTGTGGGACTGTGCTCTTCCTGCTTTACTTAGTGAGCATCATGGTCAGTGCTGAGTCAAGCCTGAGACTAAGAGTGGACTGAAATTTAAAATAAAATAAAATAAGGCAACAGAATCTTCTAACTCATTGAGAGATGTGCCCACAAAAAATTTAGTGTTTTGGATTTATTTGGTAAAAATATTAAAATGTAAGCCCTATGATTGATATCATAGGAGAAAATTTACTTCGCCTAACTTTAATTATTTAAAAAAAAGTCTGTATACTTAGTATATGAGAATGAAGATTACTTTCTTGGTTTGGTATATGTGCCTATCTGTCTAATGACATCTTTCTTTTATTTGTAACTATTTTATATAAAGGACTATTTTCAATCATGGCAACTATTATAATAAAGTATATTTAATTTCTGATTGTGTCATAAAGTATTGAACTAAGACTTAATGAAGGGAATGGTTCTGTGGCGGAGTGGGTAAAGCCGCCTCCTGCAGTGCAGGCATCCCATATGGGCACTGGTCGAGTCCCAGCTGCTCCACTTCCAATCCAGCTCTCTGCTATGGCCTGGGAAAGCAGTGGAAGACGGCCCAAGTCCTTGGGCCCCTGCACCCACGTGGGAGACCTGGAAGAAGCGTCTGCCTCCTGGCTTCAGATTGATATGGCTCCAGCCATCACGGCCATCTGGGGAGTGAACCAATGGATGGAAGACCTCTCTCTCTCTCTCTCTCTCTCTGCCTCTGCTTCTCTGTAACTCTGCCTTTCAAATAAATAAATACATCTTTTTTAAAAAACAGACTTCATGAAATAATTGATGCTGTACAGTGGGCATTTGGTGCAGTGGTTCTATCACCTCTTGGGCCACCTGCACCCTGTATCAGAGCTCCTGGTTCAAGTCCTGGCTCCTCCACTTCCAATCTTGCTTCCTGCTAAGGGACGCCCTGGGAGGCAGCAGGCTCAAGTGCTTGTGTCCCTGCCACCCATGTAGGTGACCAGCACTGAGTTCCAGGCTCCTGGCTTTGGCCTGGCCCAGTCTTGGCTGTTGTGGGTATTTGGGGAGTGAACCAGTGGACGGAAGATATCTTTCTGTCTGTCTCCATGTCTTTCAAATAATATATATATATATACTTTCAATTTAGTTTATAATCACAGGTTTAACCCTCCACTAAATAAAGAATCTGACAAATGCTAAGTAGAAAAACCACTGCTCCTCAGGCATATAGACAACGGTTATAAACGATACTCGAGTGTCAGAATATCAGTTTTGCTCATTTGCATTACTTTTGTGTGTGTGTATGTGTGTGTGTATGTGTGTGTGTGAATAAAAACCTGCCGTCTGTGAACCACAATGTTTCATAATTGTAATGAATAAAATAATTTAAAATGTTGCTTAAAATATCCATATTGTATATATTGTAATACATTTGACTTTTTAACATACTCATACTTATTTATTAAACATAAATACATGTTCATATAAAAATGAATAAACAAAAATCTAATCCTGAATAAAGAAAATGAATCTTGGTGTATGAGACATGATAGAGACCTTTCTCAGCTGTGACTCTCAGAAAACTTCGTCATATCTAACTTAGTGACGGAGCTATGAGGCCCCTGTACCCTCTACCGTTTATACAGTGAGTCTGTGCCAATCGCTTCTTCCATAAACACTGTGCTGGTTAAGGGGGTACACCAGAGCAAATAGAAAAGTCTTAGGCTTCGCAGGTAAATCACAAACGTAAATTAGGCGTCACAGCTTATTAAAAACCAGTGATACTACCATCATCGGCAAGTGATGATCTTGAAAAATCAACGAATGGACTCTTAGCGCTTGTCAAGCTGCTCCGCTCCATTTTCAGAGCTTACGTTTTCACACTGGGGACATCGATGAAACAGCCAGGAAAATTAACCCAGTGTTTCCAGTAGCCACATTATCAATAAGGTGAGAGGTCACAACCATCAATAGAAATGTGTTCAGATTTTTAAATAAATTCGTAATACTTTAACAAGGAACATAAAATGGATTGAAAATTGAGCAAATATGGCTATCAGTGGAAGAATCAATATCAACTTTCTCTAAAATGGTTCTATTATTTTCATACCATCCATTCATACCCACGCGAGGTTTTTTGTCCAATGATGTTGGAAAATTAGTTCTACGGTTCTTACAGTAAATGTGGAAAAGTTCCAAAACAATTTTGAAAAAAGAAGAAATAGTTGTGATTTTTTTCGAGACAATTTTGAAAAGGAAATTATAGGATAAATTATAAGCCATGAGTCCAGAAGCAGATCCACACAGCAAACTGAGTGCAGTCTGCTTTAAAGGCTGCCTTTGAAATGGTTCGGGAATGGAGGGCTGCTTCACCCGTGGATTGGGGCAACAGAACTGTGTGTTACAACAGTCATCAGCACTGACCGAGAGCCAGGGAAAAACACCTCCCATGAACTATCCTCACATCCTCATTCGCAGTATGAAGACGTTTAGTGAATATGGTCTTGGTTTTCTTGTTGATATATGCTTGTAACAAGATATAAAATCAAAAGCTATTAAGGAAAAGACTGATCTACTTGAAAAAAAATCAACATTTAAAGGCACTTATTAAAATAAAAGCAAAAAGGCAAACAATAGCTCAGAAGAAAATACCTCCTTACATACATAGAAAGAGAAAGTGATAATCTCAATACCGAAACATATGTCGAATACCTGTCAAATAAGACAATAGTAGCACAATCAAGAGACAAAATATACGACTTGGCAATAAAGAGTAAATATAATAACCCAATAAGCTTGTGAAAATAGATACCTTCTACGAAACAATAGCACACAAATGCGATTCGAGACAAAAATGGCACACTGCTTTTCATGCACCTGGTTGGAAAAACTGAAGGAGTTAAGGGAATGGAACACTGGTGACTGGTGCGAGGGGAGTGTTAAACAGCTACTCGGTAGGGCCAGCACTGCGATGCAGTGGGCTACGCCTCCACTTGCAGGGCCAGCATCCCATGTGGGCACCAGCTGCTATCCCGGGGGCTCCTCTTCCGATCCAGCTCTCTGCTATGGCCCTGGGAAAGCAGTAGAAGATGGCCCAAGTGCTTGGACTCCTGCACCCGTGTGGGAGACCCAGAAGAAGCTCCTGGATCCTGGCTTCAGATCAACCCAGCTCCCACTGTTGGGGCCATTTGGGGAGTGAACCAGCAGCTGGAAGACCTCTCTCTGTCTCTCCCTCTCTCTGTCTGTAACTCTGCCACTCAGATAAAATATATAAAATCTTAAAAAATAAGAAAAATCTGCTAGTCGGTGTTACACTGGATAGTCTTGGAGCTACAGGAAGGAGCATGTTCAAGCCATGGTCACATTAGAGAATCTTACATATGAGTTAAAAGTGGTACAGTTTTCCTATGTGAAGAGATTACGAAAATCATCTAAAATGTATTATGAATTGAGAAAAGGAATGTGCAGATCACTATGCAATGTGGAAGTATCATGTTCATGCATGCATGAATGTATTTCTATAGACACCACATTACAAGAACAAACGCATAGGAAAATGTCTAGAAAGGTCACTTTCAATAGAACGGTGACTGACCTGGAGCCAGAGAATGCTGTTTGCAAAGGACTTCAATCCTGCTTATACTTACTTTTTCCTGCTGAAAGCCTTTTCCTGAGTGGCTTGTACAATATAATATTTTATAAATAACTAGCTTATGGAAGGAACCAGCTCCCCATTACAGAATGTATTATTTATTTATCCCAACTGCCGCTCCTGCCGATACATCATTCCTATGCCCGAGTCCTTCTCGTTAGCAGTGCCTCTCCCACGGCCGCTCGTCCCCCACCTGTGCACGTGCCAGCAGAACTCTTCCAAATTCCCCACTGAGCTCCAGAAAGCATTTCCTCACCAAAGCTTTAAGATGCTTGGAAAAAACACGGAGAGTAATTGTGGCAATAACTCAAACAGGGGATGATTTTAATAGTAACTGTAATCTATATCGACACGCTTGCTTTGGACCAGGCACAAATCATATGCACATCCCGTGTCTAACGACCCTCCCTCACTCCTCCCTCCTTCCTCCCTCCCTCTTCCTCCCTCCCTCCTTTCTCCCTCCCTCCTCCCTCCCTCCCTCTTCCTCCCTTCCTCCTTCCTCCCTCCCTCTTACTTCCTCCCTCCTTCCTCCCTCCCTCTTCCTCTTTCCCTCCTTCTTCTCTCCCTCTTCCTCTTTCCCTCCCTCCATCCCTCTCCCCCTCCCTCCATCCCTCCCTCCCTCTCCTCCCCTCCCTCCCTCTTCCTCCCTTCCTCCTTCCTCCCTCCCTCTTCCTTCCTCCCTCCTTCCTCCCTCCCTCTTCCTCTCTCCCTCCTTCTTTCCTCCCTCTCCCCCTCCCTCCATCCCTCTCCCCCTCCCTCTATCCCTCTTCCCCTCCCTCCCTCCCTTTCTCCTCTCTCCCTCCCTCCCTCCCTCTCCTCCCCTCCCTTTCTCCTCTCTCCCTCCCTCCCTCTCCTCCCCTCCCTCTTCCTCCCTTCCTCCTTCCTCCCTCCCTCTTCCTTCTTCCCTCCTTCCTCCCTCCCTCTTCCTCTCTCCCTCCTTCTTCCCTCCCTCTCCCCCTCCCTCCATCCCTCTCCCCCTCCCTCCATCCCTCTTCCCCCCTCCATCCCTCTTCCCCTCCCTCCCTCCCTCTCCTCCCCTCCCTCTTCCCCCCTCCCTCCCCTCCCTCCCTCCTTCTTCACTCCCTCCCTCCTTCCTTCCTGCCCTGTAATGGGAAATTCTGCAAACACGGAGGTGAAGAGTGCTGTCGCTTCAGTCACCTCCATTTCCAGGTCAATGTTGATTAATGCTGTGTAGGCTGAGGACACCAGGAAGGGGTGGCTCAGGAGAAACAAAAGCACACCCTACAGAACCCCTCACAGCTATATTCTTCGATTTCAAAAACCAGAAATGGGTCACCTTCCAGACTTTCGCTGTAAGGGAGCCACGAAGGTTTAAGTTTTCCACCTTCCATGGTGAGGGCAGGTAAGAAAAGGAAGGTGGGGATGAAAAGCAGTGGGCAGTGCTGACCGGGACGACACTCAGCAGCTGCGGGCATGCCAAGACCAGTTGCAGTTTTGTAGGCACGGCCAGTAGGCTGTAGGAGAGCGGTCTGAGGCCTTTTGCACTACAGCCAACCGGCTCCACAGTACAATCGCGCAACACACACGCAGAACTGCCTGGTCACCGGCACCATCCTCACCAACAGCCAGTTTCTGGACCAGCGGCTGGAAGTCGCGCACACACTCCCAGGACACGTGTTGAAGGCAGGCGGCGATGTAGCATCCGTGCAGTCGTCCGTATCAGCCCAGCGCCAGTCAACCAACTTTGGGTCAGAGCGCTCAGTGCGCTCTTGCCAGTCTCCTCTGAGCGACAGCAGCTGAGACTTTGGAAGTTGCGTCGCCATCTAAAGATCAAACAACCACTCAGCCCGAGGACCAGTGCTCCGTTCCACTTGTTTCTGGGACTCTTCTCTCCTCCCATGTTAATGCCATCCTTGCCATCAGATGTTTATGAGTTATTAGAGTTTGGGGGCTGCACTTACTTTTTCTTTCTTTTCTTTTCTTTTCTTTTCTTTTCTTTTCTTTTCTTTCTTTCTTTCTTTCTTTCTTTCTTTCTTTCTTTCTTTCTTTCAACAGGCAGAGTGGACAGTGAGAGAGAGACAGAGAGAAAGGTCTTCCTTTACCGTTGGTTCACTCCCCAATGGCCACTGTGGCCTGCGTGCTGCGGCCGGCGCACCGTGCTGATCCGAAGGCAGGAGCCAGGTGCTTCTCCTGGTCTCCCATGGGGTGCAGGGCCCAAGCACCTGGGCCATCCTCCACTGCACTCCCTGGCCACAGCAGAGAGCTGGCCTGGAAGAGGGGCAACCGGGACAGAATCCGGCACCCCGACCGGGACTAGAACCTGGTGTGCCAGCGCCGCAGGCAGAGGATTAGCCTAATGAGCTGCGGCGCCGGCTGCACTTACTTTTTGTTGTTACTGCTTTCAAGGAAACATTTTTCTTTCTTTTTCTTTGAGATTTATTTTATTTATTTGAAAGTTACAGAGGGGCAGAGGAAGGGGGCAGGGAGAGATCTTCCATCTGCTGGTTCACTCCCCAAATGCCTGCTACTTCCAGGGCTGGGCCAGGCCAAAGCCAGGAGCCAGGAGCTTCTTCTGGGTCTCTCATGTGGGTGCAGGGGCCCAGGTGCATAGGCAAGGAACTGGATCAGAAATGGAGCATTCGGGACTTGAACGGGCACCCATACGGGATGCCAGCACTGTAGGTGGTGGCTTAACCCATTGTGCCACAACGCCAGCCCCCAAGAAATCCTTTTATTTAAAAGAAATACCAAAAAAGATGACCTTTTTGAACACGACAGCCAATGCAATTTTAGTCAATACAATATTTATAGGACTTTGCAATTAATGTACAAATTTTTACATCAGAAGCTGCCCTGATGATCGTCTCCTTTGGGGACAGCAATTGTCTCCTCCATGATGCTTTGCTGCACTAACGGCAATTACGGTTGCTTCCAGCTGTAATAAAAAAATAACCGAAACAGACAGAAGCGTCTTCACCGAAATTGAGCTGAAACTCCCACTGTGGAAATAATCAGAAAATTAAAAGCTCTGCAATCTTGCAAATAACATTGAAACTTAATATTATTGGAACATAACATTATTATCTCTTTTTATAGGGAAAACAAACATAAATATATTTTCCAATGACACCATGATATTAGTTTTATTTTATTGGTTGGGGTGGGAGGAAGGAGAGAAGAATAACTTTTTTAGGGTTCAGCAAATGAAACAATGGGGTTTTATGAAAAATGGTCCACAGCACAGCCTCTGTGTGTGGTGAGTCTCGATCGTGCGCAGTCTCCCACATAAAACCTGGCCGGACACCAGCCCCTGTGTGATGCTCTGGGGTGTTTTCTCTACAGTTCTTCATGACGCCACCATGCACAGAGTCTGCCTCCAGCCAGCGGGCTCAGTGAGGTTTTGATTACAAACGAAAGGGGTTAAGATCAGTCCTTCCTTCCCCACACCTTCATTCTTCCTTCCTTCTCTAATGCTCTTTTTTTGTTGACAGGCAGAGTGGACAGTGAGAGAGAGAGACAGAGAGAAAGGTCTTCCTTTACCGTTGGTTCACCCTCCAATGGCTGCCGCGGCCAGTGCACCACGCTGATCCGATGGCAGGAGCCAGGTGCTTCTCCTGGTCTCCAATGCAGGTGCAGGGCCCAAGCACTTGGGCCATCCTCCACTGCACTCCCTGGCCACAGCAGAGAGCTGGCCTGGAAGAGGGGCAACCGGGATAGAATCCGGCACCCCGACCAGGACTAGAACCCAGTGTGCCAGTGCCACAAGGTGGAGGATTAGCCTAGTGAGCCGCGGCGCTGGCCCCCTCTAATGCTCTTCTTCCTACCTTCTTCCCGTCTGCCTGTCTGCCTTCGTCCATATGAACCTGAGTTATGAGAAGCTCTAAGAAACAATTCATCCTGACAAATAAAACGCATCACCTGAGCTCAGCTAATCAATTCGACAGATATTCACAGAGGACCCATCCCACGGAAGATATTCCACTGAACTCTCAAGGTGACACAATGGACGTGGCTTAATGTCTGGCTACAATTCAAAGGCCAGGAGTCCCTGTCTTGGTCCGTGCCCTGTACATGAGTCTGGCGGCTACAGAAATGCCGCACAGGACCTGTGGTCCAAACACAAGTGGGTGGGAGGCTGCATGGCCATTTTCTGAAAGGCTAGGTTGGCGTGGGAGGCTGCTTGGGAGGGTGTTGGTGAGTTCAGTTTCAGGCAAAGGTGTGTGGACCTCAGTGCACGCTACTGGAGCTAACGTCAAGCACAGGGGATATTAGAAAGCTCTGGGACTTGTTAACTCTCATGTTAATATAAATCATAAACTGGTCAACCATTATTTTCTTAAAAGGGTGGTGTCAGTAGGATTGCATTTTATCAGAATACCCTTGAAATAATTAGGAATAGTCCTTTGTCTTATGGGTGGGTCATCAAGGATGGTAGAAGATTTCTATTCTGCGTGGTCTTCTGATCTGTAAAAATGAAATGAACCCAAGGGCAGGAGAATGTGAAGGATGAGATAGAGCCTGCCCCTGTGTCTCGTAGAAAGTGGAGTGGACTTGGCACCGCCTGGGTGATCTGTGTCCTCTGACTAAGGCTTAAGACCCAAAGCTATTTAGGACTGCAATGGTACTTTCTTCCCCTCCAGAAAACTATTGTTAGATACTCCTGGTTCCTCAGTTGAATGCTGCCCCACTCTACCCTGTTCTCAGCATCATGACAAACACGGACCAGTTTCCAGCAAGGCCAGGAACAGAGCCAGCCACCAAGGGTCTGCCTTGTGAAGGCCTCTGCCTCTGATGGGGACAGACAGGAGTTAGAATCCAGGTGATGACACTGTCAGTTTTCTTGCCTGGTTTGGCCTCTCTCTCCACATTGGAAGGAATAACCGGAAATCCAAGTTATTCAAAGTACTGACAGCTTCCTGCTGGGATGGCTTTGTTTAAGGAGCTTTGCTAGGCCCAGCCAAGTACCCTAATACTTACAGGACCAGGAGCTGGAAAGTGATTTAGAGCTGAACTCCCTGCAGAGTTCTGAAAGAGCGACTTCGCTTTTCCCCAAATGCTCAACATTTACTGTAAGTTGAAGACATGTTCAACCTTTTACCCTCACCACCAAAACCTCTAAGTTCAATTTAATTAACTCAAAGCATTCCAAATAAAGCCACACTTATTGAGCACCAACTGCATACACAGTGACATGCAAAGCCATGGGTGCACAAAGATAAGGAAAAGACCTAAAAGCAGCCAAGACCTCGGTTATGGCCTGGTCTTGCTCACGTCTCTCCTTATTCCCTGCTGTTTCCTACTCAGTGCCCAGCACTGCCCAGACCGTGCTGTAGCCTTCCCAACAGTCCCGCTGTCTTGAGAGGTCCTGTCTACTCAGCACACAGAGTGTTCTCCTTTCTCTGTTTTAAAGTCCCCGTGGATCCTGTGGCATTTAGGACAACTTCCAAGCCCCCTTGGGTTTTCAACCTCTTTGTGCTCCCCCTACCTCCGTATCTGCTGCTCCTGCTGGCCAGGCTCCCTTCTACCCACCGTCTTCTCCCTGATGCATTCTGAGCCCGACCACACTCCCTTCCTCTGCTGCAGAAGTCACTGTGACCGGGCCCTTCCTCGCTGTCACCGGAGCTGCCCTCTCAGGTGTCTTCTCGGAAGCTCTCCACAGCAGAGCAGCCTCTCTAGTTTGCACTGGTCAGTCTCTGATACTATTTGCATTTGTTTCTTTTTATTTTTAAATTCATTTTATCTATGTGAAGAGGAGGAGGTCAGAGACAGAGAGAGAGAGGTCTTCCATCCTCTGGTTCATTCTCCAGATGCCTGCAACAGGCGAGGTTAGGTCAGGCTAAAGCCAGGAGCTGGGCGCTCCATTTGGGCTTCCCACATGGGTGTCAAGAACGTGGGCCATTGTTTGGTGCTGCCCATGGTGTGAATTAACAGGAAGCCAGGAATGAACGGAGCAGAGGCATGACCCTCGCCACTCTGATATGGAATGAGTGGGTCTAAGGTTGCATTTTAACCACTGCAGCAAATGCTGGCCCTGGATCTGTGTGTGTTTCTTCATTCATTGTCTATCTTGCCTACAGTTGCCTGCTCCCCACCCCACCCTGCCACCGTGAGGTCTAGAGAGAAGGTGTTGTGTCTGAATTCTTTTGCCTCCTTTCCTAACACCTAAAGCAATGTTGGGACCCAGAGGAATCCTCAACAGATAGTTGACAAAACAAGGAACAAATCCCACACATATGTTCACAGACAAGCGAAGGAGGCAGACAGGGATTTAAAATGCTACAACCTAAGTGGCACCAGGGAGAGTAGGGGTCTTGGGAGCACAAGGCCCTGGGGACGCCCGGTGGATGAGCAGGTGTGTATTCAAAAGTTGACATTACCTGATCAGATGGCCCCTTGCATTTTTCTCCCAAATATGGTCCTCAGGTACGGCAATATCCACTCTTTGGGGCATAACCATGCTCATAAGAATGATCTATGAACCTGGATGGAACTACATCAACTCTAAATGAGAGATGTTGCTGTTGATGAATGGGCTTGTGCAGTGGGATTCTGCCACCAGCACATCCAGTCTCCAAGTAGGCTGCCTGGGAGCTAGTTTAGCCTCCGAAAGTTACTTGGTGAGCAGAGTCCGATCACAGGAGTTCGCGATCGGTCTGCAGTTTTAATGAAATCGTCAAGTCAGAAGCTTAGTAAATCCCCAGCTGGTTAGGCAGTGGAGTGCAAATGGTCAAGACGAATGTTTCACACCCGAGAGCATGTGCAAGGCGAGAGTTGAGAGGTCCTTTTCGCATGTGCAGCCTGCTGCATCAGACGGTGGAACAATGATGATGACAGCAGACACCATGTACCAGATACATCCTTGACCCGCATCTCAGTTACAGTGTGTGGAGTCCGTGAGAAGCCTGGCTTTGTACTGGGGTCCTCTCTAAGAAACTAACTTGAAGGCATTCTGTTCCCTGCAGACGAGCTCTTTCCTACTTAGATGTTGCCAACACAATATTTTTAAACACTTATTTTATTTATTTGAAAGCGTTACAGAGAGAAGTAGAGCCAGAGAGAGAGAGGTCTTCCATCTGCTGGTTCACTCCCCAAATGACCGCAACAGCCAGAGCTGAGCTGATCCGAAGCCAGGAGCCATGAGCTTCTTCCAGGTCTCCCATGCAGGTGCAGGGGCCCAAGCATTTGGACCATCTTCCACTGCTTTCCCAGATCATAGCAGAGAGCTGGATCAGAGGAGGAGTAGCCGGGACTCGAACTGGCGCCCATTTGAGATGTCGGTGCTGCAGGCTGGGACTTTAACTGCTGTGCCACAGCGCCGTCCCGACAACACAAATTTAAAAGCAAAGCTTGACTTCTGCAACTCCCACCGCCCGTTTGGAGGAAAAGCGGAGATGCTTTCACACCGTGCTTCTCTGGCAGTGCGAAGGGCTGGGGCACTGGGATCTCTCAGAGCCGATTCCAGAGCGTCAGGACCAAGAATACCACCCGCGGAAGCGAACGCTCTCCTCCGCTGAGAGATAGGCGTGCGGCTGTTAACGGACACTGGCGGGCTCTGAGAACACAGCAGGTCTCGCTCTCTTGCTATTGCTCCCTAGACGTGGTCCTCCTTGGTGTGGCCCGGGATTGTTGATTGCGATCAACACTGCTCTGATGTCTGCAGAGTTCAAGCTGGCACCTGAAGCTCACCTCGCACTAGTCCTGCCCCATGGTCCCTTTCTTCACCTCGCTCCCCTGTACGGTCACAACCAGAAAGCTTGTGCTCCAGGACCTCCCTCCGGGGGTCTTGTCTTCCCCTCCTCGTCTAAGTCTTACTAAACTCACAGCCCTGGTCAGCCAAACCCTTCAAACTCTTAAGCACTGTTAGTAACTCCTTCCTGGGGGCTCCTAAAGACTTGGCAAACCCCCCCCTCACATTTAACACCTGTTTCTTTCTTTCCTGATGGAGAGACAGATGGAGGATTGTCATGTAAGGAGCTGGCTGTGTGTGCACGCATTCCTGAGGGCCTGAATATGGAAACAGGCCGTGGATAGCTTCCGGGTGTAGAGAACACAGACCTTCAACCCTGCAGCCGTCGGCCTCGTCAGTAACCACTGGTGTCGCCATTCCTTCCTCCACTTCCAACTGATGACGGACCAGAGAAAGCCAAGTGTGTGTCCAGAGCAGAGGTGTGAAGACCCTCTCCTAGCCTAGCTCCGGCACCCCCAGACCAACAGCCCTGACTGGGGCTCAAATAAGCCTCCCCTTGCACTCCCCACCAAACACGATCCCTCCCCGGCCTGCCTTCCTATCTCTGCCAAACCCCGGTCATGGCTGGCGATGACGGTTGCCTTGTTTGCCATTCTAAATCAACAGCCTCTGTCCTCTCTTGTGTGGTCATTATTCCCAAGACTCCCAGGAACAAATATGAATATTCTCATGTTACTTTTGAGGAAACTGGGCTAAGAATGGTTTTATGACTTGGCCAAGTCCTCGCGAAGCCAGCCTTGAATTCGCACCTCTCTGAAACTACTGTGCTTTCTGTCATGTGGCGATGCACCTACAGGTCCCTTCTCTGCACTCGCTGAAGGCAAGACCTGTACCTCACTCCTCCTGATGTCCCTAGAGCCCTGCACAGCCTTGGATGGAGCAAACGGGCACGCTCCTAGATCGTCCCTAAGACGCATGTGCCCCTAGATCGTCCCTAAGACGTCTGTGCTCCTAGATCGTCCCTAAGACGCCTGTGCCCCTAGATCGTCCCTAAGACGTCTGTGCCCCTAGATCGTCCCTAAGACGTGTGTGCCCCTAGATCGTCCCTAAGGCGTCTGACCCCTAGATCGTCCCTAAGGCATCTGTGCTCCTAGATCGTCCCTAAGACGCATGTGCCCCTAGATCGTCTCTAAGGCGTCTGTGCCCCTAGATCGTCCCTAAGACGTCTGTGCTCCTTAGAGTAGACTTGGAGGAAGTTCTAGTGAACACTTCTGCTCTCAATAAATGTGAGCTGTTATTTATTGCAAAAAACACCGACTCATTTTTTAATATACTGTTTAACATAATAATTCCTGGAAATGGTTCCCCTGCGGAGAAATCAGTGAAAAGAGCCGAGAATGTGGCTTCTGAGCAAAACACGAGCTTAAAGTGCTCCTCTCCTTGGGCTTGCACCGCTTGTTTGAATAATAGAATTTGCTGCTTGGCCTCACATTGCAAATTACAGAGCCGACCTTGCGGTGTTCCTGAGTGCTCCTGGGCCGTGCGGCTTCACTGTTGCAAACCCTGCGATCCGGGCAGGGAGCGCCTGGGAACGGCCCGGTCTGGAGCAGCCAGGATCCCAAGTCCCTGGCTCGTTAACAAGACTGCTGTTAAAATAGCCTTTCAAGTGCTTTTGTTTTTTTTTTTTCTTTGGTTTGATGTCTTCCTGTGGAAGCTGAGTGATTTAACGCTAGGACTTCACGTGGAAGAACATGATCACAGAGCACACACGTCAATGGCCGTTCTTAGGCAACTTGCAGAGGGCACGGAGGCACGGACCGTGTAGCGTGCTTTTCAGACGGGCTTTTTTCAGAGCAGCGCAGGGGAGGAGCAGGAACAGTCCGGGTTCCCCTCTGGACCAGCCGTATCAAGCCAGAGAGGTTTTGTCACTTTTCAGCAGCCTCAGTTGTCTGTCCTGTAAATTGGGTATAAATGACGTCCCCTCTGTTTTGAGCACTGAATGAGATCAAAACAAATGTGGCCTACACCGTGGCTCAATAGGCTAATCCTCCACCTGCAGCGCAGGCACACCGGGTTCTAGTCCTGGTCAGAGCGCTGGATTCTGTCCCGGTTGCCCCTCTTCCAGGCCAGCTCTCTGCTGTGGCCCGGGAGTGCAGTGGAGGATGGCCCAAGTGCTTGGGCCCTGCACCCCATGGGAGACCAGGAGAAGCACCTGGCTCCTGCCTTCGGATCAGCACGGTGCGCTGGCCACAGCACACCGGCCACAACGGCCATTGGAGGGTGAACCAACGGTAAAGGAAGACCTTTCTCTCTGTCTCTCTCTCTCTGACTGTCCACTCTGCCTGTAAAAAAAAATGTGAAAGTGCTTTGGCAACTCTAAAATGCCACACAGAAATCGGGATTATTATGAAAAAGCAAGTCATCCTTCTAAGTTATCAAAATGAAGGCTTGCTTTCTGAAGCTTATCCTAGCCAAACAGAACCTTCGTCTTCGACGGCGGGAGCTTGCTGCTGTCAGTTGCATGAAACATAGCAGCGGCCACTTGTGTCAGGGACTGCACACCTGTCCCCTTTGCCCAGCCCTCCAAGATCGGCCTGCCTGGTTCACCGTCTTGGTTTTGAAGCCAGAGAGGGCTTCCCTGATGTCAAAGATGCCAGGGGAGCCTGGGGGAGGGCTGTGAGGGTATGGGCTTGTCTGAAAAGTGCAATGAATGTGGGGAGCAACCCAGACTGGACTAAGTTACTGGAATTAAGACTTATTCTATGCATCTGCTCTCCCACAATATGGCGCTGGGAGAGGAGAAAACAGCTTCTACGCAGCTGCCTCTTGCCAACTTGAGTGATGACCTTCAGGAGCTGATCCTGCTCCTGATTGGAGGAGAGCAGCGTACTCGGCATGTGGGCAGCCGAGTTGGGATTGGCAGAAGAGGACTATAAGGGAGGAGAGAGACAGCATGCACGAGGAACAACTAAGGGGAACACCTGAAGAACACCTGTGCAGCCCCCGAGAGAGCCGGCCGGCGGTGTGCCGCTCCCCTGCGGAAGTGGGGAAAGTGGCCAGGGGGAACCGCCCTTCCACGGAGGTGGAAGGGACAGTAGCCAACCCGGGAAAAACCAGCAGCAAACCCGGGGAGGGCCGAGCAGACAAAAGAACAGCACAGGGTCCTGTGTCGTTCCTCTACGAAGACGGGGAGCGACATAATGGTGCCGTGACTCGGATATGAAGCCTAGGCAGGGTTTAGTGTCGTTCCTCCATGAAGAGGGGGAGTGACAATGAACAAGGCTGAACCTGGTGTGTGTTTTAGGATTTTTTTTCCTAGGGAAGAACAACTTCATTCCATGAGACCACATTTTGTGAAACCAGGAAAGCAAGATGGCAGCTAGAGACTGTTGGGCGTGGGTGAACCGGCATCACACAGGACACGGATATGGTGTGGATCTGTGCTGTAGCAGAAACGGAGACTGGCTCACTGATGGCACAGACCACTGGTGTCCTTGTCCTCTGCTGTGCCCCTGGGGTCTGACGGTATTTAGAATATTCTGGCCTACGGCAATGGCACTGAAGGAAGCGACGCAGGTTGCCTGTCTTCTGGAAGGAGGATTCCTTCTGCTGGGCCAGTGTCTGGTCCCCTGAGAGTCTGCCATCCGTGGGGACACGGCAGGTGACTCGTGGATCCAGTTGCCTTGTCACAGCGTGGAATCTTCTTTCGGTTGGGCTTTTCTGCCCTCGCCGTGGAGTTCTGTGCTTTGTTTGACAAGAGTTTGAGAGGAGGGTCGGGCCCACTGCTTCCAGTTCATTTCTGAGCCACCTGTGCTTTGCCTGGCCGATGGGGCTCTGGGACAAGGGCCACCCGCTGCACCTTCGTGGCCGCAGCCCGAGGGCCTTGTGGACTTGCTGAGAGCCCGTCCCTGTTGGGGGCAGACGTGCAGGCCTCCTCCTGCCTCCGTCGTTCAGGCTCTGCTCTAAGGGGGAGGCCGTGGCTTGTCAGAAAGGATTTCGGGAATTATCTCCGTGAACGGTCAGCACGCTCAGGCCTGCCCTCGCCCTGCAACCCCACCGTGTCTCGGGCATTCTCGCCCGAGGTCTGACGGCTGCCTCCTCTTTGTCACCCCCGGTGAATGTTCAGGGATTTACCCACAGCTCCCCGACCATTCCTGCAGACTCCGCCCTCATGGGCTCCATGCTGGCCACTGAACGACCTCGTCATGACCTTCCTGTTGTACTTGACCCTGACACCACCTCACCTTCGCGGAACTTGTTTTCTCTGAGTTCTATTCTCACTGAATTCCTTCTTTCTCTCCTAAGTTTTTTTTTCTTTCTTTTTATATTTTCAGGTGGAGTTCTCAAGAAGCCGATGCTAAAGTGGAGTCCAGGGTGTTTATCAGGGATTAAATCTGTAAACAGAGGGGAGGGGACTAGACAGGAGAAAGTGAATTTCCATGTGGATAAGACACTGCGGGTTGGAGGAAGTGTCATGTGCAGCACACTTACCAGGGTGTCTTACATCAAGGTGAAATGTGTGGGGCCAGCGCCATGGTGCAGGTTAATCCTTGCCTGCAGTGCCGGCATCCCACGTGGGTGCTGGTTCGAGTCCCAGCTGCCCCTCTTCCACTCTAGCTCTCTGCTATGGCCGGGAAAGCAGTAGAGGGCCCTGCACCCACATGGGAGGCCAGGAGAAGGAAGCACCTCACTTCTGGCTTCGGATTGGCGCAGCTCCGGCCTTTGCGGCCATCTGGGGAGTGAACCAGTGGATGGAACACCTCACTGCCTCTCCCTCTCTGTAACTCTACCTCTCAAATAAATAAATAAATAAAATCTTTTTTAAAAAAAGAAAGGTGAAATGTGCAGGTCTTCTTCCTGTTCTTGTTTGCAGATGAGAGAGCGAGAAAGAGACAGAGAGAGAGAGAGAGAGAGAGAGAGCGCTCATCCTCTGGTTCACTCCTCAAATATCTTCAGTGTCTGGAGGTGGCCCGGGGTCAGAACCGAGAGCTGAGAATGAAATCCCCCACTCGGCCAGCAGGAGTGCACATCCTTGAGCCCTCACTGCTGCCTCCCGGGTCTGCGTTAGCCAGAGCCGGAGGGTGAACCCAGGCCTCCCAGGTCTGTGTTAGCAGAAGTCTGCCATGAGGAGCCAGAGCTGGAGGGTGAACCCTGGCACAGGTATCTTAACCATGAGGCTGGATGCACACCCACCCGGCTCAGCGGCAAATGCAGGGGTCCTGGGAGGGATGTGAGGTCGGGCGGAGACGTCCTTGGTTCTGTTTCGGGACCACTGCCAGTGGCTGGGTGGCCAGGCTGTGCTCGATGACACATCTCAGTGACTCAGCCTTGCCATCAGCACATTTTCCACATTTAGACACTTTACCGTGTGAGTCATGAACACCTCTCTCCGTGATGAAAGCACCCTGATAAATATATTGGCAATGGTTTCAAAGGATTCTTAAATATTCCAAAACCTGCCCAAATTATAGTTCACCTGCCATTGAACTCCATTCTGCTCTTGTATTTAAATTTTTAAAGGTGGCCAACTCCTGGGTTTTTTAAAAGATTTATTTGTTTATTTGAGAGCCAGAATTACAGAGAGTTGAGAGAGAGAGAGAGAGAGAGAGAGAGATAAAGAGATCTTCCATCTGCTGGTTTACTCCCCAAAAGGCCACAGTCGCCAAGGCTTGTCCAGACTGCAGCCAGGAGCTTCACCCAGGCCTCTCACACGGGTGCAGGGTCCCAAGCCCTGGGCATCTTCTGCTGCTTTCCCAGGGGGGTTGGCGGGGAGCTGGATGGGAAGCGGAACAGGCAACACTCAAAGTGGCTCCCGTCCAGGGGTGCTGGCCCTGCAGACAGCGACTCAGCACAGCACTGGCCCCCGTCTTGTATTTAAATTTACACACAACTGTACTTCAGTGAAAGTGCGACATCCATCAACGTGATCCTGGTGCCTTCTTTGTATAATTTCACTTAATCCTGTCACCCATCTTGGAGCTGGGTATTGTTGAGGCTATCGACGTATTAGGAAACTTGGTCCCGGGAGGGTGCGAGATGTGCCCAGGTGGTCAGCTCTGCGCGTGGCAATGGCTCTGTTACTTCCAGTGCTCCTTCTCTTGCACTCTGTCTTCCTTTCTCTAAGGGGTCCTCCGGGAGCTTGTCAATGCAGGGGGTGGGGGAGACGAGGCAAGCGCACAACCACAGAGCAAGGGCAGAGATAACCGCTACCATCTAGGCAGGAGCAAGCATCGTACGAGAAGACACATCCCATTAGGTTCCTTAGACGCGATAATTTGCCCCATCAGAGTCCATGTGAGAGTGAAACTCAGGTTAGTTTTAGGAGGTGGCAGAGATAATTAAATGGTCTCTTTGCTTACACACTGTCGACACTTTCATAGCAGACATTGCTTTTTTAAAGAGATTTATTAGACATTTCTTCTGCCCTTATGATATCGGGAAGTATCTTTATATAAAATAAATCATACATTTTCCATATACATGCATGCGTGGCTTTCCTAACTTAGAGACTCAAGAGGGAACTTTAAAGAGCATATTGCACTCTGCAGCATAGACATACGTGATTAATGCCACACAGAAGGGACCTGATGGCTTCATTATTGTCTCTCACTGCTCCTGGCGCAGGTTCATTTAAAAGGTCTTTAATTATAAATGCATGTTATTCTGTGGCACATGTGTTTGTTATACATAGTGCAATGGACAGAATTTTATATGTCCTTAATGACAATCGGTATTTATTAAATCTATTAAATCATGTCTCTACTGTTTGGCCCGAGACGGATACCAGGCTGGGCCTTCCACGAGTATTAAGTGGATTAGTCAATGACCTAGCCTGAGATGAGAGGGGAGATTCTTGCCAAATCCGCACGCCAGCTCTTGGCGCTCCTCTCTCTGGGCCTCTCCCCTGCATTTGTAACTCTGGATAAGCAAGCAGATCCACCTAGGTGTCCTTGGTTCATTCTGAACCGGCTTCCCTCAGTCTGGTGGAGCACCGTGCATGCCCGCTGAGCCCTGGACCCCACGTCTGCACAGCTCAGCTCAGCAGGAGCAATGTCATGGCGGTGGGGTGTGCCCGCGTTTGAGTCCTGGCTTCTGCCACTTCCCAGATACGAGACCTTGGACACGCGATGTGTGAGTGAAATGGTGAAGCCGCCGGCGCAGATCAGAACTCGGGCCATGTTAGCTCAAAGCAGCCGATCAGCTGCAGGTGTGTGATGCGCCCCGAGAACACCGTCCCCGGCGTCTGATCCGTCTCCATCCGCAGCCACCGTCTTCGGCCCGCAGCCTCCATCCCACATTCAAAGCTCTCTCTGAAACCTTGCTCGGATGCGCTCTCTGATTCTTCATCAGGGTTCCGGTGCTGGGCTCCCTCGCCTGCAGCTGTGGCCGCAGAAACGTGTTCCCCGGTGGCTTCCCCATAGCCGGGCTTGCGTTCCCGGAGGCCGTGCCTCGTGCCAGCGCTAAGCTGTGGGTTCAGTGACGTTCCCTCCCTCGCCCGAAAGCCCTCAGCGCCTCTCACCTCCGTCAGAGTCAAAGACGGCAGCTCCCGATGTCCAGTCTCTCACCCGGTGCCGCTTCTCTCCCGAGACTCCTGTTCTCCTCCTCTAGTGCCAACCTTCGACTACTTGGAACCCTTGACCGCCCCAGACTTGTCTCTCTTTTCGTTTTCCTCTAGGCCTTTGCACATTCCCTCCTTGCTCCTTCCCCAGGGAAGCCTGGCATAGCCCCTCATTCAACTCCACCTGTTACTGGTGGCTACCCCAACTCTCCACAGGCAGGGTGGGCGACTCTGTACTGCATCCTGGCCCTTTGGCTGGAGTCGGAACCCCACATGAGTGGAGCGGGAGCATGGACCTGTAGGACTTGTCCCTGCGCAGGCACAGTAGTGAGGACGCATGCGTAAGGGAGTGGGACCTCCCACAACACCTGCCCAGCTCACCTAGGTTTAACTACCAGAAGCCTGGGAATTTGCCACCTGCTCTAGGGCCACTTGGTTCTCTCCTTTTCCCCTGACTATCCCAGAAGAGAATACAGGATTTTATGAAGTTCTGGACAGCACTGATGCTAACTGGCCCCTGCACAGGAAGCAAACCTGTGCTTTCCTACAGGAGGGGAAGTGAATGACAAACTCCAGGACCAGCGTCTGGGGCTCTCCTCCCATGGGGACTCTTTCTCCCTCTCCTCACCTGCATGAGGATTTGAGCAGGAAAGCATGCAGGGCGCAGGGAGTCGTGGCCCCAGGATTTCCCATTCTAAGCCTGATGCCGCCGGAGAGGAGGTGGTGAGGAGCTGCAGTGAGATGGTGGCCTTGCTGGTTGAACTTGGTGAACTTGGGTTCACCTTCTCTGTTCTTGGGCTCAGAATCGGATGCTGCTCTGTCTCCACTTTCCTGTCTTCATGATGGGGCAACGGCAGTGCTGATCTTCAATGGCTGTGTGGAGGACTGGCGAGTTAGCAGGAGGTTCAGGTGCAACGCTGTGCAGCTGAGACACGTGCCTGGAGTTAGCCATCATCGGAGGCGCCTGCCTGCCAGAGAGCAAAGCTATACAGAGAGGTGTTAGAAAACTGTTCAGTTGAATGCTTTCGGGTCAGACTTTGGCGTGGAACTGGGCCCTATCCTTTGAAGGATGTAGGCTCATCACCACCCCTCCACCTCCAAAACACGGGCGACACAGCCAGCTGCGTGGCTGGGAGCTTTAGACAGAATGAGAGAGGTTGGACAGGTACGGACCACGCGCCCCGTCTGGGACCTGCTTTCCAGGGAGTGATGAACAGTTTCCCTCAGAGGGGCTGAGGGCAGACCTGGTTGGTTGAGCCCACTGGAGAGAGGGCAGCCATGTCAAGAAAGAAATGTCTGCCCCCTGCCAGGGGCGTGCGCGGGACAAATGGATAAGGAGGAGAGGGCTCTGTGCCCACGCCAACTCAGAGGCAAGGACCTGGGAGCTCTGGTCCTGAAAATAAGGGGAGGTGGGAGCCAGGAGGAGTTCCAGGGGCTATTGGAAGGTTTCCCGGTGGGCTCAGCGAGTGTGGGGAGCCCCCTCCCCAGAAGCAAGACCAGGACATGGCTGGCACGTGGCCGGCAGCGTCAGGTGGCAGCGTCAGGTAGCAGCCAGCGCCCAGCACCTTCTCTGATCCAAACAGCACTTGAAGCTGAGAGCCGTGGATTAGGAGGATTCAGAGCACAGGAAGCAAAACAAGCTGCATTTTTTCAGACGATTGTTCTCCAAGACGGGGGTGCGATCCGGGTCACTGTGAACGAGGGGTGTTGGCGCTGGAAAGGCAATGGGGAGGAGGAGCCTCTGCGCTGTCCTCCAATGCACAAGGCGGGGACCAGGCACCCCCAGGCCCCGGCGGACCTCACGTGGTCTGGGATTCGCCCTCTACCATTCACTGCCGGAAGCAGGCCTCCTGCAGCCTCGGCTGGTCCGTTTCTTGCTGCTTCAGAGAAAGCCAGCGCTTCCCTCCAGCGACTTTTCCCTGTCGGCACAACCGTGGACGTGCGAGAGGCCGCCCAGGTTCTGAGGGTCCCCTGGACCAGGAGCAGCGAGCGCACAACTCTGCAGAGCCAACACTGGCTTCATTCTGGAGGGAGGGAGGGAGGGGGAGGCCTCCTTTCTGGGTGGGAATGACTCCAAGGCAATGGCGAAGGAACTGGGGTTCAGAGGCAGCACAGAGGGGACGCAGCACAGCAGGTCCTGACAATGAACTCTGCACGCGCCATGTCATCCATGCAAACAACCCTCCCAGCAGGAACAAGCGGCGTGGCCGCAGTGCCTGGGTGGCGGGGCTCAGGCCCTGGGAGTGACGGGAAGTGTCCGTCACGTGGGTTAGAGGGTGGCGGTCACCTCTGCCAGGGACTGCCCCACAGGAGCAGACTCCTGTCGGCTACAGTTGGACTTCCTGGTCCTGCTGTCTGACCAGCGCTGCAGGAGCTGTGTGCACACCCCCAACACGTCTCTGCAGGTCTCCAGGGAGATGGCGGAAGGAGCGCAAGGAACGGAAGCGCAACGGGCAGTCCTGCTGTCTGCTGCGCCCAGGGCCTAAGTTGACCACTTCGAATCACACCTGAAATAAGTCAGTGCCTCCCTTCTCCTCCCAAGCAAGGCGAAGACTGTAAAGTCTTTTGTTCACTCGAATTCTACTCATTCCTCCAAATTCCCAGGTATCTAATAATCCAGCTCCAACTCATTTTTCGCACAGAGGAGTCACAGCAATGAGACAGCGATGATTGTTGGTCCAGGAAGTCAGTCCGGTCGAGCGCTGCAGCGGCTGGAGCCGGATCAGTTCGCCTTCCCAGCGCTGCTTCTGGATCACGCTTCCTTTTTCTGTTCTTATTTGCTTCTCACTGACGTTTCTGCTGTTTTCAGGCGAGAACCTGTGAATGGGATCCTCTTCGTCGTCCAAAACCCGGAAATCTATCTCTTGAATCAGCTAAAGGTTACGAAGCAGCAGTCGTTAACAGAGTGTCCCCCACGAGAGGGACTTAATCAGGGTTCTGTCTTTCTCATTCAGTAGCAAAATCAAAACCAGGAAGATCATGGCTGGTGCGAGACGTCCACAGCAGCACAGGGACCTAGGTTCCTGCTATATTTCCTTTCCAACAACGTCTAGGTCACTTCTTGCTCATCATATGGTGGTTGGAGCTCCAGCCATCTCTCTTAACTCCCAAGCAAAATCAGTGGAAAAGGCAGGAAGCAAAACTTCCGTACCAGTTGACTAAGCCCCTTCAGGGGCTCGGGGTTGGGAACACGCACCTCAGAAGCACCACAGCTGCCCTCTCTACTGCGCTCCTGCGGAATGTCTGGGCCGCAGGGAGCAGTGACCCCAGCCCATCTGCTGAGTGGTGCTGAGGCAGAGGGGAGCCGGCTGGGCTCCCAACAGCTTCCTCATGCCGGCTTCTAGGCGTTTGGTCCTACTGTATTTTCCTCCTTGATTCCCAAGGACAATCAATGCCTTGCCCTTGGGTTTGTGTGTGTGCAGGAGAGCACTGAAGCGCCTTGTAAGCTGTATACCTGCCATTAGACGTGTTCCCCGCAGGATGCGAACTTCAACCTCAGACCCGTCAGACGCCCGGCTCAGACAATCGGGTTCCTCGGTGAGGGGCCGCCTGGTCTGATTGACAGATGAGGCTTGTGCAGGTCGTGTCCAGAGGCACAATTGAGATGAGGACATTTCAGTCTGCATTAGGTTGGCCGTGCGGGTCAGTTTCTCTGTGCCATCACCGACTGCCTGATGCCAACCGGAATAATCACCGGGCATATGAGCAGTGTCTCCCTGGGTGTTAGTGATTGAGTAAGCCTGAGTCCATCAGTTAGCATTTCAAACTCCTGGACTGACAATTTGCTCACACTCAGGCCACGTGGAGGGTTAGAGCACCCACATTGTCAATAGGACAACTGCTGATGAACGTGTGTCCTCTGAGCCTCTCCCCATGCCATGTGAGCAAGTGTCCAAGTTAGATGGGAGTCGTTCCATGGCCTGACCCCCTGCTGCATGGCCCCACCACCATACTCACCACCATTCTCACCACCATACTCACTCACCATACTCCCAAAGACCTCTTGGCTCAAAGTAGGATGGTTTGGGAGGCTCAGAACATAACAGTGGATTGACCTGCCTCTGAGGATCTTTCTCACCCTAACATTGTCTAAGCGTTTGGATTAAATCAGAGGCCAGTTATTCCCCTTGTTGGAGTCATTCTCCCAAAGAACTTCCTGGATGCCCCAAGGGTGCCCTTGGAAGGAAATATGACCCAGGAGAGGCAGGGGCACTAACCCTGGGGTTTACAGAGAGCGTCAAGGACACATGGAAATCCTGCTCCCCCAGGATGTGGAACCCACGAAGTGGGGACTACTGACTTTCCAGAGCCCCAGACCACGGTGGGCCCAAGGCAGGTGTGCACAGACAGACACTAAATATCCTGACGAAGAATGCACCCCGGCCTCGGGGCTAGCACTTCTCTGGGCCCCAGTGTTCTCGCCTGTAGAGTGGGGCTGAGCACAGCTTGCTTACGGAGTTTGTTGGGGGGATTGAGTGGTGATGCTTCCATGAAATCCCTGTTCCATGCAGACTGACAGCAACACGCTGAGTGGGGGCGGGGAGTGGTCCTGATGCATTGCTGGGTTCCACTGAATAAACTATGAGGCTACCAGAGGGTGGGAAGGAGAGCCCTGAGCTACTGCCAGCCCTGAGCAGACCAGGAAGGATTGGGGGGCAGAACAGGGCTTTTGGGGAAGGGAGAGGAGTGCCAGGGTGGAGACCGGTAGCTGTGGCTTCTTGGTTGGGGCCACCTTTTAGTCAGACTCCCAGTTGTGCCAGGTGACCCTCCCTGTGCGTTTCCTCCTAAACCCTCACAATGGCCTGCAAAGGGTTAATTCACCTGCACCTTCCAGCTGAGGCTGCTGTTTCCTGTTTGTAGAGGGAGCCTATCCCAGGGGCGTCCTTGGACGCTCCCACTTGCCATGAGCCCCGCTTCTCTTGTGGGCGGGCTTTCCCTGGCTCCCCAGGTCCCCACAGAACGGCAGACTCGCCGTGCTCCTCTGAGCATGATGCGTGGGGCGGGGTGGCCGTGTCTGTCCTTGGACAGCACCTGCTCCCCCGCCGTGACCGCCTCTGCCACCTCTGTGCTCGCTGGCAGGTGCACCTCTTGTTCCTGCCAGAGAAGTCGGTTGTGATGAGAACATTAATTTCTCTGCGTGGACACATGTTCATGTCACTCGTAAAACACAACACTGTACATAACACGTCCTCGCACTGGAACAGGTGACAAGGGGCCGTTCCAGCACGCACCCTCAAACACAGGGCCAGACAGCGCCTCCAAACACAGTCCCCAGGCCAGGGTCCCGTCACGTACGCTGTCACCGTCTGCACTCCTTACGTCCAATGGCCCTTCCTAGCTGAAAGGACAGAGTCACCTCCTCGAACTCAGTCCACAGGGGACACGCCAGGAAGAGACCAAGGTCTCCCTGTAGAAACAAGGAGCAGGGGCTCTGAGGAGGGGTGGGATAGAGGTGCCCGCGATCAAGAAGTGGCGAGAGTGCAGCCAGGGTCTGGCCCACTGGGCCTGAGCTCGCAGGTCCTCACGTCCAGGGCTTCTGCTTCTCGCTGGTCACAACTCCAGGGGCCAGAGCTGTCCACACCGCAGCTCCGATTCAGCTTCATGGAGGGATTTGGGGCACAAGGCCCGGGCGGAATAGGTTCTGTGTACTGCGCAGCAGTGGGCACTAACACAGCACCCACCTCCCACACTGAAAGGCGGCCTCGACGCAGGAGGCCCCAGTGCCAAGGCCGATGCGTGTTTTGCTTCTTTGACAGAACAAGGTCACAGCGTTCGGGGGAGATTTGTGCTGATCATGATTGACATTATATATACATACGTATGTATATAAAAGTCTACATACTATATAGTGTGCAACAATATTATGTTGTAGTTGATATGTAATATATAATAATCATAATGTATGCTAATATGCATTGTTAAGGAGGAGTTACGCTCTGAGAAATGAGTCAGGTGGTTTTCCTTGTGCAAACATCACCCAGTGCTCTGACACACGCTAGACTGGGTATGACGTCACCAGGAGGAACCATCACGTGAGACCCGCGTCCTGTGTTCTCCCACGTTGCTGTTGACAGAAGGCTCACCATGGGGTGTGCAACTGTGCATTTGTGCCTTGTGGGAGATACATTCCATTAGGCTGGCCATAAAAGAATCTGCGGTCTCTGGCTGCTTATACTTATTTGCTACATATTCCACACATTAAATAGCAAGAGTCTTAAATCCAAAGATGTGTCACCATTTTATTGAGCAACCTCTGTGTGCCAAGCTCTGCTCCTAATGCAGCCTCTGGGAAGAGAGAAGGCAACGCACGCCCATCGTCCATGTCCCAGGGCTCGCCGGGTCTTGTTGAGTCATCACTGGAACTTTTCCTTTAAACATAGTTTGCTTGTTTTCCCTCCACGATTTGGTTCGAGGCTTCAAGAAAACTGAAATATTTGCTCCTGTTTTACAAATGCTATAGCTTCTAATCTGAGGATGCTGGGCAGGAAAAGTAGCCAGCCCTCCGGCGTCCCTGGCTGAGAGCCAGCATGGACCTCAGAGAGACAGAGGAATCGGGCTTCAGTCAGGCCCAAAGGCGCCCCAGCTGCGTGGTTCTGTGGCCCCCGTGTCCTTGGCGAGCAGCTTCCCTCTGTGACGGGACGCGGGCGCTCCTGAAGAAACACACCTTCCACAAGATGACCTGCAGGACATCGCAGGCTCAGGGCAGAAACAGCACCAAGCACTCAAGACTCAAAGGTACGCAGCTAAAAATATGAGCAAAACTGTGTAAGATTCTATAGTTACATCCTGTGGCTTTTATAGTATATTCGTAACTTGAATACATTTTTATTAGAGAGAGACTGAGATTGCCCATCAGCGGGTTCACGCCCCAAATGCCTGCAATGCCGGGGACTGGGCTGGAGCCAAAGCCAGGAGCAAGGCGCTGCATCGGGTCTCTCGTGCGGGTGATAGTTAGTGAGTCCTGGAGCCATAGCTGCTGCCTCCCAGGGTGTGCATTAGCAGGGAGCTGGGGTCAGGAGCCCCGGCTGGAACTTGAAGGTGCTTTCTCCTGGTCTCCCATGCGGGTGCAGGGCCCAAGGACCTGGGCTATCCTCCACTGCACTCCCGGGCCACAGCAGAGAGCTGGCCTGGAAGAGGAGCAACCGGGACAGAATCTGGTGCCCCGACCAGGACTAGAACCCGGTGTGCCGGCGCCGCAAGGCGGAGGATTAGCCTAGTGAGCCGTGGCGCCGGCCCCGCAACTGGCATCTTAACCGCTAAGCCCAACACCCACCACAATGCTAAGCTGTGGTAGAGAAAAACACAGAGCAGTCACTGCCGGCACCTTATGAGGTGGCCTCTGACCTAAAGAGTGTGAGGAAAAGTGAAGGCTGCCGAGTTGAGGCGAGAGTGAAATATGTCATGGCTGGGAGAGAAGCAGCAGATCAGCTTTTCCCCGAAAGAGTGGGGAAACTGAGTCAGGCCCCAGGCCAGGGGGAGGCAGGCACCATTGCCGCCTGTTCCCTTCCCTGCCTTGCTGTGAGCCTCTGGCCTTGTGCATTTGTGCAAAATTTCACATGCACTCTGGCTGGCGGTGCGGCACAGCTGGGTAAGCCACAGCCAGAGACACCAACAGCCCTTATTGGATCACCTGTTTGAGTCCCAGCTGCTCCGCTTCCAATGCAGCTCCCTGTAATACAGAACACATTCTCCCTGGGAAGGCAAAAGAAGGCGGCCCACGGCCCCCGACTCCTGCCACCCACGTGGGAGACCTGGATCCAGTTCCCAGTTCCTGGCTTGAGCCCGGACCAGTCCCAGCCACTGCGACCATCTCGGGAGTGAACCAACAGGTGGACGACCTCTCTTTCTGTCTCTCCCTCTTTCTCTCTCTGTCATTCTGCTTTTCAAATACAAAAAAATGCAATCTTTAAAGAAGTCCGTATACCGTGGAACTAAAATCTCCTAACTGTGCATTGCACGGTTCCCTTTCTTGCAGACTGAGCATAAGCTAATTCCTGCTGCAGGAATAGGCCCATGATGGAAGAGATCATCACCCACAATGCCTGGAGGTAAGAGATAAGGGGGTTCAAGAGTGCATGGCACTTAGTAAGTCCTTCATAAACGCTGGCTCTCAATGCTGTGTTTTCATTAGTTTTAGGGAAGCAGCTGCAGCTTTTCAACCCTGCATTGTCTGATGGCTGGTTCAGTCATTTCCAAGGCATGCTACGCTTTATTTTCTTAAAGATTTATTTATTTATTTGAAAGGCAGAGTTACAGAAAGAGAGAGAGAGAGAGAGAGAGAGAGAGAATCTTCCATCTTGTTTCATTCCTCAATTGGCCAGGGCTGGGACAGGCCAAAGTCAGGAGCCAGGAGCTTCATCCACATCTCCCATGGGGGTGCAGAGGCCCAAGCACCTGGCGTGGATCTGGATGGAAGTGGAGCAGCCAGGACTCAGACCCGAGCCCACCCGGGATCCCACTGTGGCTGGAGGCAGCTTAACTGTTGCACCACAACGCCAGCCCAGGAACTCGGCTCTGAAGACCATCACTCTCTGAATCAGAGGGAATATGGTGTGAGGAAGGGCTCATCGCCACAGCGTGACTTAGCCGTCAGCGTCAGGTGACCAACTCAGACAAATCTAGCTTTGCAGGACCTCCGTGGGTTTTATTTGTGGTTCTAGAGAAGGGCAGAGGTCAAGGCCAAGAGTGGCATAGAAAGCACAGGGGCCAGTTCTGTTTATGCCAGGGAACAGGAAGTGACGTTCAGAAAGGGGTCGTGAGATGCAGACACAGCCCCACTGGCTGCCGTGTGGGCTGTCTCACGTGAACAAGTACTGCACAGGCCAAGTTACAGTCATGGGCACTTCAAGTTAGGTTCCAGTTCTTTTTTTTGACAGGCAGAGTGGACAGTGAGAGAGAGAGAGACAGAGAAAAAGGTCTTCCTTTGCTGTTGGTTCACCCTCCAATGGCCGCCGCTGCCAGCGCACCGCGCTGATCTGAAGCCAGGAGCCAGGTGCTTCTCCTGGTCTCCCATGGGGTGCAGGGCCCAAGCACCTGGGCCATCCTCCACTGCACTCCCTGGCCACAGCAGAGAGCTGGTCTGGAAGAGGGGCAACTGGGACAGAATCCGGCGCCCCGACCGAGACTAGAACCTGTGTGCCGGCGCCGCAAGGTGGAGGATTAGCCTAGTGAGCCGCGGCGCCGACTAGGTTCCAGTTCTTACTGAGGGAGAAGCCAGACCTGGAAGACAGATGGAGGCAGCCTTAGGCTACACAAGTCAATGGAACAGCAGTGACTTACCGTGCATTTCCAATAGCCGGAAGAGGGAATTTGGAATGTCCTCACCACAAAGAAGTGAGTGTAGGGGTGATGGACTCACGGATGACCCTAGTGTGACCCTCCCACCATGCACGCATGCATCCAAACATCACACCGTACCCCACAACTATGTAATCTACTGTGTCAGCTAAACTAACACTTTAAATGCAGCCGCAAACAAGTTGCAGACATGAACTCAAGCCTGTAGCCTGCTCCAGTGTTGCTGCCATCACTGAAGAAGCTGAAATACACGGATTAGCCCTAAGAGCAGGGCTCTTGGTGGGCCAAGTCTGCCTTGCTGTTTTTGTACATGAAGTTTTATTGCAACACAGCTACATCGGCTGGCTCAGGCGCTGGCGCGTTCCAGTGCAGTGTAAGGAGCCTCACGTCACAGAGAGCCTTCCTGTCTCTGTGGAGATGTAAGAGGACGTGTGCAAGGGTCTCGACTCGGAGCCTGGCTCCACGAGGCTCGGGACAACTCGCCCATGACTAACGCTGGGGGCCCCCAAGGCGCATTCCTGGTGGCGTCTTTTTTTTTTCTTTTTTTTGACAGGCAGAGTGGACAGTGAGAGAGAGAGAGAGAGACAGAGAGAAAGGTCTTCCATTTTGCTGTTGGTTCACCCTTCAATGGCCGCCCCAGCAGGCGCATCGCGCTGATCCGAAGCCAGGAGCCAGGTGCTTCTCCTGGTCTCCCATGGAGTGCAGGACCCAAGCACTTGGGCCATCCTCCACTGCCCTAATGGGCCACAGCAGAGAGCTGGCCCGGAAGAGGGGCAACTGGGACAGAATCTGGCGCCCCGACCGGGACTAGAACCTGGGGTGCCGGCGCTGCAAGGTGGAGGATTAGCCTAGTGAGCCGTGGCGCCGGCACCCTGGTGGTGTCTTTTACCCAATGGTCAATAGCAGTTTCTGATGTGGAAGAATCTGGAAGAACACGATGGGGAGTGTCTACAAGGAGGGCGGTGCCCACGGAGGCAGGGCAGGTGCTGGTCCTCGGCTCAGCTCCCCCTCCTCCCTCTGGGAGCACTAACCTGTGTCTCCGGAGAGGCTGATCTCGGAGGCTTCCTACACGATTTCCTGGCAGCTGGTTGGGCCTGAACCTGCCCAGTGGGAAAGCCAGGCAAGAGAATGGGGGGCAGAGGGCAGGGAGAAGCTACCTTCTCTCCTCTCTGCCATGGGTGTGTCTGTGACAGCAGCCTCAACCGCACGTGCCCCTTGGCTTACACTGGGGTTGGGTCCTGGGAAGCCCATCGTATGCTGGAAATGTCATGAGTCAAAATGTACTTGGTGGCCGGCGCTGCGGCTCACTAGGCTAATCCTCCGCCTGGGGCGCTGGCACACCAGGTTCTAGTCCTGGTCGGGACACCGGATTCTGTCCCGGTTGCCCCTCTTCCAGGCCAGCTCTCTGCTGTGGCCCGGGAGTGCAGTGGAGGATGGCCCAAGTGCTTGGGCCCTGCACCCCATGGGAGACCAGGAGAAGCACCTGGCTCCTGCCATCGGATCAGCGCAATGCACCGGCTGTAGCAGCCACTTGGGGGGTGAACCAACAGAAAAAGGAAGACCTTTCTCTCTGTCTCTCTCTCTCTCTCACTGTCTAACTCTGCCTGTCAAAACAAAACAAAACAAAACAAAAAAACAAACAAAACAAAACCCAAAGATGCACTTGGTGCACTGAACGCACCGAACATCATGACTTTGCACCGCAGAGCACACAGTGGACTTGGAGCTGTGCTGGCTCCTGAGATGGTTGACAGTGCACGGCCCAGCCCGGGGAAAGATTCAGCTTTGAAATTTCGAGGATGGTCTCTGTGGATCGCACATTGCCTTGCACCATCGTCAGATCCCTGTAAGTTGGGGGAGCTTCTGTACTCTCTCAAGTAGGCTCAGCGTCTGCAACAAATCCTGTATCTAGGAGCTAACAGAACCAAGAACCAAACTGTCCTGTGGCTGTTTCCAAAGGCTCTGCTCTTTGCCACACTGGTGTCTTTCAGGGTCAGGCTGGCCTCCCCCAACACCACCTAGGAAACCAATCAAGGTGGAGCAGAGAAAGTCCTTTGACCAAATTACCACGGGGTGTCGCAGACCGGGCAAGCGACAGCAGCACGCAGGCTGGGACAGAAAGGGAGGTCGAGGTACCCCAGAGAAGCTTCTGGGACAGAGCCAGGATGCTACATTGCACCAAGCACATGTACTGTTATATGCATAGGTTCCTTTCGTGAGTGGTTACCCATGGGGGGGCATCTGGCAAAGTCAGGAGACACAGTGGGGTGGGTGGGAGGGTGCTTCTGGCCTCTGTCTACTGGGTAGGGGCCAGGGATGCTGCTACACATCCCGTCCCACACAGCAGCCTCCTCTGCAAAGAACCCCATACGTTCAGGTCCCCAAAGTCAAGGCGCCGAGGCTGAGAAAGCTTCCAGTTAAATGCTCCCACCTGACAGCATCATCATCGTGGCCCAGCGAGAGGAACAGGACAAAGGGTCCTGGCAGATGCTAGGAGAGCGATTGCCCCGCGGAAGATCTGTTTTCCCCATCGCCGACACCGTGTGCCAGACCCTCTCATCCCTCCATACACGTAAATAACCTGAATTCCCTCTTTTGCAGCCACTTCATGGCTAGCCGCCCTTCACTGCTATTTCAACAGCAGTTTACCTAGGAAAATGTATTCCGGATACATCAAAAGGAGCAGAATGAGAAGTATCATGTGTACCCTTTTTTATTTTTAAAGTCGGATCGCGATGTAGTAGAGATAGATATAATACTTCAGCCTTTTTCTTTTTTGGTCAAATCGTGTTTGATTCGGTTAATCTCAGTTGAACAGGAGTTTAACACCAGGTCTTTTAAGTGAGATCATTCCTATATTAATGAGATCCAGACTGATCCAAGTAAAAAGAAATGATTAAAAAAACTCAAATGTACCCTTGCTGTTATTCAAATGAATGGAAGGAAAGAGGTGGTATTTTTGAAGCCTGTTCTCTCTCTCCCTCTCTCGCTCCCCCCTCTTTTTTTCCCCCAGCCTAATTGACTTGGATCTGGTTCATCTTGAGTAGGTTATGTTTTCTTATTGTAACAGCCTTTCCCCAGCAAAATCATTCCCCTCACTAATGAGCTCCATCCTCCTATGATAAGGAGAGCGTTTTAAAAACACCCACTGTTCTCTCCCGTTCATTTGAATGGCACCAAAGGGACACCTTTTCCCATCATTTCTATCAGAGAGATGGGGTTGGAGCTCATTAATAAAGAGATGATTTTACTCCAAAGAGCCCTCGGCATTGAGCCCTAACCTAGATTAGAACTTTGTCAGAACGCAGAGCCCCCGCCATGGAAGCCACCTGCTGGCTGCAGCCGCACCCAGTGCAGAGCCGTGGTGTCCCCGGTGAGGGCATGGCCGGCGAGGGGCCACCTGTGCCTGCAATCCCCACGCCTGCAAGTCTTCCAGGCCTGGGCAGCGGCTTGTCACCTTCGACCTGTCCTGTATGTCACTGTGCCCCCATCCCACACCTGAGCCTGGAAACACAAGGACCCTCCCACGGTCACGCTGGCCAGAGTGAGTGAGCGGGGAGGACTCCAGCGGAGGCACCTGCCCAGCTCGGCTCTCGCCCTCTCTCTGCTCGCCTTGCGTGTGTCCTTCTGCATCTCAGTATCTGTTTGCTCATTCCAGCTCACCCTCAGGTTCCCTTCTCTGAACTGACGACCACAGCAAACCTTCTGCCCTCAGTCATAAGCTCCAGGAGGGAGACACAGCCCAACCACATCCATGGCACTGGAAAGCCCCCCTGCCTAGAACCAGCCTCCCACCCACCTCCCCAGACCTTCAGACACCGTGACAGCCTACGAGGAATCTGGAGCTAATATGGGCCTTGGCCGGATCCCCTCGCAGAGCGCCTCTTGTTGGGGGAGGAGCTTGCATCTTGCACATCTCAACTGCCTGTCTAAGGCTTTTTCAGCCTCAGAAATAGATACTGTGTTTCTCTCCTGTGCAAAGGGCTCTTGGCTTACTGCTTATCATTTTTTTTTTGACAGGCAGAGTGGACAGTGAGAGAGAGAGAGAGAGAAAGGTCTTCCTTTTGCCGTTGGTTCACCCTCCAATGGCCGCCATGGCCGGCACGCTGCGGCCGGCGCACCGCGCTGATCCGATGGCAGGAGCCAGGTGCTTCTCCTGGTCTCCCATGGGGTGCAGGGCCCAAGCACTTGGGCCATCCTCCACTGCACTCCCTGGCCACAGCAGAGAGCTGGCCTGGAAGAGGGGCAACCGGGACAGAATCCGGCGCCCCAACTGGGACTAGAACCCGGTGTACTGGCGCCCCAGGTGGAGGATTAGCCTAGTGAGCCGCGGCGCCGGCCTGGCTTACTGCTTATCTTAAAAGATCTGGATGCCCGAAGCTCAGGGTTCCTCCCTGCTACACCGCCCACTGCATGGGCAGGTGCCACCTGGTCCTTCGTGTGTCACCCTATGGGAGCTGGGTCTCAGGGGACAGATGGCAGAAATGCTGATGTCACCACACTTTAACGCTGACCCAGCAAGTTCGCGACTTCCACTGGCATCCGAGAGACTGACAAGCTCACTGGTTAGCTTGGCGGTGACACTGAGCCTCGCAGCTCCACAGGTTTGACACGCATGCTCATTCTGGGCTTCAGTATCCTCGTGCGTGAAGTGGGAAAATAATAAGAGTACAGCTATACACTGAGTGCTTAGCTCCCTCCAAAATTCAGATGTTGAAATCAAGCCCTGCCTGTGGTGCGCTTTTGTGGCGAGACTTCTGGGAGACAATTAGATCAAGAGGGGAGAATGGAGGGATCAACTCCCTTATGAACTGTGACCCCAAGAGGTCCCCTGACCCTCCCACCAAGTGTGCATCCAGTGAAAGTGCCATATATGAGCAGAATACATGCCACACCTCCAGTGACTTCCAAATGTCCAGCTGCCAAGAATAAAATGTCTGTCCTAAGCCATCCCAATTAATGTTTTTCTGTTATATGAGAAGCAGCCTACATGGATGAAAACAGGTGAGTCTCCTGTACAGATTCAATGTGATAACTGATGTTAATGATGGCAAACTCTGACAGCTGTAGTGGTCCTTCCATTGACAAGAGCTCACTGTCTTCACATCACCTCCTTCCTCACCTTGCCCCCGTAAAGCCCCCTACCCCTGTCAGCTACAGTCATCACAAATCCAGGCACACCTGCTCGCTGGGCCACCGCTTGGAAAGGGGCTGCCATCAACTCGATGCAGCCCCGTGTGTCTTCCTTTGTCACCGTCACTGGGCCCATGCATGTGGTTACTCGACAACTCCCACTGAACAATTCAGTTCCCGTGACAAGGAGAACGCGCCATGTGGAACCATGCATCCAACTTCCTGGACTTTGGAACCCTCCATAGATCCTCGTTGCTGTTGGGGTATGAACCGGAACACTCCTTGCGGCTGGTGTGCTGGGCTCTGGCCCTCCTGCTTCTCTGGTGCACCTCTTTCTCACACACGCGTGTGCACACACTTTGTGCAGACAGAACAAATGCCAGCCAGGTACTCTGACGAGCCTGAGGCTGCTCACACAGGCTGTCTCCTTGTTCAGAGTCCTTCTTCCCTTCTCAGTTCTTTCTGTGCTGCTGTGACGGGAACCTTGAACCCCTGGGCCACTTATCAAGAGGACAGGTTTAGTCTTCACATTTGTGGAGGACACAAAGTCCAAGATCAAGGCACCTACAGGTCCAGTTTTCTTCTCTCTGCTTTCTGGGCAGCACCTGTCCACTGTTACTTGGAGAGGGAGGAAGGGCAAGCCAGCTGAATCCTGCATGCCGCCTCTTGTTTTTAAGGATTTATTTTATTTATTTGAAAAGCAGAGTTACAGGGGCAGTGGGGGGAGAATGGGAAAGAGAGACAGAGAGAGAGAGGGAGATCTTCCACGTGCTGGTTGATTCCTCAAATTGCTACGAACGCTGGGCCAGGAGCCAGGAGCTTCTTCCAGGCCTCCTCCATGGGTGCAGGGGCCCAAATACTTGAGCCATCTTTCACTGGTTTCTCAGGCTGTTAGCAAGGAGCTAGATTGGAAGTGGAGCCGCCAGGACTCAAACCAGTGCCCATATGGGATGTCAGCACTGCAGGCGGCTGCTTAAACCACTACACTACAGCACCGGTCCCGTGGAGCATCTTTCTCAAGGGCCTTAATCCATTCATGAAGTGAGGTCTTCTCATGACCTGACCAGTGTTGAAGGTCTCACCTTTTCTGTAAAAAGAGATTTTTGAAGAAAGATGTATTCATTTGAAAGACAGTGATAGGGAGAGAGGCAGAGCCAGACTTCCCATCCACTGTCTCTCCCCGCAGACCCACAACAGCTGGGCTGGGCCAGGCTGAAGCCAGGTGCCAGGAACTTCATCCAGCTCTCCCGCGAGGTGACAGGGGCCTGAGGACTTGGCCACCACCTGCTGCCTCCAGGGAGCGTTAGCGGGAGCTGGATCAGAAGCACAAAACCACCAGGACTGAACACAGCACTGTGATGTAGGACGTGGGCATCCCACGTGGCAGCCTAAGCCACAGCCCCACAACACCCACCCCAGGGCCTCCGTCTCCAGACCGTTCCACTGACCATTGCATTTCAACGCTTGAACTTCGAAGGGCACATACCAGCTGTTAACTCCTATTTGTCTCCAAAATATCAAGTTAATTTCACTGTTCTGGAAGCTTCTCTCCCATCCTCCATGGTCCCCAGGCCAACACTGTACCCCCATAGATCCCTCTACAGATCCTCCAGCTCCCAGCATTTCCACTGCCCCAACTTCCCTCCCATCTATTCTTGTTGCTGTTATTAATCACTAAAAATGACTCAGAAAGGTAAAAAAATAAGACTAGGCAAATGTATACTTAGCGCAGTAATGCAAGTTCACGGAAAGCAAATCTTGCTGTGACTGATTTCAACCATGTCTGTAAAGCACTCGGTACTTCCTCCAGCAGGGTCTGGTGCCCGAGAGTCCCCGTTAATAAGGCTGCTCTTGGCTGGCGCCACGGCTCACTAAGCTAATCCTCCGCCTTGCGGCGCCAGCACACCGGGTTCTAGTCCCGGTCCGGGCGCCGGATTCTGTCCCGGTTGCCCCTCTTCCAGGCCAGCTCTCTGCTGTGGCCAGGGAGTACAGTGGAGGATGGCCCAAGTGCTTGGGCCCTGCACCCCATGGGAGACCAGGAGAAGCACCTGGCTCCTGCCATCGGATCAGCGCGCGCCGGCCGCGGTGGCCATTGGAGGGTGAACCAACGGAAAAGGCAGACCTTTCTCTCTGTCTCTCTGTCTCTGTCTCTCTCTCTCTCTAACTCTGCCTGTCAAAATAAATAAATAAATAAATAAATAAGGCTGCTCTTAGTCACCTGTTTCCTATGGAAAAACCAGGCAGAGGGGTTCTGAGTGGTGACAGAAGCTACTTTGCAATGGGAAGCACAGCTCCTGCCTGGCGGTCTCCTGGGCCCCAGCCTTGCACAGAGGACGCTCAGGCCACGTGCGTGGCCACGTGCAGGTGCACTGATTGAGACCTCCAGGTGTGAGGCCCAGCCAGTGGGGTGCTGTGGAAACGACTCTGCCGCCCCCACCATCTGAACTCAGTCGTAGGAGAGGCCCGAGCGAGAATCACCCAACAGAACCCAGTGAAACCCAAGCCCGTGAGATACGATAAATAAAATAATAAGAGTACGTGATTGTGATTTTATGATTCTAAATTTAGGGTGGTTTTTACAAAGATGACTATTGAATTCTTAATTTTTTTTGCATTTTATCATGCTAAAAGTTGCTATTCATGCCAAAGCTGTAACAGTTTGCAATGACTACTCCAAGCCAACATGATAGCAAGCCATAAAGAGGGAATTTCTGAACTCTTGTTAAATACTTTCGAAGCTCGGTTGCAATAGATAATTCCCTAGTAAGATGTAACTCACCCAATGTAGAGGAGAGAGAAAATGGAAATTATTGAATTTTCATAGAAGAAACAGAGAAAGTTGAAGAATTTCCTCTAAGATAAGCAGCAGGCCAAGGCTGTGCCACAGAGAAAAGTTGTGTTTTTTTTTTTTTTTAAGATTTATTTATTTATTTGAAAGTCAGAGTTAACACAGAGAGAGGAGAGGCGGGGTGGGGGGAGAGAGAGAGAGAGGTCTTCCATCCAATGGTTCACTCCCCAATTGGCCACAAGGGTTGGAGCTGTGCCGATCCGAAGCCAGGAGCCAGGAGCTTCTTCCGGGTCTCCCATGTGGGTGCAGGGGCCCAAGGACTTGGGCCATCTTCTACTGCCTTCCCAGGCCACAGCAGTCTAGAGCTGGATGGGAAGTGGAGCAGCCAGGACTAGAACTGGTGCCCGTATGGGACGCTGGAGCTTCAGGCCAGGGTGTTAACTGCGCCACAGCACCAGCCCTGTGGAGAAAAGGTTTTACATTGATATTTTATTTTTGCCAAGGAACTTATGCAAATACTTTATATATCAAGCAAAATTAATTTTTTAAAGATTTATTTAATATATTTTAAAGACAGAGTAACAGAGAGAGATAGAGGCAGAGAGAGAGGTCTTCCACACACTGGTTCACTCCCCAGATGGCCACAATGGCCGGAGCTGGGCCAATCTGAAGCCAGGAGCCAGGAGCTTCCTCTGGGTCTCCCACGTGGGTGCAGGTGCCCAAGGGCTTGGGCCATCTTCTACTGCTTTCCCAGGTCATAGCGGAGAGCTGGATTGGAAGAGGAGCAGCTGGGACTAGAACTGGTGCCCATATGGGATGCCGGTGCTGCAGGCCAGGGCTTTAACCTGCTGTACCACATTGCCGACCCCAACAAAATTAATTTTTAAAAAATTTTTCTTTGAAATATATTTCCACATTCATAAATGATACAATATAAATAGTATGTTTATATTGCTAATTCTTGATTTATCACTTTTGACATTATGGATTGATACGAATTTTTATTCCTGTGGAATTTTAGAAAAAATTTTATTTATCTATTTTTAAGCTTATTTGAAAGACAGGGCGAGAGACAGATGGAGCAATCTCCCACCCACTGGTTCATTCCCAAACGCCTCCAACAGCAAAAGCCAGGAGCCCAGAATTCAATCGCCGTCCCCCGAGTGGGTGGCCAGGACCTTGGTACTAAACCATCAGCCGCTGCTTCCCCGGGTGATGGTAGCAGAAACCTGCAGTCAGAAGTGAGGGACCTGGACCTGGAGCCCAGCCGCTCCCTTGGGGAATGAAGTGTCCCAAGCAACGTCCTTACGGCTGCCCCAAGTGCTTGCCCCAGTGGGGAGCTTTTACTATAGCTTTCATTTGGTGGCAGTTCTATATCTTCAGAAAACCTGCAGAGACGATACAGAGTCCTACACAGCCTGCACTCTGTTTTCCCTTCAGCCTGGAGCGTTAATTCTGATCACCGCCACGTAGGGAGAGTTTTGAAGAGTTCTGACCAGGTCTCTGTAAAACGTCCTTAGGTTGGTATTCCTGCCATGCTTGGACTGGGGTTATTAGATGTGGGGGGAGGGGCCAAACATCGCAGATGCCATCCTCATCCCATCCTGTGGGGTACACACCACCCTGTGACTTACCAGTCTTGACACCCTCAACCAGCGTTCACTGGATTTCTCCAACACAATTGCTGCTTCCCCTGTTGTTTTCCACCAAGTTCTTTGGCGCAAAGTTCATCCCCAGTCTGTAGTCTAGGAACAGGGGAGCTGTGTTCTACCTCTTTGTGTCTAAAATGCTTGCATCAATTATTGAGAATTTCTCCGGCTGGAATGTTTGTCCCCTCTCCTCCATTCATATATTTATTATTTATTTATTGTATATTTATTTACACTGGTATAAGCATACTTCATTTATTTGGTTACTCAATATTTCCCAGCTCTGGTCACCTTGGAAGAACTCTGTTGGCTCCTATACCCCTTTGGGTGGCCCATTGTCATGCGATCGATTTTTAAAGTGTCTCCTGGCATTGCACGATATCCCAGGCTGAGCTTCTGTAGTTCCCACTTCAGCTCCATTTTTCCAAGGAGGACGGCAATTTTTCAAGCAATGTTAAGAGGCAGATGGGCTCCGTGCTATTTAAAGTGCTCCTGATAATGTCCTAATTATTTTTGGAAGTAAATAATTCATTTGTTGATGAAACCTGACATCCATACATTGTGAAAAATTATAAATTAGCGGTTTTACTCGTCAGACTTGGTGTTCTGATCCTAAACAAAGAGGTGGCAAGCTGGTTCCAGCAGTACACTGTGGAATATTTATTCTGGGAATATAAAAATTTTGTTATTTAAAAAAAATTCATCATTATCAGTAGGACTAAACGCACACACTGACTAGTCATCATTACAAATGCTGAAAGGCACTTGAAAAATTTGAAAAATATATATCTGATTCAAAGTGCTCAACAAGATAATGAGAATACTAACTACACAATTAAACATGTGCAAAAGTCTTGAACCGACACATCACCAGTGAGAATATGTGAATGGCAAATACATACAGGGGAAAATTGCAGCCTTATGAATCATTAGGGAAATGCAAAGTGAAGTCGTAATGAGATGGCACCAGACAGGTTACAGGCAAGAGACCGGCACAGCGAGTGTTGATGAGGATGTGGGGACTTCCTCACTCCCGCTCACGCTGCTGGGATTGTAAAATAATGCAACTGCTCAGGAAAACAGATTAAAAATCACTGCACTCATAGGTGTTTACCTAGGAGGAATGAAAACATGTTGACACAAAGACTTGTGCAAAATTGTCTGCAGCTACTTTATATGTAGTAGATCAAAACTGGAAACAGCTTGACTGTCCGTGAAGACAACTTGAAACACGGCCCTACAACGGCCTACTACCCGGCCCGAGAGGGACAAACCCCCGATCCACACGGCACGGCATCCGATAATAACCTCACAGTAATTATCCTGAGGGCCGCGTGTTGTATGGCTGCTGTTCACACAAAATTCTGGAGGGTGCAAGCTAATCAATAGTGAGGAAACGCATTGATGGGTGAAGAGAACAGGAAAAGGGGGACTCCCCAGGGGCTTGAGTCAAGATTTGGGGTTGATGGGTGTGTTAATCGCCTGTTGAGATAATCAGAATCCACACACATCCAGAGTTGTCATGGACACGTGCAGCATGTTGTGCAGGTGTGGAAGTAGAGCAGGACCGTCTCGTTACGACTGTGCGGACGTAAGTGCAGATACAATTATTGATAGATACAGATACACATAGATATCTTTATATCTAACATACAGATGTGTGTTGTTGGCTACAGATACAGATGTAAACATACAATTATATGGAGACAGGTGGAGTTATACATACATAGAAAGAATTATAGTCGATACACTTATTTTTCCAGCACTAACTTAAGGCACACCACAAAATTCTGGAACAAGACGATGTCCAGTGTCACCACTGTAGATAAACCTTGGACTGCGGTAAAAATGGTCAATATTAAAAAATGGAAAGGGAAAAATACTTTCATTATAGCCATCAGAGTTTATAACTTGTTACTAGAAAAATCCAGGAGAATCAAATAAAAAAGGCTACAAATAATACTTCTATATAGAAATTACAGTCAGTGAGCAGGCTTCAAACTTAATAAACATAAATCAATATATACAAACAATGAATAATTGGGAAATATAATGGAAAAAAATGACTCCCATCAATAACAGAATCAAAAAAGATGAAATGCTGGGAATAAATTTAATAAGAGCTATGCAAAATATTTGTGAAGAGAAATTTAAAACAAGATTGAAAGAAACAAGTAAGTACTGAACAAAAAAAAAAGCACCTTGATTTGGAAAGGAAAATTTAACGTAAGAAATGCATTAACTCTCCATTATTTACTATTATATTTTAAGTATTCCAATCTAAACACTAAACCTTGGGAGCAGACATTCCGCCTAAAGGCTACGATGCCCACGCCCCACACTGGAGTGGGGAATTCTGCCTCCTGCTTGCTGTCAACACAGACTCTCAGAGGCAAGAAATCGGGTGCCTGCCAAGCACGTGAGTGAGACGGACTGAGTTCCCAGCAGGCACTTAGGAGTGAACCAGTGGATAAGAGTGCTCTCTCTCTCTCTCTCTAAAACTAAAAAAAAAAATTCTTAATTAAAAAAAAACTGTTATTTTTGTTTTGCTTTTTGAACTAGTTAAAGCTGATTCTAAAATTCATACATAAACACATATTAAGAAAAACTAACTTTACAAAAAGAATGAAGCATGATACACCTCACTAATACAAGGAACTGTGTTTTAAAGAAAATTAAAATATTTGAAATCAGTGGCCTAAAGGGTAAACTGGTAAAAGGAAAGATTTGAAAGTCCAGAAGTAGTCACAGAATATTCAGAAAATCAGCATCTGATGCTGCTGGAATTTAGAATGAGTGGGCAAAACAGGATCTCGGCAACAAATGGTGCTGGACTTCCAAACGGTGATGGAAAACAAATGGCTGAGTCCTAGCTCTCTCCGTAGTTATGAGCAGAAGCAGGAAGGCATAGAGCCAGAGGGCAAGGGGAATGGTCCTGCGTAATCTGGGAGTTAGGAGGGCCTCGCTGCCTGTGATTCAGAGGCCAAGCCGACAGCATACCAAACGATTAATATGGTATAGTCAATGGAATTTAAAGCAAAATGTTGGTCCATTCAAAAAAAAAAAATAAGAAGACAAGTAAGAAAATTGGAAAAATGCTTAAAATTAATATTAAAATAAAGAACTAATTTCTCAAGATAGAAACACCCGTGAGTTAGAATGAATACATAATTTTTTTAAAATCGGGGCAACAGATCCTGTGGGTGGCAGCCACCCTCAAAGGAAGGAAGCATCAGTCACTTCGCGTTCTGGAAATGGGAAGCGCACGCGAGAGTCGGGCCGAGCTGGTGCTGCTGCCTGCGTGCCGGTGCCGCCGCTCCTGATACAGCTTCCTGCCGACGCACGCTGCAGACAGCGGCGACGGCTCAAGCACTTGGTGCTGCGACCCTCATGGGAGGTCGGAAACAGTTTCAGGATCTGGCTTCAGCCCAGTCCAGCCCTGGCTGTTGAGGGCTTTTGGGATGTGAACCGGTGGCTGGAAGACCTCTCTCTCTCTCTCTCTCTCTCTCTCTCTCTCTCTCCCACAGTCACTCCTTTTCTTTCTGTTGCTCTACATAGCAAGTAAATGAAAACCGAAACCATTGTTTTAAATAGATGATACCATCTTTTACCTATCAGACCAGAGATAATTCTGAAGTCACTCTTACACCTCTCATGCATATCTTGCAAGTGCAATCTCTTTGGAAGAAATTTAGCAAAGTCTATCAAATTTAACAATGCACATGCCCATTGATTTACAAATAATTTTTTAGTGTACGTGTGTATCAAATATTGCATGAGGCATATTTACATGAATTACCCACTGTTTATCTGAAATTCAAGTTTAATGGGGTGGTCTGTGTTTCACCTGGCAACGCCAGCACAGGTCTCTCTCTCTCTCTCTCTCTGTCTTCATAATTTCTTCTAAAAATTCACTCCTTAACTGAGGTCCATTATTCCAAAACCATGAGAGGGAGCCGAGTGTGCACCGTCACAGAGTCGGTGGTCTTAGCAAGTTGAAATGTCTCTCCTCCTGCGCCAATGACCTTGCCAGCCTTGATGACCTTCACGGCTCCCTGAGATTTCATTGTCGGGATGCGGTCACCACACGGACTCCTCCGACCATTTCTCCCTGCTGCATCGTCACCTTGCCCCTCCGAGACAGAGCTTTCACGGTTAAATCCAAAACCACGGATCGGGCGCACGGGGGCTCTGGATCCGGACATGGGCCCCAGGAGTCGTTCTCTCGTGCTGGCTGGGGCGCAGGCACCTGGCGGACAAAGCAGACCACGATGGCGCTCAGTCCACATCTGTGCTTGGTCTACTTATTTGAGACTTGTAAGTTGCACACGACTTTGAGCTGGAGGTGAGGCATTTCACAGGCACGTGGGGCCATTGTGAGACGTTGATTCTTGACAGAAGAAAGGAGAAGAACCAGGTGACGCGCAGGGGTCCTTCAAGAATTTCAAGAACTGCCCTGCTGACTAAACACCAGAGATAACGCCGCCGTTGGCAATTTAAAATAGCTTTTTAGATTAACCTTATGTCATACAAATTACCTAGCTTCCTGTGGGCAAGATTCAGCGGGTATTTTCTTTTTTTTTTTTTTTCCTTTTTTCTTTTTTCTTTTTCTTTTTCTTTCTTTTTTTTTTTTTTTGACAGGCAGAATGGACAGTGAGAAAGAGAGACAGAGATAAAGGTCTTCCTTTGCCATTGGTTCACCCTTCAATGGCCGCCACGGCTGGCACACTGCAGCCAGCGCACTGTGCTGATCCGAAGGCAGGAGCCAGGTGCTTCTCCTGGTCTCCCATGGGGTGCAGGACCCAAGCACTTGGGCCATCCTCCACTGCACTCCCAGGCCATAGCAGAGAGCTGGCCTGGAAGAGGAGCAACGGGGACAGAATCCGGTGCCCTGACTGGGACTAGAACCTGGTGTGCCGGCGCCACAGGCGGAGGATTAGCCTAGTGAGCCGCGGCGCCGGCCCTCAGCGGGTAGTTTCCCAATGAGCATTTTCCCACCAAGAAACACCGCACACGAGAGGACGCGCACTCACCTCTGAGAGGCTGAGGCCCAGGTCCTGCTGTTCCGACTGCACACCAGCCATGTTAGAACCACAGAGTGACTTTTTTAACCAACAGAGTGAAGAGTCTTGCACTGATCAGAACCCCAAGGTGGGCATGGGCTGCTTCCAGATGGGAGGCGCCCCGCAGCCCTGCAGAATTTTAATCGAAGGCCAGGAGTACGTTCTTGGGAAGAGACTTGTGAGTGAAGGGGACAGTTTGACCAAGGCATCTGCAATGCCATTCCTAACTTGGATGCATGAATCTAAGGCCGGACTCTCTGCCCCACCTCTCCCTTTCCCTTGAGGCCAGACGATGGAGGAGGAGGGAGGACGACTCCTTGCCTCACTGACTCTCTGCAGGATGACCGGAGCTCTGGGGCGGCTCCTGCTCCACCCCAGCCTCTACAGGTGCACCTGTTCGGAGAACATCTTTCCCTGCTCTGCCTGATTGTTGCTCTATCACCTCTGGTGGCCTGGTCCCTCCAGCCCTTCTTGTAGCCCCAGTGGTCCAGCAGTCCGTATCCACAGAGGCTTGAGCTTACTGGCAATGTGCAAGCTCACTCCGCCTCTTCCTCACACACCTTTGCTTACCTTCCCGACATTCCTCTCAAATCCCTCCCACCATTTTCACTCGCACTTCCTAGGGCTTGCCCTTGGAAGACAACATGTTGTGGTTTTGTTTTTGTTTTTGTTTTTCTCACCTAAATCACATGCGCCATCTCCTTTGCACACAGGAAATGGCAGTGAGTATGGACTTCCCTTCTCCCCTTGGGAGAGTTCTTTCAACGCAGAGTCAGTCACCCATCAGTATTACTCATTGAGCTGAGGTAAATTACAGATCATGTTTCTGAGATATTGGTAAAAATAGTGATTAGCAATCACTTGCTTAATAGAGAAGAAAAAGGTCTGGCTGAGGTCTAATGGGAGTTGACAGGGTTGTTTTATTAATGTTTCTAATTGATTCTTGATTTAAGTGGCAGCCATCTTAATTTAAAAGATGGCCCCTAACAGGAATGGACAACCGGTAATAAAGACCTTTCAATTAACATGGCAGATACGTGCACGTATAAATCTGTCCTTGTTCAGGAAAATTATGCAAACTACAGTATTGATTTGAGCAGACCTACTTAGGAGGGTCTGACAAAGGCAAAGCGCTGGGCAATTGTCTCCCGTTGTTCTTTCCACTCATTTCTCTAGGGCGATGTTTCCATCCTTGGTCTCGTGGACCCTTGCTGTATTGTTCTTACACGTACACACAATAGAGGAAGAAAGGCTACAACCAGGACAGCATCCCAGCCCTTCATGCATTAAGGAACACCCTACCTGGGCAGCTCAGATCTGAATTCTACGCTGAGGGTACTGCGTGGCACAGTCTCATGCGCTAACCGTGCATTGAGTATTCTGTGCTACATAAGTGCTTTGCAAATGTCACCCGAGGTGGTCCTCCAACCACAGCCACGGCGTGGATGCTTTTACTCACCTCGTTTGCAGATGAGCTGGCCTAGGCTAGGAGACCTCGGGTAACTTGCCCAAGGCCATGCAACAAGGAAGAGACGGAACGGAATTCAGGGCCCGTGCCTCTCACCGCTTCCTGATGGTCCATCTCCTACTCGCAGGAGTGCTTTCCGCTGGAGACCTCTTGGAGAACAGGCAGCGTCAGCAGTTCCATGTTGAAAATGCACAAAACGGAGATTCCTTGAGTGGGGCTTCCTGGATGGGCGACATCTGACGGAGTTACCCTCTCAGACATGCGTGGGCCTGGCAGACATTCACATCCAAGCTGCCTTTTGCATTCGCATCTGAAAACATAGTTTTTATTATTTTTCTTAGTTATTTTCTGATCAGACGGTGAACATACAATGTTGTCAAAAAACGAAAACACAGAAAAAAAAAAGTCAAACGAGCTGCACACCAAAGGGATGCGGTTCATATTTTGAAAATAGCCGCAGGAACACATCCTTGTGTCTGCATGTCTGGACAGACCTGGCCGTGCCGCCTGGCACCCGTCACAGAGGCTGCCCTAGTCCTCAGAGTCGCTGAAGTCCTCAAAGTCATCACGGAGCTACAGGTGCCTTTTCAGTGGCTGTGTATAGGACACACCGCAGTTCATCCAATCAAAACCTTCCATTTATGTATTTGTACGATGTCCTCACTCATATGAAAGATGAGACCTCAGGGTGCTTGCGAATTTGAGAGCCTCAGCGACCTCACGTTGTACGTACAGACGCCCCTTGATAAGATCCCCAAGGTGAAGAGCGTGGTAACCGTCTTCAGGTGCAAAGGGAGAGCCTTCCGCCGTCTCTCCTGAGGACAAAAGGGGGTTAGAATGTGTGTGAGAGCCGACCGGCCCTTCGTGCTGCCTGGCTGGTTAGCCACTGGCAGCGGCAGTGGCTGTAAGAGAGAGCTGTTGGAGAGGCTGATGAGCGATGGGTGGGAGCGAGGTCCAGCCAGTGCCCACTCTGCCCACAGCCTGCAGGCCTCTTCCATCCCCGTGTTCACACCCCCTGTCCTACCCAATTCCTGACACGTGTCACCTGGTGACGTCCTTAAGGCTGCGCAAGTTCCTCTACTGTAGTGAAGGTTGGTTTTGAAGCCCAGGCTCAAAGCTGGGAGGCCAGTGAACCACCCCTGCCAGCTAGCAGAAGATGCCAAAACGAATTTCCGCCATGGAGTGCGTGATCGTGGAAACATCACACCCAGCAACTGAAATAAAATTACGGGTGGTGGTTATGCTGGACCACCTTCTAGTGAAATCATGCACCTGTAGACCTAATTTAATATACACAAAGAGAATCAGGTGATAACATTGGGGCTGTGTGTGTGTCTGCGTGTGGGTTCCCTTTTGGAGGATAAAAAGAGAAATTTCCCATTTTCAATGTATTTAAAATTTGTGTATTATATATATATATATATGTCTTTCATTTTTCTCTAAGTCTATGTCTATCTTCTTTGATTTTTGCATTACATGTGTATATGTATAGCTGTGGAGAGAGAGGGAGGAGAGGGAGAGAAAGAGATGGAGAGAGAGAAAGAGAGAGAGAGAGAGAAATGGAGACCATTCCTCAAAGAGCGTATGCACAACACTATTTATCTAGACTGCTATGAGAACTATTAGATGAGGTGCTTGGGAGGCTGCTATATGTACTCCATTTCTGCCCAAGTGTAAGTTTTGAATTGTCCAGCTCTTAAAAAATATGCTGGCTTCCCGTGAGAAAATGGCTTGGTTGAACAGGCTTTTTATAGGTTTCCTTGAAAGGATGAATGAATAAAATGGGAAATTGACAAGAAGTTCACTGAAATGAATTGAAACAGCGACTTGAAATGGAACTTGGAAATGCACACACATTGTGAGGGTCCCGGAGGAGCAAAAAGAGGCTTCAGCACAATAAAGACACTTAGAAGTTTGCTCTGCTGTCGGCTTTCAGAAACTGACTCGCTCACCAAGTTCCTGCAGCGGCCACAGCGAAGCAGCTGTCAAAGACTCCGGCTACTCAGGTTAGTGCTAATAGAAACTTGCTCCAAATCCTCCGGCCACGTTTCCAGGACAGCTTGCCCACTGGTGTCGAGGCGTAATGTGTCTTAGCACCCACAGGTGGAGATTCAGACCCTACCAAGCAATTTTGCTTTGCATATAACTCTTGGGGAGGTAAAGCCAAGCATTGCTTCCCCTGGGTTCTCTGTTCTTCACATTTTTTCTTCCTTAAGAGAAGTGGGAAAGAGATGTAAATGTAGATTCAAATATAAACGAGCATTTGCTCATGGGAAGACTTCACGCAGTTAATAGGAAATGGAAATGAAAGATAAAGATATGGGGCCAGCGCTGTGGCGTAGTGGGTAAAGCTGCCACCTTTGGCACCTTTGGCACTGCACCATATGGGATGCAGTGCCGGCATCCCATAAGGGTGCAGGTTTGAGTCCTGGTTACTCCACTTCTGATCCAGGTCTTTGCTATGGCCTGGGAAAGCAGTAGAAGATGGCCCAAGTCCTTAGGACCCTGCACCCGCATGGGCGACAGGGAAGAAGCACCTGGCTTCTGGCTTTGGATCGGGGCAGCTCTGACCATTGTGGCCAACTGGGGAGTGAACCAGTGGATGGAAGACCTCTCTTTCTCTCTCTCTGCCTCTGCCTCTCTGTAACTCTGACTCTCAAATAAATAAATAAATCTTTTAAAAAATATAAAAATGTAAGCTTTAGTTCTCAACATAAGTTCCATCAAGTTCAAGGTAGCTTTGTTAACAATAATCCCAGCCTTTTGGTCCATCCCTACAGCACTGAGCGTCCCAGGGATTCAGCTATGTCAGTGAGGTCATTGTACATTATTAAACTAAGAAAAAGATATCATTACAACTGGGATACAAGCAGAAGTTAGAAGCCACATTAGGACCAGAATACAGAGCCCAGGTGATTCCCTATTGAAACTGTCAAACTTGTCCTGGTTTGATGAGAGGAATGAGCAAGAGCCGCGTCGCGGTGTAGAAGAGATCTCCGGGGTAGCTTCCCTGGACGTCTGTGTGCCGAGGCTGGGCTACCTCTCTTCCAGCACTCTCATGCCTCGCAGGTGTTGCTGTGCGCGGGCTCCCAGATCAGCAAGCAGGACTCCTCGAGCGTCTCAAGAATCTGTTGTCTTGCCTTCGATCTTGACCTGCTCACTCGCTTCCACTGGGCCCCACGCACCTCTTGGTTTCCACTGCCTTGTGCGTTTTCTGCAGGAAGTTTGGTGCAGTGAGAATTGTGCCAGCTGAGCCCGCCGAGGTGCCCATGACGTTGGCTGCTGCTTCACCGTTCTTCATCATTCCTCCTCAGTCTGGGCGTGATCAAGTTAACCATTTCCTTGCAAATGAGTGCGCTTGGCCTGCCACTGCGCGCTTCCTCTTCAACAACCTCTCGTCTCACCTCTTCTTGGTCTGGTTCTCCATCTGTAAACAGTATGCGTTTGCAACCGCCGCTTTCGTTGTGGTGATGTCCCCATAAACCTCTTCCCATTTTGTCATTGCCATTTGCCATTCTCCCCCCACCCAGCTTCACCATACATTTGATGTTTTTTTTTTCTTGCTTTGATTTTAGCAGAATTTATGTTTCTCTGAGAGGGACTCCTTTCAGAATGACTTCCTACCCTGTTTAGATGTCTTCTAATAAGTTGGTATGAGTGGATTCTGGTGCAAAAATATCTTTGACACACATGTGTGTTTTTCCTAATTTTAATTTTCTAAACTAAAGTTACTAAAGACAACCTGAGAGATAAGACACATTTTAAAACTGACTGCACAGAACATCTGTTCTTTGAAACACTGGGACTGGGGTAAAAACATGTGCCCTTGACTTTGAATAATGAAATATATTTTTAAAAAATCGTCAGACTCTTTGTCATCCGCTCTGTGGCTTATTGTTTGGAAGTCTTATTATAATATCTTTGTTTATTCATGACTTCCATGATCAAAGGAATAGTATTGATGAGTGTCAAGATTTTGTAAGTAAATTGTGCTCAACCGTGATGGGTTGCAAATATGCATATCTTCTCTTCTTCCTAAAAACTAAGAAAGTAAGAGTAGAAAGAACATGAGAAGTACGAAGTCAGAGATGAAGGGAATTAGACATTCCATCACGGCCAATGAGATGCACTGAAACTTGGGAGGTGGAAGGCACATGACAAGTGGCAACTCCGTAAGAAAGCAGAGGGGATAAAACCAGTGATCGGCAAAGGAGAGACCATGACAAGCAAATGCGTTCTTGCTACGTGGACGAGGAAATGGAAGGACAGTGAGGGACCCGGGATCTCTGCAGCCCGGAGCGCGGAGCAGGTGTCAACGTTGGAACGAGGTCAACGCGGGGTGACCGGCGGTGATGTGCTCAGCCCCCTTTCCTCCTCTGCGTGGCCAGGCGGTGCTTGTCTCAATGAGCACACAGCTCCCAGAGGGGCCGGGATCGTGGGACTGCAGACACGGGGTCAGGTGCCACGCTGGAAAGGACACAAGGTGGCCCCGTGGGAGGTGGCCCCTCCAGAGCTGAGACCTCTGACCACTTGAGAGGTTATCCCATATTCCAAACAAGCCATAGAGAGAATTATGCATAGACTTCAAAATTTATCGTTTAAGTGCCCTTAAATTTTCTGTCCCGGTTCCTGGCCCACTGAGAGTCCGGCTTCTATACCTGAGTGTGAAACTGAAGGATTAATCTTGCATGACTGACTAATTCCAGAGAGCAGAGTGGTCGTTAATGACAGGTCAGGGTTTCCCGGTCTTCCCAGAGCGTGCAAGCCCTAATTGTATACAACCAACGTTTTAGTGCCTGTTCCTGAATATAAGCAAAGAATCTCCAAGCATTTTAGGAAATTTGTTAATCTACAGGACAGAGAACAAAGCATATGAGGAGAGAGAGAGAGGATACAGAAACTGCAGTGAGTACAATCAGCCTTAACAAAAGCATAAATGAAAGTATAATTAATTTCATTAAAACTATCCTTCTAAAATATCCAGAAATATAAATATTAAAATTAAACATAGAAGCAAAAAAACCAGTAACTCAACAGAAGGGTTGGGAAGACAAAGTTTAAGATTCAAACAAATCAACAAATTTCTCCAAAGACAACATGCAAGTTGTGAGATGCACATGAGAATATGCTCAACCCCATTGATTGTTACCAAATGCAAATTCCCCAAAAGAATGGGGCTCAGGCCTGGCAGGTAAAGCCACTGATTGGGATACCCTCCTTCCTATCACAGTGCTCAATGCAAGCCAACTCAGTGGCAGCTCTTCTCCTCATTCTAGGTTCCCATAGTGTGCACCCTGTGAGGCAGCAAATAAATCCACTTTTTTAAAGTCTGTTCAAGAAATATAATCGTGGTATTATAAGCAGTCAGCTTTGTGAACATTACCTTTATAGTCATCATTAATCCCAAATGATGCTATAATAATGAATTGGAAATGTAAAACACAAAAATGTGCATAAAGAAGACGGCATAGGAGAGATCTCACAATAGAGAAGCATTTTGAGGAACGGGGTCAGACACTGGTCTAGAGGTTGAGCCACGAGTGGGATGCCGCGTGTCCTAGCTGAGGGCCTGGGTTTGAGTCCCAGCTCTGCTCCCACTCCCAGTGCCATGGTAAAGCAGACTCTAGCAAGCATCAGCTGATGGCTCCAATAATTGGTTCCCTGACACTCGCGTGGGAGACCTGGAGTGAGTTCCTGATTCCTGGCTTTGGCCTTGCCCAGCCTCAGTCACGGGGGGCATTTGGGGAGTGACCCAGGCCATGGGAGCTCTCTCCCTCCCTCTCCTTGTCAAGTAAATAATTATATTTAATCCAATAAGGGAACTGTCAGGAATATAAGCACACAATTTAAAATATGGAGGTGTAAATACCAGCAAAGACCGGTAAGAAGTTGAAAGTGCAGAATTCTGGAGGGCTGATTGTGGGGAGGACACATGCTGAGAACAGCAGTGCAGGGATCAGCCATCCTTCAGGGGTCCCACAAATCTGACGACGTGCCTGGCACACTGCTCACTGCTGCCGATGCAACCTTGAGCAACACGGATGCTTTCTCTTGCCTTGGTGGGCGCTTATATCGAATACGAGATTCTGTGTGTGTCTTTCCAACAGTGTTAAGAGCCATGAAGCAGTGTGCAAGGACCCGGGATAGAGTAGGGTGGATGTGGACCAAACATAGTCACCAGGAAGGACCCGTGAGAGTGGCGTTTGAGTTGGGGGCAGCAGCAGAGGTGGGTGTCAGGGCAGCTTGGGGACCGCTGGGGGCCCCAGGTCTTGGGGAGGTGATAGCAGGTGCCATGGCCATTGTTGGAGCCAGGGTGAGCCCGGGGGCCTGGGTTCCTTGTGACACATTCTTGTGGCACATCCGCCGCACTGGGTCACCCCAGGAGTCCTTCGTGTCTTCAGTCCGTAGCTTGAGGGTTGGCTCTGAAGGCTGCAAGGAGCTCGGAGGGTTTCTGAGCAGGCCAAGGTGGGAGGGAGAGACGGGCCCTCCGTCTACCGCGGCAGCAGGCGTTTGATTTGGTACTTTCCAGGACCGTGTGGAGCAGTGGAGTGGGCTGCATTTCCAGAACCCTGACCACGACCTTGGTGGGGACCAGAGCGCCAGATGCTGGAGCAGGAACGGTCGCACCTCTGCCAGCACAGCTGCACGTCGCGAGTGGGAGGCTCCTGCGGGCTGTGGCATTCGTTGCTCCTGGTCATTCATTCATCCTTTCATCCATCCACCTCTCTCTCCACCCCCACGCTTCACTGTCCTCCTACCCACCATCTCCAGTGCTTTCTCAATGAGTTCTTGCAAAATGGCTACTGGTTTCTAAGCATATATATTTTTTAAAGATTTATTTATTTATTTAGTTTACAGGTAGAGTTACAGACAGTGAGAGAGAGAGACAGAGAGAAAGGTTTTCCTTCTGTTGGTTCACCCACCAAATGGCCGCCATGACCAGAGCTGCGCCGATCCAAAGCCAGGAGCCAGGTGCTTATCCTGGTCTCCCATGGGGTGTAGGGCCCAAGTACTTGGGCCATCCTCCACTGCCCTCCTGGGCCACAGCAGAGAGCTGGACTGGAAGAGGGGCAACCAGGACAGAATCCGGCGCCCATATGGGATGCTGGCGCCACAGGCAGAGGATTAACCTAGTGAGTCATGGCACCAGCCCCTCTATGCATATATTTAATTAGCATAAATAATGAATTGCAAATAGTATACTATTTTTGTCCTTCTCACTAATGTTTTGCTTTGCGCCCCTGTAACTTGTTGCTGTAACGGCAGTGAGGTGCGCCACGGTTTGCACCCTTGCCTGCCCCACCCCTCAAATGGCAGCCTTACCACTGCTGGGCCCCTGCACTGGCACCAGGATTTTGTTTTTCACCAAAAATAATGCTACCGGGAGCATCCTTATGCTTGTTTCCTTATGGACTGCAAGACTTGCTTTGAGTCCTACTATGCGCGGCCAGCATTTATTCGGCTGTGAAAACAGTGTTCGCCTCTGTAGCCAATTACTCTTCCAACTCCATTTGACACACCGGTAATTGAGGGGCAGAGAGGTTTGAGACCTTGGCAAAAACACCGGGAGCAAGAAATAACTCTGGGATTCAGACCAGATCTGTCTGACCCAGGAATACACGCGTGCTTCGACCTGCTGAACTTTAAATGTGATAACGTAACTCTTTGAACTGAGAATCGCTGGAATTCTATAGCTAGAGGGTCTCTTGTTAATAATTGGATAATAATGTTTCTTCAACGGGCGTATGGTGCGTGGCTTACCAAGAGCCATGTATATTATCTCACCACATCCTCCCTTGTGTTGAGAAAACAGAGAGGAGTGAAGTGCCGTGCTGACAGGGGGATTAGAACTCAAGGTCAAGTCCTCCAACCCCAACCTGAGATGAAAGCAGGAAGTCGATTCCCCTTTGGAGACGAGGGTGATTTGGGGATGTTGACGAGCAAGTCGCGACTGCTTGTGACTGGTGGGCATCCCGTCTCACGTGGGACTGTCAGTTCACTGCCCGACAAAGCTGATTTCCCGTGTCCCAGCCTCGGGGGCTGGAGGGGCCCGCCTTGTCCCGGGCAGAGCCTTCCTCCAGGGTCTTCTCCCGCGGACGCGTGCGCCCTGGGAGACACCGCTACTGTGCGGACGTCTCGTGTGAGTGTTGGCTAAGCAGACCGGAGAGGGAGCAGAAGCGATGGCTACACCAAGCGAATTAGCTGTGTAAACACATTTCTGGGGAGACACTCCAGCTACTTCAGCGCACACACGGCCTCCGAGTATCCTCAAGCACTTGCCAAGCACCCTTTGCCGCGCAAACAAACGATGGACTAATTACAAGCCGTTCTTATCTAGTCATTAGACTCCATCCTCTGAGGGCTGCCACTGAGCTGTGCGCTGGCCTCCTTCTGCCTCTTGCACGTCCTTGAAGGAAACAAAATGGGATTTCTTTAAAAATATTTTTTAGATCCAATTTCTCACTATTCAGTCGGAAGGTCCTGCAGATAATTAGTCTGAATGAGTGAGGTTTTGCGGTCACAGTGCATAAATGCCTTACTCACATTGCCCAGAACTTACAGTCTGCAGAAATGTGGATCTGTGATGGCCTTTTCCCAAATTGTACGTCGCTGAAGGATTATTTGGAAGGACTGAAATTGTAGCCTTGATGGAGGTTTTATTTGAAAGTAAGTGTATCAGGGAAAAAGAGAGAGAGAGAGAGAGAGAGAGAGAGAGAGAGAGAGAGAGAGATGGCCAAATACTTAGAAAGGAAAAGGAAAATGTCAAGGGAGAATTTGAGTTTTAGGCAATTTTAGGATTCTCTCTGTTTCGATGTTGGCCCACTCGCCAAGGCTACTCCACCCACGTCTTATGCCCAGCCAGTAACTAACCAGAGTCAACACCCACTGCTGTCCAAGGCACTAGGAAACACTCCCTGTCCGGCCCCGCTGGCGGGATCTGGCCAGCGGGCCTCATCCCGTCACTGTGGACCTCGTCTTGTGACTTGGGACTTGAACTTGGCTCCTTGGACGGCTCCTCCCCGTTTTTGGTGATATCTGCAGCTTCGCTCCCCCACCCCTCCAGCCCCTCCTCCCTTCCTGGCACTGGGAGGTCAGATCCTCACTCAGCACCCTCCTGGCTTCTCTCAGGCTCCCCGGCTGGGGCGGGGGTGGGGGGACTCACTCCTGCTGTGAATCCTTGGGTAAGGCCCCAGCTGGGAAGGGCTGGTTCCTTCTCTGCAAGGTGGCCTCTTGGACAGTGCACCAGTGTGCTAGGATGACGGGAAGAAAATGCCGGACACTAGGCCTTAAAACAGCAGAAGTTGGCCCCGCCCACCTCTGGAGGCCAGACGTCTGGGATCAAGGTGCTGGCGAGGCTGTGTCCTCTCGAAGGGTCATGTGTCACCTCTCCCGTGCCTTTTGTGCTTGCTGAGAGAATTCACGATGTCCTTGCTCCAGTCCCTGCCCCCCACTTCTCACGGTGTCCCTCCTGTGCTGGTCGCTCCTCCTCTTCTCAGCAGGATGCCAGTCACAGCTACTCAGGGCCCATCCTCTTCCTCTTAACCAATTGCCAAGGCGAGGACAGTTTTTCCAAATAAAGTCATACTGTGAGACTCGAACGGACACACCCGATTCCGAGAGATACCAAACCCTACGCCAATAAGGTTGCTCTTCTGGGTTATAGATAGAAGATGATAGATAGAAAATAGATAAGGAGACATGATAGACAAGCAGCTAGAGGATGGATAGATACAAGCTTTAATTTATCCATCCATCCATCAGCGCATCCACTGAATGTTTGCCAAGCAATAATTCCAGCCCGAGTACAATTCTGTAACAATAAAGTCTGAAACCTAGCCCCTTTGCTCAAGGCATTTGCAGCTCAGAACAGGAGGTAATAAATGAAGACAAGCAAAAGCACTTCAGGAGCAGGTGGCTGCAAATCAGGTAGGGGGTGAACTCAGAAATTAGATTAGACTCGGCGGAGAGACAGCTTGTGATCAGAGTCTTGAGATTTACAAGCATAATGAAAATGGGCTTAGAAGGAAGGAATTCCAGTTACAGAGATCTATGCACACTCGGGTCAGAAATATCCCCCTCTTTCATCTGCACAAAGTTTATTTCTTAAGAAAATCCTGAGTGCAGTTGGCCATTTGCATTTCCCTTCACTCGTAGGATTTTCAGCTGAGCAAATGTGCCCAACCTCTGCTCACGCTGTCAGCCTGGAGATCAGAGAGGACGTGGCGTCTTCCATTGTAAATTTCCTGGGCTGATAGATCCATCAAGATATTTCCACATGTATAATAAACTGCCGAGGACAAAGTTCAAGGCTGAGGACAGCTTAGGCTACAAGCGACTTCCTTCCCCACGATCAATTATTAAGATGATTGCACCATATCTTGAGAATTCATTGCTAAGTGACAAAATCTCCCAGAGAATGTACAATCTTGGTTTTCCATAAAATTACATGAAAATGCAGCACACAGAAATTGGCAGCACAGCCCGGGCATCGAGGAATTAGAAACAGCAGTCTTTAAACAAAGCTCAGAGATGTTCAGATACCCCAAATATAGCTTGCTTAAACACACGCACACACGTGCACACACACACACACAGACGCACAGGGAACCGTTGGATCCATGCCAGACCTGGTGAAAACCCCCATCACTTTCCAAGCAGAAAGCTCAGGCAGGGAGTTAAAGACCTCACTGTCGGGAGGGCCTGAGATGGATTATCGCTGTGCTCACAGCTCTAGTTCTACTCCCCAGTCTTCTAAACAAATAAATAATCGAGGCCCATTGCCACGTTTGGGGCTCTCTACACATGCTTCTTAGGCTGCCATCGAAGCCGAGCTCCGTGTCCAAGCAGCAGCCACGCCGCGCGGGGTCTCAGGGAGACTACTGATTAATTGCTTTTGCATTTTGGAAGTGCATCCAAAGATGTTGTAAAAGAGTGTTTGTTTTTGCTGTTGCCAAACCTTGTTTAGGAGGGCTCTGGAGGGAGAGGATGATGTACTCAAGATGGCGAGAGAGGCGAGGGGAATCGCACCAGGTGTGCTTGCCAACTCCGCTCCCTGGGAAGCGTCTGGAAACAGGTACAGGGAGGGGTTCCAGGAGGTGGAGAGGGACTGAAATGCACACCATGGTTACGGCCTTCCTTCTTGGCAAGGCAGCCGACTCGGCATAAAGACAGACACCCAATTAGAGTCCTGAGACATCTCTGACTTGCTGGCAATCGGCAGACAGAAATAGAGAGCCGGGGAGAGGCCTGGCCCCTGAGTGCCATGGGCGCCAAAGGCTTCCCTGAAATTCGGGACCAGATGACGAGGAGCACGCTCTCATTTTGTTCCGGCAAATCCTGTCAACATGGGCAGGCCGCACACTGCGACCTGCCCCTCTGCCTCTCGCTCTATCAACTCCACATGTGGCCCCGGTGGCAGTCTTTGTACTTAATAGAACTTGTCAAAACATATCTGTCAGTCGCACGGAGAGCACACTTGGGTGGCCAGAGGAGCCCGCTGGCCGGGTGCACACCGCCCCTCCTGTAGCCACACAAATTCTCCAGCCTGGATCGCACCCCCTCCCCCAAATTCAGGAGGGACTAGCACCAACTGTTGAGTCACTGGGCTTCTAAATAACCCCCCACCGGCGTTTAGTTGAAGTCTCCCACGTCTGCATCCACAAGGATTTCTGTTGGTTCTCAAAGAGAGATACAGGACGCATTTCCTTTTGCTGAAAGATTTGAATACCTTGAAACTGTCTATTTCTAGGCAGACACACACACACAGACAGACGTGGATACAATTTTTGCCACTTGCACATGTATCCTTTAAGCAGCCTACGCTACATGGAGGTGTGCACACAATGTTTTATATTTCTTATGTTTTTTATACAAACTGATATGGACATATTATTTGCACATACGTATATTCACATATCCGTGTGCCACGGTGCTGGAAGGCCAGGCTGGTTCAGTGTGTGCATGCATACATGTGCTTACAAACACACACGTGTACATCCACATAGCCATTTCTGCCTCTGGAGTCACAACACGGCACGTCCTTCCAAGCGGCTGGTCTGCGTGGTTCCCAGCGACATCGCCCTGCCAGGCGGTGGCTTTCCCTGAGCCTCGGCCAATGCCACTGGAATTCTTGGCAACAGGCGTCCAGCTGGGACTCACCCACCCGCTATTGGCCCGGGACCGAGGGAAAGGAGACTCTGATGTGGCTCAAAGTAATCTTTGGCCAAACGGGACTCCAGTAAGGCTTTCTTCCCTTCATGCCTCTGCAGGGGGAGCCCCAGGTGCCAAGATGAGGTTTGCCTTCACCCAGCCCCTTGGACGATTGCTCTTCAACCCGCAGGCAGTGCGTGTGCACAGGGGTGGGGCATGCCGAGCTGCCCTGGGCAGTGGTGTGCAGCCTGCTGGTGCACGCGGGCACTGCCATCCCCAGCTGTAAGGTCATGGACAAATCCATGCCTTTACAGTCCTGCGTTGTACCGGGAAGGAAGACCAGCCCAGTGGCAAACAAGCCGGGCCCCGGCTGTTGAGGGCTCCAAACAAGCCATCGTCCGGGGAGGTGAGCAGAGCAGAAGTGGGGTAGGACGTCCTGCTCCCCAGAGCTGATCAGCAGCCCAGGCGCCGACCTTCTGCTGGGTCCTGAGTCCCACTGGATGACGTGCAGCGGGAGAGAGCACTAAGGCCCGCAAGGCTGGGGTAGGAGGGCGAGGCTGGAAGCAGCCTGTGTCACTTCTGCCCATGGTCCCTTGGACAGAAGTCAACCTCATGGCTTTCCACAGGGGCGTCTGGGAAATGTAGTCTACTGAGTGTCCGGGAGACAAGTGGTCAAGAGGATTGCACGAGGACAGCACTTAAAGTCCACAGTGCGACACGTGGCTCCTGGTGGGCACTGCCGGCACTGGGCCTGCTCTCACTGCTGTTGTCCTGTGCCACTCAGAGTAGACAGGTGTCCGACTTTCTCTTCAACATCACATTTTCAGCTGACATCTACGTGCGTTCACGGGGACTCTACTTGCTCGAGCATAATATCATCAGGAAATAGTGTTGGCTTGCGTGCTGCTATTTTCTGGGGTTAGTGAAACTCTAACTTACGAAACACACATCTTGTAAGTTCGTGGGAGATGCACAACATGAAAATTCTGTGTATGGATCTCAAAAAATCTTTGCATCAAAACAAACGTATCTTTTAATTACATTCTCCACAAACATTTTGAAATACAATGCATATAAAGTTCTGTGACAGTTACTGTTTTTAAAAGTTTATGTGGGCCAGTGCTGCGGCTCACTAGGCTAATCCTCCACCTTGCGGCGCTGGTACACTGGGTTCTAGTCCCGGTTGCCCCTCTTCCAGGCCAGCTCTCTGCTGTGGCCAGGGAGTGCAGTGGAGGATGGCCCAAGTGCTTGGGCCCTGCACCCCATCGGAGACCAGGAGAAGTACCTGGCTCCTGCCATCGGATCAGCGTGATGCACCGGCCGCAGCGCACCAGCCACGGCGGCCGTTGGAGGGTGAACCAACGGCAAAGGAAGACCTTTCTCTCTGTCTCTCTCTCTCAATGTCCACTCTTCCCATGAAAAAAAAAAGTTTATGTGGCTGGCGCTGTGGCATAGCAGGTAAAGCCACTGCCTGCAGTGACAGCATCACATATGGGCACTGGTTGGAGTCCCGGCTTCTCCACTTCTGATCCAGCTCTCTGCCATGGCCTGGGAAAGCAGTAGAAGATAACCCAAGTCCTTGGGCCCTGCACCCACATGGGAGACCAGGAGGAACCATCTGGCTCCTGGCTTCAGATCGGCGCAGCACGCCGGCTGTAGCAGCCATTTCGGGGGTGAAGCAACGGAAAGAAGACCTTTCTTTCTGTCTCTCTCACTGTCTAACTCTGTCTATCAAAAAAATTTATTTGTTTTTATTTACTTGAAAATGAGAGGGGGGCAGAGAGAGAGAGAGAGAGAGAGGGAGGGAGGAGAAGGGAGGAGAGGAGAGAGGAGAGGAGAGGAGAGGAGAGGAGAGGAGAGGAGAGGAGAGGAGAGGAGATATCTTGCATCTGCTGGTTTTCTTCCCAAATGCCGGTGACGACCAGGCCTGGGTCAGGCTGGAGCCAGGAGCCCAGCACTCATTTTGGTCTCTCCGGGGCATGGCAGGGACTCAAGGACTCGAGCCGTCATCTGCTGCCTCCCAGTGTGTGCGTTAGCAGGAAGCTGGCCGGGAGCAGAGGTGAGACCCAACCCCAGGCTCTCCGATGAGGGATGCAGGTGTCCCAAGTGGTGGCTTCACTGGCTGCCCCACGATGCCCGCCCCCTGCAGCATTTAGCCTCGCCTGCCTGTGAGACCCTCCGTGTTTGTGCCTTCCCGGACCGCTGGCCTCCGGGGCTCTGCGTCCCCACGGTGCTATGCCCCGCTGTGTGGCCTGTGCTCGAGGTGGGCCGTTGCCCCGCTGTGTGCCCCACCTGAGCACCATGGTGGGTCTCATGCCCCACGTCTCTGTGGGTCAGGACAATGAGAGTTGGGATCCAAGCAAATCCAACGAGCATTGCACTGTGCCGGTTCCAGATCTGGGCTGGGATCCGGCTCTGAGTTCTGTAGGTCGCGTGGCCTAGGTGAGCCACGTCCCTTTCCTAGCTTGGTCTTCTTATCTGTGGAACGAGAACCAGCAGAAGCAAGCCCGCAGGGGCGCCGGGGAGGATTAAGTGAGATCCTGTGAACACCGTCTGCAGCACACAGAAAGCGTTTGATTGAAAAGACGGGAAACCGCACGGGTGCAACGCAGTGCCCGCTTCTGCCTTTAAGGCAGCTCAGAGACTGGCTAGGAGTAGGCAGGCCCAGCAGTAGCTCTAACAAAGTCGGTTTCCGTCTCGAGAGCCCAACTGGCTCCAGTGCCAGCAGCGGCAGCCCGGGCTGGGCCTCCCCAGCACTCTTTCAGGCGGAGGTCGACCGGCATGGAACGGGCAGGGAGCCCAATTCACCCTCGCTGGGGTCTTGTCCTTCAGGGAGCCTGCGTTTCGCTTTGGAAACTCAATGGCCCTGGGAGTCCCTTGCAAGCCTTCAGGTATCCATGATCTCTCCGACATGCATGTGTCTCTGACATGTGTGTGAGCACGAGCCAAGTGTGTAGGCCCCACGTTGTCTCCGTGCAAGACTGCTTTTCAGGACACCTGGTGTGTGTCTTCTGCTCACGCTTACTGTGCCGTCATCCACACCGTGTTAGGCTGAAATCCTTCTCTCCCCTGGCACGCAGAGAACGGTGCTCGGAGGAGGCAGATGACCCCATCCTCCCTTGGAGGGCGGAGGAAAGCGATAACCGTGTGGAGGTCGGGTGAGTTTCTGTGTGTGACACTTTGTTAGTGTGTGCACGTTTGTTCATCTTGCTAAGTAGCTTCCCGCAGCTGCTTCCCAGAGAACGGGGAACCAGCCCGGAGTGCACTGCTGCATTGTGGGAGGACACGGCCTGCAGCGGGGATGGATGTGCCAGCCAGAGGCAGCAGGGCGTAGGCCACAGCCACCCGAGGTGCCGAGCCTCCGTGCTCATCCCTGCAGTGAGGAACCTGACTCCTGGTCTTCGAGGCTGTGTCTCCTGAAGCGTGCTCCGGGGGGTGTGTGGACACAGGAGCGCAGCAGGCCTCAGAAATGCCAGGCCACAAGTGCCGGCCGTACAGCCAAGGAATTTGCATTTCAAAGTATTTGTGTATATATTCATTACTTTTTAATTTACTTGGAAGGGAGGCAGAGAGACAGAGAGACAGAGAGACAGAGAGACAGAGAGACAGAGAGATTGATTCAGTCCCCAGATGCATGCACCAGCCGGGGCTGGGGCAGTACTGACACCAGGAGCCAGGGACTCCATCCTGGTCTCCCACATGGAGGGCGTGGGCCAGCTTCCACTGCCTTCCCAGGGGCACGGCAGATGGCAGGAAGCCGAATCAGAAACGGAGCAGCTGGGCCCGGAACCGGTGCTCCAGTACGGCATGATGGTGCTGGAGCAGTGGCTTAACCCGCTGCTCCACATGCCAGTCCCTGGCATTTTCTCCTTAAACGACTGTCAATAGAAGGCTCCTGCCAGTGTGGACAGACTCAGCTGCATGGCCATCCTCCACAGCACATCTCCCCCACGCTACCCCCTCCTGGGCATTCCCCACCTGCCCTGCATCCCAGCGGCCTGGCTTGAGTGCCCATCTTCCTCCTCTCATGGGATAGTCATACTTTGTAACTATTGACTAGTAGGTTATCGAGAGAAGAAGCGAATTAGCTACTCCCATGGCACATCATCTTGCTAACATAGTTATGGAGAGCTTCTCTTCTGGAGGGAGACAGCCCCACGTCGCCACAAACACGGCACGCAGCGTGCGTCCACCGTCCCATTGACGTACCCACAACAGGAGCCTCGCCTTGCTAAGCAGTAAGAATACAACACTGATGAAGCAACCCGGCCCCTTCCTCGGTGAGCTCTCTTCCGAGGAAGACGGCGGCATCCACGGGCAAGGTGAAGAGTGGAAACCAGGCTCGGCTGCCCCGCCAGGAGGGCAGAGAACGCAGCCCCCAGGTGCGTTTGAGTCTTGGAGGGTTACCCGGTGTCAGTGTCAATCGAGCTGAGATGGAAGCCAGAACAGCGAGGCGGAGGCGAAACAGCTGGCCAGGGAAAGCCAAGTACAAACGCGCACGCTGGACTTGGGCGTGGTGCAATGTGTCCTTGACGCACCCCCTCGCTGCTTCCTGATCTGCACTGTGAAACAACCGTGCGTGTCGGCTTCCTCATTTGTGCCCCTCCACGGACCCAGCCCACGCTTGGGGGTCTCCCTGCCATGACTTGGACTGGCTTTACAACAGCCACACATGTGCAGATCCACGTGCCTTTAAAAACAGGTTTGTGTATTTACTTGAACACAGAGTGACGGGAGGGTGGGGGAGATACAGAAAGAGTTTCCATCCACTGATTCTTTCTCCAGGAAGCAGGAGGCAGGAACTCATCTGTGTCTCCCACGTGGGTGCAGGGACTCAAGTACTTGGTCCATGATCCATTGCCCTCCCAGGCACATCAGCAGGAAGCTGGATCAGAAATGGAGGAGTCAGGACTTGAACCGGCACCTTGCTGTGGAGTGTGGGTGTCCCAAGCGGCAGCTTAACCTACTGGGCCACAACACGCGTCCCAAGGGATCCACATACGCTTGGCTTCAAATGTGCACGTCCCTGCACCACGCTCCCTGGTGCGTGCACTCTCTGCCCCTCTGGCACTGCAGTCTAGACTTCATCAGTCCAGGGCCGCAGACTACACACTTCCTGGTGAGTGACGCACAGGTGCCATCTTTCTGGGAGGGGCTGTGACAGTCGGGGTGGGGTCTGTGTGCATCTCTGCAGCATGCTCCCCGCTAAAGCTACTCCAGGTCGCTGGTTTGCTTCTGCAGAGTGCAGAACAGCAGCCCCACGGAGCACCTCCCTGGAAGACCCAGTTCACCAGCCTCTCACTGGGGCCTCTGGCTGTGAGGTCCCCAGAGCACGCAGATGCATTACTTATTTTCCAGTCCCCGGGGCTTGGTGCAGAGTAGGTGTGCAGGAACTGTTTCCAAATGACGTTACCCAGTGGCACCTTGGAAACTCCCGGGTGTACAAGCTCAGATCCACGCTCCGTGCAGACTAGCTCAGCGAAGATCAAAGGAAATAGGTGCATTGAGGAGTAAGAGAAAAAACGAGGCTCAAAAATTCTCGAAACTTTCGTCTGCTCATTCACCTAGTAAGAGACGGAGGTAGGGTTCAGACGGTGCTGTGCCTGGCTCAGACGCCATGGCGTCCCGTGTAGTGTTGGTGGGGACAAAGATGGCGTGCTCTGACACTAAGCACTGATGGCTGCCTTTCCCCTCAGTTGGCCAAAATGGCTACTGAAGGTATTGAAGGCCGTTCCACTCACGCCATCCTTTTGCCTGAAACTCTTCTCATTGTTCCAAGTGCAAAGACCAAGGCTGTCTGTGTGGCCCCAGGGCTGTGAAGAACCCCACAGAACCCAGAGATTCCGGCTCCCTCACTCACCTCCCTCCCTTCATGTCTCCCTCATTCACTCTGAATTGCATGTCCGTTCTCTCTGCTGCACACCCCTCCCCGCGCAGACCATGCCAAGTGACCAAGGCAGACAGCCCTCAGCTCTCAGCCTTACTCTCTTCTTCAAGACAGCATCCCCTCTCTTCCCAGGTCGCGTGTTGTTCTGACGTCAGTCCCTGCAATGTGGGATTCTGGGTCTGATTCCACACCCCTGGGATCAGCCACCTATAGGGTTGCTTGAAGGCACAGGGACAAAGTTGTCCCTGCCCCCACTATCATTCATGCTAATGCCTAAGGTAGAGTTGGACAGAAAACCAGCCATCAATAAATGTTGAGCAGACGAACGGGGGCAGCCGGAAGTTGCCCATCCTCGGCGGGGGGCATGGGTGCTGGCCAGGCGGCCACTCCCTGAGGAGAGGCAGCTGAGCCATGCTTGAAGAAGGTGGGGGAAGGAGGTGGTGAGGAGAGCCGAGCCTACCGGTCCTGCCCAGGACTCTGAGCCTACGCTGTCTCCAGCCAGACGTCCTGGGGACATGCATGGGGCTCGCGCCTCAGTCTGAGTCCTGCACAAAGTAGGTCAGGTACCATAATATGACTCGACAAGTCACTCACGGGAGACCCAGCTGTCCCAAGCAATTCAAGTCAGAGAGCCAGGCCACGGCTCAATAAGCAGAGGACGAGGGCATTTATTAAGGTGATAGGGCATAACGAACCCAGGGCAACAGGGGAGTGTCTGACTCCCCATTAGATCAGCTTTCACACACAGAGCTGGTGTCCTCTCCCTGCACGAGCCTGTGACAGGTTAGGTCAGTCAAGGTCCGCCGTCGTGGTCCCTGTAAGACGAGCCCCGAGATCCCCTATGCAGCCTCACCGAGCGCCGTCCACTGGACTCGTGACCAGCCAGCGCAGCACCTGCGGGCAAGCTGACTCCGGACGGCTCGAACCCGGAGCCCTTCCGATGGTCCCTGGTCTATTTCAGCCCCTTCTATTTTGTGGCAAGGGGTGTCAAAGTCTACTGAAAGTCGGCAGGAATGAAATGCTAAGTGATTTTAGTAAAACAGACAAATTTCCATCTTACCAATATGGTTGTGGCAAACACATGACCAAAAGGACCTGGAGGTGGGTTGCTCAGAGGTGGGTTGGTTGGGGTGCGTCTCCCGAGTGGGAGCCTCTGCTGGGGCATTCTGACACGGAGCACATGCCCCGCTTCTAGCAGGGGGTTGGGATCTCAATCTGGCACCAGCCGGCCTCTCCATTTCACGCCATCACCCGACTCCTCAAATGCAGACGGTCCCTTGCTCCCTTCTTTTCACTGTCATGCGCAGATGCAGAGGCGTACACTGTGCCTTCCTTGCAGGTCTGAGCCCCTCCTGAAGCTGGCTCAGTCTCTCTCACGCTGCCCTTGTTGGTTGACAGAGTTTCCAGGAAACAGACACCATCACACAGGTGTAGGTGCAGCTTATCAAGAAACGAGTGAGTGGGTGCATGGAGGCAGTGCTGGCCAGCAAGGGGGTGACCCTGCCAAAATGTGGGCTTCCTTCCCAGGGCAAGGGGGAAGTCCCTGAGTGGTTTCCAGGAAGAAGTAATAGATTGGCTTTCAGAAGGTCAGGCTGGCCACAGGGTGGGGGCTGCAGAGACCCCGTGCAAAGGGACTTGCTGGGGACACAGAGTTGTAGGAGTCACCAGAGACTCCGCAGGGTGGTCACCAGGAGAGAGAGGGCAGAGGATGGGAGGAGGGAGAGAAGCCACCGGATAAACGGGCTAATTCCGACTCAGCCTGAGCAGGAGCTGGCAAATATTTGGACACCGGAGGCCAGGAGGACTTTGCACTCTCTGCCCTGAGCAAGTGGTAGACACACAAGTCCCTTCCAGAAACAGGCTCTGGGTGGTCATCTTCACACCTTGTCGACCGGCTTGAGTGGTCGATGGTGCCCAGGGTCCCTGAGTTCTGTGTTTCGGGGGTCACCTCTGTGCTCCGTCACCGGGAGTTTCGGTGATAATCAGTGCATTTCGTTTGTCCAGATCTGAAGTTTATTGTGACCTGGTTTTGTTTAGGTTCAGGTCTGTTTCTGTTGAGATGTCACCTGTCTGTCAGTATATTTATTGCTTCACACATAAAATGCAGTTGACTATGTGAGACTCTCTGGGAAATGCGTTTTTGATATCAGAATCTCGTGACAATTGTGGGTTTTGGGTTGCAAAGGACAAGTCTGAGTTTTCTCAACCACATTGATGTTTTCTACAGTAAGAAAGTGCAAAATTCCAGTTAAAAAACACACACGCAAGCATAGCCATCCAGCCACACCTATTGTTCCTGGTTTGGTTAGGCTGGAGCCCCCCTGGGTGAATGGGAGGGTCTCTCAGGACGGTGATGTCCCCTCTCTCCTGGGAGGGACGAATGTCACAGTCAAATGGTCTCTGCGTGTTCAACCAAGCCATTCGGGCAAAGTGGAAAAATCACTTTGAGTAGATGTGCATTTATGGAACACAATGAATAGTACCTTTGAATGGGAAATATTCACTCTTTATTAGACTTGATTATGTGTTATATTTATCGTTATATTCTACAAACGTTTTATCATCAAATCTTTCGTCATTTGAGAAATACAGAAAATGTGAATTTAGAGCTTATCAGTACATAAATTTTGGTTGCATCAAAAAAAAAAACTTCATTAAATCCCAATGCATTCCACCTTCAAATATGTTATAGTTCAAACTGGAAAATATACTGCTGTTATTATTAAAATACATTTATCTTTGAATTCTATTTTCTGAGAACAATTTTCTTAAAACTGAGAGGCAGAAAAAGAGAGAGAGAGAGAGAGAGAGAGAGCGCCTGCCCATGTCCTCCAAAGCCAGTCTCAATCCTCAGTTCTCAGAAATGGATTTGGCCCAGGTCCCTGCCTTCAAGGACCTCCCAGGGGAAGGGGGCTTCCGCCGGGCGCGTGCAGCTCGGGGGGAGGGATGATTGACGCTCTTCAGAGTGTTTGAGACGAGCTGGGAGAGAGACTTCCAGAAGAAGAGCTTTCTGATGGGAAATGTCACGGGGCCCGAGACTTGGAGATGTGCTCGTAAAACTGCAATCAGCTCCTTACTCGAGGACTGGAACATTCAAGGAGGGAGAGGTGGCAGGTGAGGCTGGCTCAGAAGCTGGGAGCCCCACAAAGCCCTGCAGAGTGGATTTTGAGAGCCCCTGGGAGGCAGTCAATTGCCCGAAGCAGGCAGGACAGGGAACAGCCAGTCCCCGAGTCCCTCCCTCCCGCCCCTGTCCTTATTGGCACAGGCTCCTAAGATGGAACACGTGACAGCCTCAGGATGACATTCCGGAGCTGGCTTTGTGTCCTGCAACAGGAAGGTCCCTTCCCACCGTGCAGGGTGCAGGAGCTGACCCTGGGACAGCGGGTAAGCGCCAGGCTGAAGGTGTCCTCCTTCCAGATACACCTGCCCTGAGCCGAGCGGCGGTCCACGCCAGCGTGTGCCGGCTTTGCCCTTGCTGGCTCCCGGTTCTTCTTTGCAGGAGACAATGGGATCCCACGTGAGCAGCCCAGGAAGTGAGGGAGCTGTGTCTGCGTGCAGGCTGTGGCCCTGAACACCCGGCCTTCGCCTTCACAATGGCTTGACGGATAGCAACAGGCTGTTGCCGACTGATTGTGCTGGCTGAGTTTTGTTTTGTGCACTTTTTCTTTTCCGTGCAGAGACAAGGGCCCATTCTTCCTGGGCTGCAGCGCATCTTTCTCCTCGCAGAGGCACTCAGCAGCCTTGAAGTCGGAAGCAGTGACAAAAACAACGGTGCATCCCGGCCCCAGCCTCCCGAGGCCCAGGCGCGCGCTCTCAGGGACGACGGCTGAAAAGGCCCCGGCGAAGCTCCATTCTTCGTCAGAGGTCACGACCATGCGACCGTCTCCTGGGAGGCTGCGAAGCCGGGTCGTGTTCCCATGCAATGAAAAATGTCCAACTTCTGAGACGGGGAACCGCTCAGCCTTCTCAAAAGAGAGGCACAAAGCAGACGAAGCGCCCACCTGCCTCTCCCAGCTGGGAGAAGCAGCCCCTGGACTGGGTGGGCAGAGCAGGGGTACTCCTGACTGCTACGCCCTGAGCCCCGGACCCCACTGTCGTCTCCGCCCTCGTCCTCTCTGCCGCTCGCCCTCACCCACGCTCCCCGCTGCGTCCGGTTGCCCAGAGCCTCTCCTTCCTCCCTGTCTTCAGCCCCTGCTGCGCCCCGCTGTTCCCGACCCGGGCGCATGCTGCCCACCTGGGCTTGTCCGAGGCTGCTCATGGTGGGACCCCCGTCAGGAGTTTTCCCCAGGGGTGGTCTTTGCATCCTTTCCCACATCTAGACTCCGGGGTGCGGAGAAGCCTCACTGAACAGCCGTGTCCTCCCCAGGGGCGCCCGCCAGGTCTCTCCTCTGTGAGCTCAGCTTGGTCGCCCTTTTGTAACCCGGGGGGGGGGGGGCTTGAGGATGCTAGATTTTGAGAATGTAGCATACCCTGCTTCTGGCCTAGCTTCAGCAATTCTGCACAGCAATGGCTTTTACTGTGGTATTGGTCAAGAAGTGATCACACACACACCCACACACACAGGGAGAGAGAGAGAGAGAGAGAGAGAGAGAGCGAGCGCACTCCCGTCCTCTGATTCACTCCCCAAATGCTGGCAACACTCACGGGCCTGAGAGCTCAGTCCAGGTCTCCCACGTGGGTGGCAGGAACCTCACTACTTGAGCCATCACTTCTGCCTCCCATGGTCTGCATTAGCAGGAAGCTGGAGCCGGGCGTTAGGACTGGGAGTCAACCCAGCTCTCTGATGCAGGACGCAGGTGTCTCAACTGGCATCTTACCCCCAGGCCAAACACCGCCCCCCCTCCCCGCCACGCAGCCTCATCTTTATGTAAACTGAGATTTAGATGACGACTTCCGCTGCGGGTTCTACTGCAAGGGAAGCTGTCCTTTCCCTCCGTGGGTTTATTTATTTATTTATTCACACACAGACCGTGTCCTACCGTACACTGGCCTGACTCGGGATGGTTGGAATGATACACCCTTGGCCGAGGTTGTTCTTAGAACTTCGCCTGGTTATCCCTGTCTGGGCGAGAGATGGTCCGATCCTCACGGTAACACAGCGAGAGCAGCTCCCAGCAAGCCAGTCGTGGGACTGGAGGACAAACAACCCGCACAAACAGGGCTCTGGGCTGCTGCACTGAGGCCCTGGGGTAGCAGATGCACTTTGCACCTCACATGCGTCCCACTTGCCACAGGGTTCTTCCAGCAGAAAGCAACCCCATTGCAAGCCAGGTAACCTCTGTGTTTGTGCCAGTCGGCGCTTACAGGGTCTATTTTGTTCTATGGGGCACAGTCGGTAGCCATCATTGTACGCCTTATTGTTTAAATTCTGCCAGATTGGGCCGCTGGCTGACCCGGCTAGTTGCCGCCTCTGGGCAGCTTTCCCCCAGCAGGTCCTGTGTCCAGGCCTGGCTGTTCCAGGCTCATCATCACGCTCTCCCTGTGCCAGTCCTGGAGTCAGCCGTTTTCCCACTCGATCCCTCCTATTGCAGGGTGACGTCTGGAAACCGTGGCTGGGCTGCAGCAGTACTCATTGCCACGTGGGTATCACAACTTCCTGGCCCCTTCAGTGGACACCACAGAGCCAGCTTTCCTAACTAGCACCTAACTTAATCTTTTCCACAAACTTCTAGGAGGGAAATAACTGGAACAATCTTACATACAGGAACAAGAAAGCAGCTGGCGAGAATGAACTGAACTCGCACCGCTGAAGTTCGCTAGAACTAGGGTGCAAATTCACGCTGGCTCAGATAGGCTGTGTCCTTCCTGCATGCGATGGGACGCCCTGGAGGTCAGGCCTAGCCGGCGCCAGCCCTGGGAGGGCCTGTCCTCTGCTGCGCGCCCTGGTCCTCCTCCCTGGATTTGTCCCCTCTGGGCTCTCTCCCCCCAGTCGCAGTCCTTACGCCCCCCGAGGCCAGTGTCGTTTAAGACTTAGAATCTTACCGTGGCCTCCGATGCAGCCCCAAAGCTCTTGGCAGTGTTTCCTCCCCAGGGGGCCCTCCTTGGTGCTGGCACATTCGTGGCATGTGGTCATCTCACATCAAAGTCTCGCTGGGAACAGATCACTTGTTTGGCCTGTGTGAGTGCGTAGCACCCAGTCTCTGTGCAGAATTGAAAATCTGATGGACTAGGAGTGGCTGGCCCGGTGCCTGGCCTATGGGAGGTGTCCTGCCAGCATTTGTTGAGTGGACCAATGGGAGGCTGAGTGATGACTCACTCACCCCTGCCCACACTTCCTTCCAACACAGAGCCCAGTGAACACCTGTGCGACAGCTCCCACGGGTTCCCCAGACCCGCAGGTACCCCTTGTGAACTACAATAGATCAAATACCGGAACTAATGGCTCTCCCAAATGAGATGGCCATTTGTAAGGCACCTGGGTGGCGCTGGGGGACGTGGGTCAGAGGTCACAGGGGCGTGGCATGGCTGAAGGCTGACTTACAGCCCGGACTATGGGATGTAGCGGGGGCCTCTGTGTGTGTTGGAGCCTGGCAGAGGGCTTACTCCTGGGACTGCTCACAGCCTGCGTGGGTAGCGTGAGGGCCCCTGGGAATGGAGCAGGTGCCGTGTGAGAGACATGGAACGGGAGAAGCACACCACACGTCTGGAGTGCACCGTGGGCTGGGAGGAGAGATGGGGATCCTTGCTATTCAGCCTCCCCAGGGGACCCGGCTTGGATTCTGGGAGAACATTCTTACGCCTCTCCAGCTCAGAGGAAGTTTTTTCCTTCCCATGTCTCTTCTCAGCAGAAGGAAGTCTGTGTCTCTGTTGTCAACAGCGAGTCCCTCCTGCCCTTAGCTGCTGCTTTGTTTAAATAAGCCTGCCTTGACTGGCCCCTTCCGGGCTCGGGGGCATCCACAGTGGACAAGCTCTCCATCCACAAGGGATGTGTGGCCAGGGCCTTGGCCTTCTGCTTCTGTCCCCAGGTACCCTCCCTGGCACATGTGCATATGTGTGTGCATGCGTGTGTGCGAGCTGGGGTCTCAGGGAGGCCAGGAGTAGGCGCAAGATCGCGTAACTGCAGGCCAGGATGAGCTATGACCCCAGATCCAGTGTCTCTTGTCCACCATCTTCCCACAGTGCTCCAGGAGACAGATGTCACTCCAGGCCCAGCCCTGGAGGGAACGGAGTGGAGGAAGAGGGTGTGGCCAAGTGAGTAGAAAGGGCACTCCTTTCTACACACACACATGCTAACCTGGGCAGGTACACATACAGATGCACACACAAACAAACACACGCTAACCTGGGCAGGTGCACACACACATGCACACGTAAACACATGCTAACCTGTGCAGGTGTGCATACATGCATACACACATAAACAAACACACACTAACTTGGGCAGGTGTGCACACATGCTTGCACACATAAACACACACGCTAACCTGTGCAGGTGTGCACACACGCATACACACATAAACAGACACACACTAACTTGGGCAGGTGCACATACACATGTACACATAAACAAACACACGCTAACCTGTGTAGGTGTGCATACACGCATACACACAAACACACACACTGTGTGTGAATGCATACATGCACACACATACATGCACACGCATACATGCCAACATGTGCACACATGCACATGCATGCTAACGTGTGCAGCTGTGTGCATGTGCACACACATAAACACACATATGTTAACCTTTGCATACTTATGTGTCCACAAGCATATGTGTGCTAATGTATGTGCACACACAAGTGTACACATGCTAATCCATGTGTGCACACACACACTCACACATGTCAGCTTGGATGGGGAATGTTTTTCTCATTTTGAATCTTAAAAATGGCGTGAAAATCCATCACCTGACCTGCTTTCCCTACATACGAGGCCCTGGGGAGAAAGTTATTTTTATGAAGTCAGGGGAGGCAACTTGACAGGACGCTTCCTGCAGCCCATTTCCAAGCCCTCTGCTGCTTGTGTGACTTGGGATCCGGGGTCCCCGGCCGGGAGCAAGGAGGCAGCCAGAGAGGATCGTGAACCCTGAGGGAACCCACGTGCAGACTTCCGCTAAAAGGCCTGCTATCTGGGGGCTGTTCTGAAGCCAGAAGCCCGCTAAACATGGTGCTTTTAATGCAGGACTTCACTTTCAGCGCAGAAAACTCCCAGAGGAGGAAGCCTGGTGTTTCAGCTCCCCCCTCTCGGTAGGTTCTCGGGCCCTCACTGTGGTTCACCCCGATCTGACTTACTCAAGCAAAAGGGCAGAGAGCAGCTAGGGAACAAGCCCTCCCAAGGCCTGGGAGGCAGGAGCAAACCTGGCTGAACTGGAGCAGCCGCCTTCGCCCTGGGGCTGCACAGCCGCTGAGTCCGGGGGGGGGGCTTCGCTCTGCTGGACACCTGCTAATCCACTATTAGGAAAGACACTTGCGAAGCCACCTACACAGTAGGTACTGATTCCTCCGCTGACACAGCTAGGAAGTGGCTTCAAAAGGGACCTGCCCGGTGGGTTAAGCTGCTGGACACTGGCATCCCCATATTAGTGCCAGTTCCAGTCCCGTCTGCTCCGCTCCCAGTCGATCTTTCGGCTAAGCCCCTGGGAAGGCAGCAGAAGATGGTCCAAATGCCTGGGGCCCCTGCCACGCTCATGGGAGACCCACATGGAGTTCAGGAAAAAAAAAATAGGAGATTAAACCTAGTTTCTCAATTCCAAACTGTGTGTTCTTAACTGTTGGCAAATGATCTTTCCTTAAAAACTACACTTCCCGCCTTCTGTTACAGTCAAATTACAGCCTGAAGCCATCATCGTAGTTAGGGCCCGAGCATCACACAGGTGACAGCAAGTGATGGGGCCACATCAGGGCCCCATAACATCAAGAAGCCACGGCCCCGCTGGGGACCTCGCGACACAGAACCCCAAACATGGCATCCTGGTGACAGCTGAAATCCATCCTGAGTCCACTTGTGGGACTGCAGGGGGACACAGAGCCTGAAGACAGAGAGAGCGGGTCAGCACACTTCAGAGCACCTGCTGGGTGTGCGATGTCGGGTCCTGCACCTCTGTCGGGCTCCTGTCATGTCCGTGTCCCACGTGGCAGCCAGGACTCCAAGGAGACAGACGCGCCCAAGAGGAAGCAGTGAGCTTCCTTTCCCTGGCCGCCCATCGTTCCTGGTGCCCCAGGCGCCAGCGCGGGGCCTCTTCATTCTCCTGTGTTCAGGCGACTCAGCTGTGTGATCACGGCCGAGGGAACACCACGAGGTCCATTTGGCTGTGCACAGCGGCAGGCAACTCAGCGCTTTCCACTCCTCCTTTCTTTGCTCTTGACTTTGTATGGTGTATTTGAAGTGTACACAATAACACATATACATACAGATATCTATAAGGAAGCAGATTAGCATAGTCACCACCCCGTGGAGTCCCCTCCTCCCTCCCTTCCTCCCCTCCCTCCCCTCTTTCTTCCTGCCTCCCTCCCTTTCTCGCTTTTTCCTTCCTTCCTCTCCCTCTCTCTTCCTCTCTCTCTCTCTTCCTCTCCCTCTCTCTTCCTCTCCTTCTCTCTTCCTCTCTCTCTTTCTCTATCTCTCTCTCTTTCTCTCCCTCCCTTCCTTCCTTCCTCCCTCCCTCCCTCCCTCTCTCTTTCTTCCTTTCTTTCTCCTGCCCCTGTCTCTCTCTCTTTCTCCCTCGCTCTTTCTCCCTCTCTCTTTCTCCCTCTCTCTTTCTCCCTCTCTCTTTCTCTCTCTCTCTTTCTCTCTCTTTCTCTCTCTCTTTCTCTCTCTCTTTCTCTCTCTCTTTCTTTTTCTCTTTCTTTCTCTTTCTTTCTTTCTTTCTTTCTTTCTTTCTTTCTTTCTTTCTTTCTTTCTTTCTTTCTTTCTTTCTTTCTTTCTTTCTTTCTTTCTTTCTTTTTCTTTCTTTTTTCTCCTGCCCATGTCTCCCTCTCTTTCTCCCTCTCTCTTTTTACCTTCCTTCCTCCTCTCTCTCTTCTTCCTCCCTTCCTCCCTTCTTCCTTTCTTTCCTTCCTGGTGCCTGACACCCACTCTTGGGACAGGTCTCCTGTAGCAATCCAAGCCCGTAGTCTTCACGTGCACGTTAGACGTCAGGGCTCATCTGTGCTGTGTAAGTTTTACCCTTTGACCCACATAGCCCCCTCTCCCAGCTCCTCCCTCCCTGGCAGCCACTCTGCTCTGTTTATGTCTATTTGACTATTTTATTTTTATTTCACTGAAGTGCAACCATACGGTATTCTTTTCTGTGTCTGACCCATTTTACTTAGCGTAATATCCTACAAGTTCCTACACGCTCTTGCAAATGGCAGAATAGCCTTCTTTTTAAGGTTGCATGACACAGCATTACACAAGAGTACTTCCAAAAGGTTTATTTTGTTGCAAAAGCTGAAATCCATAGCTTCTCATAATATGCAATTTATATGAGCTTTTTAGAGACCCTCTGATATACACCAGGAATCCATCAACAGATGCTTCGTTGCGTCCACGTCTGGACTGTTGGGATCGTGCTGTTTTGGATATGGCAACACAAGCCCTCGTATGAGGCGGTAATTCCATGTCCTTTCTTTCTCTACCCAGACTCGTTATTTTTAATTATTTCTTTAGGAACTTCTATGTTACGTCTACAGTTGCCGCGCTAATCCACATCCTCACCGGTGCACAGGGCTCTCGTTTCTTCCTAGCAACACTTGGCACCTCTTGCCTTTGATAACCGTCACCCTGACAGGTGCTGGACATACCCTGCTGCTGTTCTGGGTTGCGCTTCTCTGATGACGTGAAAAGATGCAGGACACTGACCTGTTGGCTACTGTTATGTCCTCAGGGAGGTGTCTGTTGAAGGTGTCTCCCTACTGTTTAAAGGGGTTATTGTGTTGCGTTGTGTTAAATCCCTTACACATTTGGTTATGAAGTCCTCGTTTGATCTACAGTTCGCAGATGCTTTGTCCCACTATACTGCTATCATTTTACTTCGTTCATTTGTTTCTGTTTTTGTGCCGACGTTTTTAGTTTGACATCATCGCGCTTTATCTTTTTCCTTTTTCATTGGCTCAACGGGTGCTCGTTTGAACCGCGATCTTCATTTCCTCTTTGAGGAATGAGATTTAAAATTGTTGCCACCACTAACGGGCATTAAGTCATGGAAATGACCACTTTTGCATGGTGAAAATCTCAGCCATGGGCAGGGTAGATGCTACGATTATCTTCATTTTAATGATAAGCAATCAGAGACAGACAGATACCAGTGGCTCACAAAGTCACGTGGCTACTAAGAAGCAGAGTCTCCTAATACAAAACCCGAGTCTTGTGAATTTAAGTCCAGTGCTGCTTTCATGGACCCGCATTCGGGTGACAACCTGCTAATAGACCAATATTTTATTAGTGCTTTGGATCCGACCAGACTCTAACTTCAGGATAAAAGCGCTTGCTAATGTGTCACTCTATTGTTACTCAACAGGACTTAGCCTGCAGGTCACATTCAGTGCATAATGAGTTTAGCAGCCATGCCAGGGAGCCTCAGAGGACCCAGCCAAGGCCAGTGGAAGCTGATGGTTTAAACAGCTCTCCAGCAGTTTTTAGCCATGCAAACCACGGCAGGGGATCCATCACCATCGTCTTGAGTCCGTTTAACATTCAATAAATCATCTTATGTTCCTTACGTATCTCCCTTCTTTATGTTCTCATGAGTTTTCTAAATTAATGGTCGTGACTTTCACTTTCAAACAGACAACGCTATGACCATTCAACGTGGGACTCTGGTCTGACTTTAAAAAGTCTGGAGCCTTCGGATTTGATGAAAGCAGAGATATAAATGACCAAGGGGGTATCAGCGTGACCGTCTGACCTCGGGGAGCTTTCTTGCCTCCAAGCTGAGTTTATGATTCTCACATGGGTCTAGGGGGAGGGACTTGAACTTGGATGTGAAGTCACACTTACCAAGATTTAGTGGAGTCTGCAGGCCCGCTATGGGGCAGCACTGGGGGGACAGTGAGAAGCAGCAGACAAGGACAGCCTTTGGCACACGGGGCCGGGCAGGGACTGAACTATGAGGTCATGGAACCGAGGCTTGTAGCAAACAGCAACAGGAATGTTCAGTTTTCTTCTCCCAGGTATAGAAGCTAATCTTCTTAAGCAGTGGGATCCAGCGAAGGGATCTTACTAATGTTTCAAAAATATCTTAAATGCCTCTAAGTTTTTATTTATTGGTTTACTCACTTGTGAGGCAGAGAGGGAAAGAAGTACAGAGATAGAATTAGAGAGAGAGGGTGTGAGTTGCCGCTCACTGGCTCACTCCCCAAGTGCCCACGAGGCCCCAGGCTGGGCCAGGCTGAAGGTGGCCCAGTCATGGCCGTCTAAAGACTACACGGATGATCTCATCTGCAGGTTGAATGAGAGAAGACCCTTTCTGCTGTGACATCACAGTGGTAATTAACATTTGAAACAGAAACATGCAGACATATCTCTAGGCCACATCCTTCTTTATGGATACTTGGAGTCGTTCAATGAAGTTGGGCCTGGGTAGATTAAGAATCACGATTCATTTCAGATAAAAAATGTATTTAACTGAAGTTAGAAATACAAACAGAAGACAGCTAACAAATACTCAACTGAAGTGTAAGTCATTTAATCATTTTGTTTTAAACGCACTTATCTGTGCAACAAAATCAATGTTTTCATGTATTTTCACATCTCTATACCAATTTTCATTTCTCCATTGATTTTTTTACATTTATTCCAAGTGTTTCTATGGCTCGGATATTTCTGGGGAGAGCGTGTGCTTCCCATGCAGGGGGATGGGGCCTAGTGCAAGGTATTGAGGCCCCAGCACCACGAGGGATGAATCTAGTGATAAGAAGACTTGAGGCTGTGAGTTTGAGCTCTTGATCTCTCTTGTCCATGCTACGACTCTGCAAGAAGCCCCTCACCGGGTGTGGCACCTTGATCTGTTACTTGCCAGCCTACAGAATGGAGAATAAATTCATTTTGCTCATTATAAATCACCCAGGCTTTGATAATCTGATACAACCGCACAAAATGGACGAAGACAAGAATCTACTACGTTGCAAGCACTTGGAATAGACATTTGGATTTAACCCATACACATAAATTTTCCAAGTATAGATGCTATTTGATTTATGGCCTGATTAACTCATCCCAAGTTGAAAAATATTGTCAAAATATCTTAAGCTGAACACCTAACAACCATCATTGTTTAAGCCTCTTCTACCTTAAACATTCTCAGAATGTCTGCGTTAGCCTACTAGCCCAAAGCCTATGTCACAGTCAAGAATAGCTCATGTAGTTTATTGTATGCTGTACTGAAACTGAAAAGCACAATGGATGTGTGAGTACACTTTTGCATCATTGTAAAGTTGGAAACCCTAAGTCAACCCATCACAAGTCAGGGACCGTGTGTTATTATTTTTGCTACCTGCTTGCATCATTTAAGAATTTGACTATATTTCTATAGCATTCATGTGTTATATTTTAATGCCATCTGATAGTCACTGGAATCTGTCTAAATAATTCTATTGTCAGATATTTGGAGAGTAGAATTAAAACATTTCTGAAGATGGCAGGCTGAACCTTGACACGTCTATTTTGTTCAACAAACGTTCCCCACGGAGCAGCAATGCACCTTGCACTCTGCTTTGGTGCAGTGGAGACAAGGACCGACCGGCGGAGGTGATAGAAGTGTGTGTGAGTCCCGGGGATACCCATAAAACCCGCGTTCCAGGGGTACCGGCCGGGCTGTCCATGGTGCTGCAGGAGCAAAGGTGTCCCTGGGAAAGTGAGTGAAGGTCCTGTTGTGGCCTGGGGGGGCTGGATCCTGTGGCTTTGAATGAATTCTGGAAGGGATACAACGGGAGACATAGGAGTAAGCGAGCTCACCGCCTTCAGATCTCCGAGGGCCTTTGTCACACCTTCCCCTGCCCGAAGGTGCCTGTGACAGCTGGTGCAGCCGTTCTCTCTCTCTCTCTTTTTTTTTTTTTTTTTTTGACAGGCAGAGTTAGACAGTGAGAGAGAGAGAGAAAGGTCTTCCTTCCGTTGGTTCACCCTCCAAGTGGTCACTACAGCCAGCGCTGCACCAGGAGCCAGGTGCTTCCTCCTGGTCCCCCATGTGGGTGCAGGGCCCAAGCACTTGGGCCATCCTCCACTGCCTTCCCAGGCCACAGCAGAGAGCTGGACTGGAATAGGAGCAACTGGGACAGAATCCAGCGCCCTGACTGGGACTAGAACCTGGGGTGTCCACACCGCAGGCAGAGGATTAGCCTATTGAGCCGCGGCGCCGGGCAAGCCGATCTCTTTTTCAAAGCCATCATCGCATGATTCTGCAGCAAGGGTGCTTCAGAGTACAATTTGGCTGGATACTTTATTGGTTGAGTTAACACAACAAATACCATCAATCCAGTAATTACTAATTGTCTCCTCCATTATCAAGCAAGAAATGACTCATAAACCTTTTACGACTTTCACGGTGGACTACAGGAAGGATCCGTCTCCTGGAGAGGCATTTCTCATCTCCACCTGGTGCCAGCCCCCGCCCTCACTCACCCTACCTCTGTGGCTTCCTGTTTGATGTTCTGCCTCGGCCTCCGTTAGGATCAGGATGTCTTGAACTTATCAGCAAGGTTTGACCACCGGTGATAAATCTCTGTAGCCTTCTGTGACTTAGCAATTACCCTGGCAGCCTCGTAAGAGAGAGGATAAGACAGAGACCGTGGTCAGACAGAGCCCTTCCCGCCCTGGGCCGGGTCTTGCGGTGAGCAGGGAGGGTGCACTACTTCTCTGGGTACCCAAGGGCAAGACGAGAGCTTCAGAAACACTGGGTTTTAACCGCCAAACCGTGCTCTCAAAGAATGGCTCTTTGCTGGGGAGCCACAGCTTTGACCCGCGTATTGATTTTTGGTGTGCAGAGTCTTGGGTTTATTATCTCCTACGGGTTAACTAACACAGCCAAGTGCCAGGGGCTTTGTGAACAGAGCTGCTGATGAACAGGAGCCTGCAGGCCTCGTCGGAGTAACCTGGAGCTGTTTTGAAAGTATTTTCCCTGCGATCACACAGGTGGGTCCCTAGACAACCTCTGCTCCTCATGCTTTTCCGCCACACCTACTTGCAGTCATCACTCCCATGACCGCCTGGCGCGGCAGCCATTCAAAGCCCAGGGCCTGGGTTAGGGTTCCCTGTACAGACCCAGGCTTGTTACGTCATCCTTCTTGCTGGCGCCCTGCTTCTCAGCACTATACAGGACCAATTCTGTCTTAGAGGAGTGGGGTGCTCCCTGCTAGGTGTGGTTTCTTTCTTTTTTTTTTTTTTAAGATTTATTAATTTATTTGAAAGGCAGAGTTACAGAGAGACAGAGGCAGAGGCAGAGAGAGGTTTTCCATCCACTGGTTCACTCTCCAGATGGCTACAATGGCTAGAGCTTGTGCCGATCCCAAGACAGGAGCCAGGAGTCAGGAGCTTCTTCTCAGTCTCCCACGTGGGTGCAGGGGCCCAAGGACTTGGGCCATCCTCTACTGCTTTCCCAGGCCATAGCAGAGAGCTGGATAGGAAGTGGAGCAGCTGGGACTCTAACCAGTGCCCACATGGGATGCTGGCACTGCAGGCGGTGGCTTTACCTGCTATGCCACAGCATCGACTCTACTATGTGTGGATTCTGAGGTCCTTGAAAATACAATTGACCCTTGGTACACAATAGGAATTGGTTCTTGTGTTCCCAGGAATTCTAGAACCCATGGATGTTCAAGTCCCTTATATCCAACGGTGTAATATTTGCATATAACTTACGCAAGCACCCTTATGCATTTTTAAAATATTATGTTTATTTATTTGAGAGCTCACATATGCTGGCTCACTCTCCAAGTGCTTGCGAGGGCTGGGAATCAGAACTGGGAGGCAGAAACTCAATCCTGGTCTCCCATGTGAGTGGCAATGATTCAATGACTCGCATAATCCCCACTGCCTGCCAGGGCCCACATGAGCAGAAAACCGGAATCAGGGGCCAGAACTGGGACTCAAACCCAGAAACTCCGTGGGCTGCAGGAGTCTTAACTGGCGTCAACCACTAGGCTAAACACCTGCTCATTCCAGTATACTTTAAATCACCTCTAAAGTCTTATAATACTTATTATGACATATACAGTTATTATACTGCACTTTAAGGGAACAATTACTGGGAAAATGTCAGTACATGCTCAGTAGAGATATAATATTTCAGAGTTACAGAGAGGCAGAGGCAGAGAGAGCAGGGGGAAGATCTTCCATTCACTGGTTCACTCCCCAAATGTCCACAAAAGCCGGAGCTAGGCTGATCTGAAGCTAGGAGCCAGGAGCTAGGAGCCAGGAGCCAGGAGCCAGGAGCTTCTTCTAGATCTCCCACTCAGGTGCAGGGGCCCAAGCAATTGGCCATCTTCTACTGCTTTCCCAGGCCATAGCAGAGAGCTGGATTGGAAGCGGAGCAGCCAGGTCTTGAACTGACGCCCAGATGGGTTCCTGGCTCTACGGGTGGTAGCTTTATCTGCTACGCCACAGTGCCGGCCCCAATAATATTTTAAAAAATGTTTTTTATCTGCAGCCAATTGAATAGCAGATGTTGGATCCGTGGGCGTGCAGGGGTTGGCGGACCCGTGGGTGTGCAGGGGTTGGCGGATCTGTGGGCGTGCAGGGGGTGGCTGGATGTCTGTTTCACAGGTTTCCTACCCTGGGACCTTTGCTCACTCACCCCAGATGTCTGGCATTCTGCCTCTGTGTAAGGATGACGCACTCCTTGTGTGATGGATGAGTATTTTTGTACAGGTCAATTCGGCAGACATTTTTGTACACCTCCTATTCTCAGTTCCGGTCCTGATGCATGAGGTACCTCAGTGAACACACAGGGGCCTTTGCCTCTTGGAAGCAACCTGCGAATGGGGAAGACGGGCAATGCCCAGTAGATGCTGAGACTGATCACATTCTATCATTTGGTATAATGTGATCAGGGATGCAATTTAAAAAATGAGCGGGGCTGGTGCTGTGGTGCAGTGGGTTAAAGCCCTGGCCTGAAGCCCCGGCATCTCCTTTGAGTGCTGGTCCTAGTCCCAGCCGCTCCTCTTCCAATCCAGCTCTCTGCTGTGGCCTGGGAAAGCAGTAGAAGATGGCCCAAGGCCTTTGGCCCCTGCACCCACGTGGGAGACCTGGAAGAAGCTCCTGGCTCCTGGCTTTGGATTGACGGAGCTCCGGCCATTGCAGCCATTTGGGGAGTGAACCAGTGGATGGAAGACCTTTCTGTCTCTATCTCTACCTCTCTCTGTAACTCTGTCTTTTAAATAAATAAAAATAAACCTTTTAAAACAAAACAAAATGAACAACATGGAAGATAGAGAGTGACAGAAAGGGCAAGGCCCTCCTTAAGGAGACCTTGTCTGCCTTGGACCAGTCCTGTTCAACGTGCATTGGTACAGAGAAGCAGAGACAAGAGCCACATACGCTGAACCCTGTGTCTGACACATCTGGCACGTGTCAAGTCCGTACTGAAGCCTGTACTCCTCACCAGTAGCTTAAATTGTCCGCAGTAAAGTGAATACATATCTTTTGGCTGACTATATCCACACAGGGCTGAACAGGTATCTGAAGTGCGAGCCCATGCCTTTGACAGCGTTAAACCCCATCACTATAAAAAGAGAAAATCAACCTCAGTGCCCATAGATGTTCTGGGACAGAAGCTCGTCGGGGGAGCAGAAGGAAAAGGCATTCAGACAGCAATCAGCTGCTGTGTGATCACTGCCCCACCGCTTCGCTGTGTCTGTTAGGAGCTCTGCAGGCGAGGGCCCACGGCCCAGGGGGCACTGTTTTACTCCAGCGTCTCTGTCATTGTCCAGGACATCACGTGTATTTGTGAAACAAACTTAACACTGAAAATGCACTTGGAGATCCACACTACACGTGAATACATTAAAGATCTTCCTGGTGCCAGCAGCACAGAAAATGATTTAATTTTGTTTAAATCCTGCATCTTCCAAACTTGTGTGTGTTTTTCCACGCATTAATCCTGAAGCTAATCGTCTATGGAGATAAAGTTAGGGAAACAATCCTCTAGGGAAAAAGGAATTTCCATACTAGACCTTTTTTTATTATTTTTTTTTATTATTATTTTTTGACAGGCAGAGTGGACTAGACCTTTAAAAGGAAACATATCCAGGTGTTGATCCACACTGTCCTGTGTTCACCTCACTACACCAGTGGCAGGAGGGGCTCCAAGGACGTGGGAGAAGGTTGGGTTCAGGAGCCCGAAGCTGAACCTCAACTTGACCTTTTGCAACTGTGACCTTGGGCTTGTCCCTTAACTCTTTTCTGAGCTTTAGGATTCTCACCTGTAACATTTCGAGGAGAAATTAAATGCTGTAATGGCTAGAGATACTTCTGACAGAGTACCCTGAACGGAGATACGCAGTCAATAAGTGTGATTTGCATGTGAATTTATGATCTCCGTCTGCTTGGAAAACGTACCCGTGACATTCAAGAATAGAGTGTCTGCATGATCTGTCTCAAGGGAGCTGGCAGAGAAGTTTTTCTTAATGCCAAAAGGAATAACTTCCTAGTCTCAGCAATAAGGAAAATGTTTACGAAACAGAAGCCTCTGCCCCCGCACGCTGTCCCCCTCCCCCTCCATTACCCAAGATAACATCCGCGCCTCCTGGAAGATGTGCCAATGCCCCCAGGAAAAGGGGAAAAGAGAAGAGGGGATTGTGGGAAACCTGCCCCTGTGTGGCGCATGGCGGGTGCTGGGTCTGCTTGTCACAGGGAGAAATCCGCTGTTCCATTGTGTAGGAATGAAAACAGGCAAATAGGCAGAGTAGGCACAAGTGGCCCATTTTCAGTCGGAGCGCAGGCAGACCAGGCGTGCGAATGGGCCGTCCACGTCTCTGGCCCCTGTCGTCCATCGGGTTTTCCGTCCGCAGGGGAGTGGGGAAGAGGCTCCCCCCCCGGCCCCTGCAGGGGTGCTTTCTGCAGGGAGGAGGCTTTTGAGCTGGAAAAGCTCCCCGTGGGTGACTTCTGCTGTGGTCCCCGTCCAGGCCGGGGATACAACCTCGCCTCTGGTCCACACGACCCTCCAAGACCGGCTCCCTCTGCACGACGGGAACGCAAGGCTGGAAGCTGAGGAGGAGGGAAGAGGGAGGGGTGTACTGGTAACGCCGTTGATCCTGGAGCCTCTGAAGGGATTTGAAATGGGCAGGTCGGATCCCTTCGGGGGCTGAAGGAGTGGTGGACCCCCGCGCCGTCCCAGGCACACTTCTGCAGGACTTCCTGGTGCCGGCTGATGCCTCCTCTGTACAGCCAGTGCTGACTCCTCTGCCCCGAGCTGGCCACCTGGGCTTCTCTGGGTCCATCACTCTCCTATGCCTTCAACAGGGCGATCCTCCCAGTGTGTGTCCCTCGGCACTGCTGTAATAGTAAGTCCCAATGGGACACATGTCCTTGGATTATGAATAATCCTTTAGGGGTTTGCCTTCCGGGCCCGCTAGTGTAGACATCCCCCCTTCTAGACACACTGGGAGTGTGATCTTGACCCCCCAGCATGGCCAGGAAAGGGTTGAGCCCCCACGGCTTTGGGTGGGCAACACTCCCACAGAAACCCTGTGCGTGTGCCCGAGGGTCTCCGGGGCGGGGGTCCTGAGCCTGTGAGGCCCCCCTCATCTTTGGTAATCTTGGTGGAAGCAGCCAAGTCTCCAGAGCTCTGCCAGTGCGAGCCCAGAGCCCTGCAGCCCTCAGCTGGGCCCGGAGCGGAGTGCCAGGTCCTGTGCTCGCCGGCCGCACGGTGCCCGCAGGCCGCACGGTGACCGCAGCGCCTCCCTTGGAGCTGTTCTGCCTCCAGGGCTCTCGCACTCTGGGCTGTGAGGGGAGGTCGGCCTGCAGGTTGCTGGAGTGTCTCCAGGGTTATCCCTCCATTGTATCAACAACAGCTCCAGTGCCAGGTGCCCTGGCTGAGTAATCTTGTCTCAGATCACAGGGCCACAGCCCCAGGGCTTTGTCCTAAACAGACCTGCTCATCTTTTCTGTGCATACAGACTGTTTCCGAACCTTTGAGTTCTGCGTCCCTTTTGTTGAATCACTCTTTTTTTTTTTTTTTTTTTTTTGACAGGCAGAGTGGACAGTGAGAAAGAGAGACAGAGAGAAAGGTCTTCCTTTGCTGTTGGTTCACCCCACAATGGCCGCTGAGGTCGGCACACTGCGCTGATCCGAAGCCAGGAGCCAGGTGCTTCCCTCTGGTCTCCCATGGGGTGCAGGGCCCAAGCACTTGGGCCATCCTCCACTGCACTCCCTGGCCACAGCAGAGAGCTGGCCTGGAAGAGGGGCAACCGGGACAGAATCCGGCGCCCCGACAGGGACTAGAACCCGGGGTGCTGGTGCTGCAGGCGGACGATTAACCTAGTGAGCTGCGGCGCCGGCCCTGAATCACTCTTCTTTGTTTACCACTTCTGACTTTTTACATTAAGTAGTCAAGAGAAACCAAGCAGCTCCTTCAACATTTTGCTCAGCAATGCTCTCAGTCCAATATCCAACCTCATCGAAGTTATAATGCGTTTCTCTAAACGCTGGTACACAAACACAATTCTGGCAGGATCTTAACCACTGTGTAACAAGGCTGGCTTTTCGTCCACTGGCTGGTAACAGAGTCCTCATTTGTGCTGGAAGCATTGTAAGAACAGTTTTTACCATCTACATTTCCATGTTTTTAAAAGATTTCTTTATTTATTTGAAAGGTAGAGTTATATAGAGATAGAGAGGGAGGAAGAGAGATAAAGAGAGAAAGAGAGAGAGAGGGAGAGAGAGAGAGGGAGAGAGGGAGAGGGAGAGAGAGGGAGAGAGAGGGAGAGAGAGAGGGAGAGACGGAGAGAGAGAGGGAGAGGGAGAGAGAGGGAGAGACAGAGGGAGAGAGAGAGAGAGAGGGAGAGGGAGAGAGACAGGGAGAGAGAGAGGGAGAGAGAGACAGAGGGAGAGAGAGACAGAGGGAGAGAGGGACAGAGGGAGAGAGAGGGAGAGAGGGAGAGGGAGAGAGACAGGGAGAGAGAGAGAAAGGGCTTCCGTCCACTGATGCACTCCCCAAATGCCCACAACAGCTGGGACTGGGCCAGGCTGAAACCAGGAGCCTGGAATTCCCTCTGGGTCTTTCATAGGGGTGGCAGGGCCCAAGCACCAGGCCCATCTTCTGCTGCTTTCCCTGGTGCATTAGCAGGGAGCCGAATCAGAAGTGGAGCAGCCAGGACTCAAACTGGTGCCCATATAAGATGTCTGCACCTCAGGCTGCCACAGTGCGGTCCAGACGTCTCTATTTCTACCAGGAACCCATTCGAGACCCCTTGGGTATTCTTTACAAAGACCGAAGGCTTCTCTCCAGTTCCTGCTCTTCTTTCTGAGATTTTCCCAGGATACCTGGGGACGTCCGTTCGTGGTAACATGGGCTTTTTCTAGTGTGTGTGTCAGAGCCGAGGGGCACTGCTTATACACTGGATACTCAGAAAGTTGGGGACGAGGCACCGGCAGACGTGGAGTCCAGTGTGGGCCCAGTGCCTGGCTCTCCGACGTCTTCTTCCTGTCCTCACCCGGCAGGAGCAGCCAGGGCGGTGTCTGGGCCTCATCTCCCCACGAGGGCTCTGCCTACAGGACCTCCTCACCTCTCCGAAGCTTCCACGGCCAAATCACAGCACACTGGGGCCCAGGTTTCCGCAGGAATTCTGGGAGAACACGGATAACAGCATTGCCTGCTTGGGCATCTCTGCCTACCTCTTCTTCCTGTGAACTTCCCACCAGGGCTAGGGCTGTTTTTGACTTAGCCCTTTCCCCTCCTCCCTAGAATGCTGCCCAGCACAGCCAATGGGGAGTGAACTTTGGAATCCGCAGACAAGGCACCAATCCAAGATCCAGCATCTACCCGCTCCGTGCCTTGAACAAATTATTCAAACTCTGTGAGCCTTGGCATTCTCGGCTGTAAGAATCACCACAGTACCAGTGGCTCCCTCACTGTGGTGAGAAGTCAGTGCCACGGGGCACAAAGCATTTAAGGAGCGGCCTGCTGTGTGTCCACACAAAGGACGCTCACTCTTTCTCTGAGCAAACCTCAGAAACTTCTACATCTGAAAAATGGGGGCAGGGCCTTTGTGGTCTAGTGGGTGGGGTTTTAAACAGATGCATTCCCTTTGCACATTTAGAAGCAAGCAAGGGAGGCTCCACCTCAGCAGGCTGGTCTGCAGGTTCCCGAGCTGGGAGGGGGCACTGCGCGGCGCAAGGAGCACTGGTGAGGCACTAAGCAGCTGTAAAGACCTAGTCACTGTCCTGGCCACACCCAGAAAGATGTTAATTAAAGGAATTTTTTTTCCTTTGGACTCAAAGGGGCCACGGATGAAGAGATCTGCAGAAATTATCTAAGGCTGCTTCGACCTTAGCATTCATTATTCAACACCGCACTCATTGCCCTGATTATAAATATTTAATCTCTCAACAACTGTAAGTGGTTGCCTCTTCCAGGAGGACCTGCGAGCACTAAGGGGAGAAAAGGCAGGGGATGGGGGAAGCAGGAGAGGGGCAGGGAAGGTGGATCTGCAAATCTCCGCCTGGGTCACCGAGGGCCAAGGACACAGGCGTCACGGGCACTGCTTTGTCACGGGACCTTTGTGAGCAGTCACCCACTGTCTGCATGCTGTTTTGTTTTGTAATTGTTTACCGGAGCTCCAAACCACACCACCTCCTCCAGGGCCGTACAGCCCCTGTCGGAAGTCGCTCTTGGGAAAGTGGTGGCAGGTGTCCACGAGGGAAGCAGGACCCCTAGCAAGCAGAGGAGTCATCCCTGTGCATGCCTTCTCTCTGCCCTTTGTTCTCTCTCTCTCTCTCTCTCTCTCTGACACACACACACACACACACACACACACACGCACGGCCAGCAAGCTTGGCAAGCTTGGGGGCCTATCAATAATGCATGTGCAGCGTTGCATCAACCCCCAGGCCAGGAGAGGGAATAGGGAGACAGGGAAGTGTTACTTCCTAGCCTTGCACAGGTCATGTCTGTGACTGGCTCATTGGCAGGAGACTCCCCAAATGCAATCGTGTGTGTGTTTGCCCAGATAGTGGATCTCAGACTGGGAAATACAGGACACTAACCGAGGTGGTCATGGCTTCAATTGTATCTCCCTGAGACCCATTGTGAAGTCCTCCTCCCCAGTCCTGAAGAATGCAAATGTCCTTGGTGTTTATGTACAGGCTAGAGAGGTAACAAGTCAAGTTCTGCTGAGTCGTACTGAGTATGGTGGGGCCATCATCCTGAAAGAGGGGAAATGTGCACACAGAGAGACATACAAGGAGAGCGTCCCAGGAAGACAAATGCAGAGATTGGGGTGATGCCTTTACAAACCAAGGAATGTCAGGATTGCCAGGATCCACCAGAAGCAAGGCCAGGAAGCAGCAGAGAGGCCTGGACACACCCAGCGTCATGGCCTCAGAAGGAACCAGCAGTGCCCACTCCTTGTCCGAGACTCTCGGGCTCCAGGTAATGGGAGACCATAGATGTGAGTTGCCCGCAACCCCTCACTGGCTGGACTTTGTTAACATGATCCTAGCAGACTACACCAGGCACGCAGGCACGCATCCGGGAGGAGGTCGTCACCAGGACCTGGCTGTGCCGCTCCGCCAGGAGGTGTCCTTTGGGTGCTCTGTCTTGGAGTCTTTCCTTCACTGGGTCTTGACCTCGATGCTTTATAAGGTCAAGAAAGTGCCAGACTGAACCGTGTGGAGGGCTGCTGTGTAAGTCGGAGTTCTCCAGAGAATCAGAGGAAACAAGACCTCTCATCTGTCTGTGTCTGTCAATCGTCTGCCTACTTTATATCTCCCATGTACCTGTTTATATCTATCATCTCTGTCATCTGCCTATCATATCATCTGTGATTATCTATCACCTATATCTATTTGTCATCTCTCTATCCTCTCTACCATCTGTCTCTATCATCTATCTATCCATCTGTCATCAATATATATCATCTACTTATCTATTGTCTATCTAATCTATCTCTCCATCAATAAACTATCCACCTACCTAGCTACCAAGAGATATCTTATAAGGAACTGGCTCACATGTCTCTGAAGGTAGGAGCTCCCAGGATCTGTAGGTCAAACAGCCAGTTATCAAGGAGAAGTTGCTGGCATAGCTCTTCTCCAAAGACCAGCAGACTGGAGGCCCAGGCATAACCCATTTTAGGAGTCCAAAGCTGAAGACGTTTCTAAATGAGGTTAACATTGAAACTGAAAGAACCAGTAAAGAGATCATGCCCTCTAATGTGCATTGGCCTCATGCAGTAAGTTGAAGGGCTGCATAGAACCAAAAGGCTGTCTTCTGAGGGTAACAGGATTCCTTCTGCCTGACTGCCCTTGAACACTCAAATTAAACATGGCAGCAGTATTCGCAAGAGCCGAAGGATGGGCTCAAGTCAAAGTCACTGAGAATTGAATATAGGAATATAGTAAGCGAAACGTGTTAAGTCCATGCTATGGAATATCACTCAGCCTTGAGAAGGATGGTCCAACTAATCACACAGATGGCCGTGAAGGCATCCTACCCACTGGAACAAGCTGCTGGCAGGAAGGGGCAGACGTGGTGTGAGTCCACTTACCGGAGGTACCGGCTCCTCCAAGTAGGATGCTGGCTGCCAGGGGCTGGGGGAAGATGAGCGGGCAGCTGTGGTTTAATGGGGACAGAGTTTCTGTCCAGGAAGACACCAAGAGTTCTGGAGAGGGATGGTAATGGTGCTGCCTTGATAATGGGAAATTACTTAACACTACAGCATCGGACACTCAAAAAGAGTTAAGATGCCATAGATCTCCTGTGTCTCCATATGCATTTCAGCATCATTTTTTCCAGATCTGAGAAGAAGGTCTTCGGTATCTTGATTGGTATCGCATTGAATGTATAAATTGCTTTTGGGAGAATGGACATTTTGATGCTACTGATTCTTCCAATCCAAGAGCATGGAAGATTTTTCCATTTTTTGTTATCCTCTTCTATTTCTTCCTTTAAGGTTTTGTAATTTTCATCATAGAGATCTTTAACGTCCTTGGTTAAGTTTATTCCAAGGTATTTGTTTTTGTAGCTATTGTGAATGGGATTGATCTTAGAAGTTCTTCCTCAGCTGTGGCATTGCCTGTGTATACAAAGGCTGTTGATTTTTGTGCATTGATTTTATATCCTGCTACTTTGCCAGAATCTTCTATGAGTTCCAATAGTCTCTTAGTAGAGTTCTTTGGGTCCCCTAAATAAAGAATCATATCATCTGCAAAGAGGGATAGTTTGAGTTCTTCTTTCCCAATTTGTATCCCTTTAATTTTTTTTCTTGCCTAATAGCTCTGGCTAAAACCTTCAGAACTATATTGAATAGCAGTGGTGAGAGTGGACATCCCTGTCTGGTACCAGATCTCAGTGGAAATACTTCCAACTTTTCCCCATTCAATAGGATGTTGGCTGTGGGTTTTTCATAAATTGTTTTGATTGTATTGAGGAATGTTCCTTCCATACCCAGTTTGCTTAGAGTTTTCATCATGAAAGGGTGTTGTATTTTATCAAATGCTTTCTCGGCATCTATTGAGATAATCATATGGTTTTTCTTCTGCAGTCTGTTAATGTGGTGTATCACATTGATTGATTTGCACACATTGAACCATCCCTGCATACCAGGGATAAATCCCACTTGGTCTGGCTGGATGATCTTTCTGATGTGTTGTTGTATTCTATTGGCCAGAATTTTATTGAGGATTTTTGCATCTATATTCATCAGGGATATTGGTCTGTAATTCTCTTTCAATGCTGCATCTTTTTCTGGCTTAGGAGTTAAGGTGATGCTGGCTTCATAGAAAGAATTGGGAGGACTCCCTCTTTTTTGATTGTTCTGAATAGTTTGAGAAGAATTGGAGTTAGTTCTTCTTTAAATGTCTGGTAGAATTCAGCAGTGAATCCATCTGGTCCTGGGCTTTTCTTTGTTGGGAGGGCCTTTATTACTGTTTCAATTTCTGTCTCAGTTATGGGTCTGTTTAGGTTTTCTATGTCTTCCTGGTTCAATTTAGGTAGGTTGCATGTGTCCAGGAATCTATCCATTTCTGATAGATTTTCCTATTTGCTGGCATACAAGTCCTTGTAGTAATTTCTGATGATTCTTTTTATTTCTGTGGTGTCTGTTGTTACGTTTCCTTTTTCATCTCTGATTTTATTGATTTGGGTCTTTTCTCTTCTTTTTTTAGTTATTTGGGCCAATGGGGTGTCAATTTTGTTTATTTTTTCAAAAAACCAGCTCCTCGTTTGGCTGATTTTTTGTAATTTTTTTTTTTTTTGGATTCAGTCCTGTTCATTTCTTCTCTGATTTTAATTATTTCTCTTCTCCTACCAGATTTGGGTCTGGTTTGCTGCAGATTTTCTAGATCCTTGAGATGCAGTGAAAGCTCATCTATTTGGTGCCTTTCCAATTTCTTGATGTAGGCACCTATTGATATAAACTTTCTTCTTAACACTGCTTTTGCTGTATCCCATATGTTTTGGTATGTTGTGCTGTTATCCTCATTTACTTCCAGAAAATTTTTTATTTCTCTTTTAATTTCTTCTATGACCCATTGTTCATTCAGGAGCATGTTGTTCAATCTCCATGTGTTTGTATACGCTCTAGGGATTCCAGAGTTGCTAATTTCCAACTTCATTCCTTTATGGTCTGAGAAGCTGCATCATATGATTCTAATTCTTTTGAATTTGCTGAGACTTGCTTTATGGCCTAGTATGTGGTCAATCCTAGAGAAGGTTCCATTTACTGCTGAGAAGAATGTAAATGCTTTATGTGTAGGATGAAAAGTTCTGTAGATATCTGTTAGATCCGTTTGGGCTATAGTGTCATTTAAATCTACTGTCTCCTTGTTGATCTTCTGTCCTGTTGATCTGTCTATTTCTGAGAGTGGGGTATTGAAGGCCCCCAGTACTATTGTATTGGGGTCTAAGTCTCCCTTTAAGTCCCTTAACAAATCTTTTAGATAAACCGGTGCCCTGTAATTAGGTGCATATACATTGATAATCGTTATATCTTCCTGTTGAGTTGATCCCTTAATCATTATATAGTGCCCCTCTTTGTCTCTCCTAACAGTTTTTGTAGTAAAGTTTATGTTGTCCTATATTAAGATGGCTACGCCCGCTCTTTTTTCATTTCTGTTGGCATGGTATATCTTTTTCCAGCCTTTCACTTTCAGTCTGTATGCATCTTTGTTGGAAAGATGTGTTTCTTGTAAGCAGCAAATAGATGGGTTTTGTTCCTCAACCCAATCAGCCAATCGGTTTCTTTTAACTGGACAGTTCAGGCCATTAATGTTCAATGTGACTATTGATAAGTAGTAACTTTGCCCTGCCATTTGCCAAAGATATTTTCTGATATATGTTTTGAACTTCCTGTGATCTTTTGCTGTGAGATTTCCTTCATTTACCTTCTTTCATATTGATGACCGTGTTTTTTAGTTTCTGTGTGTAACACATCTTTAAGCATCTTTTGCAGGGCTGGACGAGTGGTGACAAATTCTTTCAATTTCTGTTTGCTGTGAAAGGTCTTTATTTCACCTTCATTCACAAATGATAGCTTTGCAGGATATAATATTCTGGGCTGGCAGTTTTTCTCTCTTAGTACCTGGGCTATATCTCGCCATTCCCTCCTAGTCTGTAGGGTTTCTGATGAGAAGTCAGCTGTGAGTCTGATTGGAGATCCTCTGAGAGTAATCTGACGTTTTTCTCTTGCACATTTTAGGATCTTTTCTTTGTGTTTCACTGTGGTGAGTTTAACTACAACGTGTCGTGGTGAGGATCTCTTTTGGTCATGTTTATTAGGGGTTCTAAAGCAATCCTGTACAACAAAAACAAAACCGGAGGCATCACAATACCAGATTTCAGGACATACTACAGGGCAGTTGTTATCAAAACAGCATGGTACTGGTACAGAAACAGATGGATAGACCAATGGAACAGAATAGAAACACCAGAAATCAATCCAAACATCTACAGCCAACTTATATTTGATCAAGGATCCAAAACCAATCCCTGGAGTAAGGACAGTCTATTCATTAAATGGTGCTGGGAAAAACTGGATTTCCATGTGCAGAATCATGAAGCAAGACCCCTACCTTTCACCTTACACAAAAATTCACTCAACATGGATAAAAGACTTAAATCTATGACCCGACACCATCAAATTATTAGAGAGCATTGGAAAAACCCTGCAAGATATAGGTACTGGCAAAGACTTCTTGGAAAATACCCAAGAAGCACAGGCAGTCAAAGGCAAAATTAACATTTGGGATTGCATCAAATTGAGAAGTTTCTGTACTTCAAAAGAAACAGTCAGGAAAGTGAAGAGGCAACTGAGAGAATGGGAAAAAGTATTTGCAAACTGTGCAACAGATAAAGGGTTGATAACCAGAATCTACAAAGAAATCAAGAAACTCCACAACATCAAAACAAACAACCCACTTAAGAGATGGGCCAAGGACCTCAATAGACATTTTTCAAAAGAGGAAATCCAAATGGCCAACAGACACATAAAAATATGTTCAAGATCACTAGCAATCAGGGAAATGCAAATCAAAACCACAATGAGGTTTCACCTCACCTAGGTGAGAATGGCTCACATTCAGAAATCTACCAATAATAGATGCTGGAGAGGATGTAGGGAAAAAGGGACACTAACCCACTGTTGGTGGGAATGCAAACTGGTTAAGCCACCATGGAAGTCAGTCTGGAGATTCCTCAGAAACCTGAAGATAACCCAACCATTCAACCCAGCCATCCCACTCCTTGGAATTTACCCAAAGGAAATGAAATTGGCAAACAAAAAAGCAGTCTGCACATTAATGTTTATTGTGGCTCAATTCACAATAGCTAAGACCTGGAACCAATCCAAATGCCCATCAACAGTAGACTGGATAAAGAAATTATGGGATATGTACTCTATAGAATACTATACAGCAGTCAAAAACAATGAAACCCGGTCATTTGCAACAAGATGGAGGAATCTGGAAAACATTATGCTGAGTGAACTAAGCCAGTCCCAAAGGGACAAATATCATATGTTCTCCCTGATCGGCAACAACTAACTGAGCACCAAAAAGGAAACCTGTTGAAATGAAATGAACACTATGAGAAATGGTGACTTGATCAGCCCTTGCCCTGACTGTTGATGAACAACTTAATACGTTATCCCTCTTAGTATTTTTTTGTTTGTTCTACTTAATACTTTTGGTTGAATACTGTAATCAATACACAATTATTCTTAAGTGCTGAAACTTAACTGAAAAGTGATCGCTGTTAAACATGAGTGGGAATAAGAGAGGGAAGAGATGTGCAATTTGGGACATGCTCAATTGACTTGCCCCAAACGGTAGAGTTAGAAACATACCAGGGGATTCCAATTCAATCCCATCAAGGTGGCATGTACCAATGCCATCTCACTAGTCCAAGTGATCAATTTCTGTTCACAATTGATCATAATGATAGGACTAAGAGCCAAAGGGATCACATAAACAAGACCAGTGTCTGCAAATACTAACTGATAGAATAAAAAAGGGAGAGAACGATCCAACATGGGAAGTGAGATACACAGCAGACCCATAGAATGGCAGATGTCCTAAACATCACTCTGGCCTCATAATCAGCCCTTAAGGCATGCAGATCCAGCTGAAATGCCCATGAGAGTATTTCATGCATGGAAAGCCAAAACACTCTGGCAAAAAAAAATGACCTAAATGAAATATCTCCGCAAGTGAGATCCCAGTGGAAAGAACAGGTCATCAAAGAAGGAGGTATACCTTTCTCTGAAGGGAGGAGAGAACTTCCACTCTGACTATGACCTTGTCTAAATATGATCAGAGTCAGTGAACTCAAAAGGCTTCCATAGCCTTGGCAGCTCATGACAAGAGCCTAGGGTGATTACTGATGCCATAAACAAGAGTGTCAAATTGTTAAGTCAACAACAGGAGTCACTGTGCACTTACTCCTCATGTAGGATCTCTGTCCCTAATGTGCTTTAATGTGAGTTAATGCTATAACTAGTACTCAAACAGTATTTTTAACTTTGTATTTCTGTGTGGGTGCAAACTGTTGAAATCTTTACTTAATATATGCTAAACTGATCTTCTGTATATAAAGAGAATTGAAAATGATTCTTGATGTGAATGGAAGGGGAGAGAGAGTGGGAAAGGGGAGGGTTGTGGGTGGGAGGGAAGTTATGGGGGGGAGAAGCCATTGTGATCCATAAGCTGTACTTTGGAAATTTATGTTCATTAAATAAAGTTAAAAAAAAGATGCTATAGATCAGTGTATTTTATGATTTTTCAAAATATACACACAAACATGACTATTGAGTGCTCCACAGAGCAGCTGGGGGACCTGCAGATGCAGGTTCTTGCTAAGTTTCCAGAACTGGCCTGGAGGTTAACAGCTGTGGGGGGCTCTGCCGTGGGTACCGCCTGTAGGCAGAGGGCCAGCTCGGCTGGATTTGCTAGTGCAGCCGCCAGAGCCCACTGCTGTGCCGGACACCCAGTGCTGAAACGACTGTCCTTTCTGAGAGCCTTGTGCCGTCCAGCAGCCTCGGGAGCCGAGCACACGGGGGACAGTAGTCCCTCTGCACTTCCCGTCTCGCTATTCCCAGGGCGTGGCTGGAAGAGCCCCTTGGAAGTCTGGGCATTGGCTGTGGCAAGGGCGGGAGAAGTGACTACCCTGGATCCCACTGCTGGGAAGAGGGTCACAGAAGCCAGACCGCCCTCCCCAAAGAACAGGCACTGCGCAGACAGAAAGAGGGGAGCTCCCAGCACCAGCACTCCCTCCACAGGCTGGTTACAGGACAAAAGCACAACAGTTAGGATCGGGTGTCTGGCCTAGCGGTTTAGTGGCTGCTGGGATACCTGTGTCCCATATCAGGGTGCTGGTTCACCTCCCAGCTACAGCTTCTGGTCCAGCTTCCTGCTAACGCAGGACCAGGGAGGCAGAAGAAGATGGCTCAAGTACTTGGGTCCCTGTCACTCATGTGGGAGACCAGGGTTGAGTGCTGGGCTCCGGGTTTTGCCCTGGCTCAGCCCTGGTGGCTGTGGGCATCCGGGGAGTAAACCATTTGTGTCTCTGCCTCTTTGCCTTTCAAATAAAATGCAGATAAATAAATAAAGTATTAAAGCATGCTTACGTGGCCATCACAGTGCCTGACACAGAAAAACCCAGCAATGTATGAGAGCCATTGTTTTTATTGTTGTTGCAATAGTGTTATGAACCCATTTATTACAAGCGTAATACACACTGTTCTAGTAGACCTTAATGGTTGTTAATAAAATATTAATGCATTTTATTTATTTTTTCATATATTTCACGGCAAACACCCACTGTTTCTTGCCATGTGCGATTCTTAGTCTAATGATTGCCCTCCCAAGAGAGCAACCTTTAGTCCGTGATTAAATAGGGATTTTTGGAGACGCAAGCAGAGGCAGCGAGATTCCTGTCCGTGGGCTTATTTGGCCATCGCCACCGGAGAAGTCAAATAAGGTAGAAGTGCCTCCTTTTGACACCCAGCGGTGTTCCGTCAGACAGCTTCAGAGGCACGCTTCTCGCGTGTGTGGGGGTCGCCCCCACCAACGCAGCCTTCACAGTGCCCGTGTGGGGTGGGCCTGGCACTGACCCTGTCTCTGAGCTCCCCTGCCTCTTCTCTGCCCCTTTCCTGTGGCTGCTGCTCCACTGCTCTGCTCACGCTTCTTGGTTGCTTCTGAGTTGCGACGCACAGTTCAGGCAAGCCCACCGTTTCCAGGATGGCTTAGCTGAGGTCCCCAAGGCTGCTTACCAGACCAGAGTCTTCTGACGTTGTCTCCCGCCCCGCTGATGCTGGGAAATTAACCGGCTTCTTTTGTTCCCCACTTGATTCCGGGGCATCAGGGCACTTAATCACTGAAGTTATCATGTTAAAAATCACACCTGGCTGAGCTCTGGGTACGCATTCCTGGAGAACAATGGTTTCTGGAGGAACAATCCGTGACAGCCCGGCTTGGCAAGAATGCCTTCTTTTGTTGGAGTATCAGCCCCGTTAGAGCATGGGGCTCATGCCGGCCGGCGCTCGGCTCCTGTGTGTGGCTGTCGTGGTGTGCCTCTGATCTACTCCCTTGGACGAGAAGAGTCGTTTCTCGACTGGGTTCAAGTTGGAGTAGAATTTCCCTTTCTCACTGAGTCAACAGTTTCCTAGGAAACACAGTGAAGGTTGCCTGTGGCTGCCCCGGGTGGTAGGAACAGCCTTGCACACCTGTGCACATACAGGCTAATAGCAACCTGCTCCCATGGCGGCCATATTCCAAGTCAGGACCTCCGCTGCAGATGCGCTGGTTCCTTCTTTGTGTGTACGCTGGGAAAACAAACCCATTCAACATTCGGTGCTTGTAGCATCGCATTTGTTTTGAACATCAGTCACTTCCATAGGAATTATTTCATGCCTTGGGCCATAGTAAGCACTTCTTGTATTTCAATATACTTTTTATATTCACAGCAATCGTCCTACAAGATGTGGATGGTTACTTTCCACATTCTACAAAGAGGAAGGAGAGGTGGGAGCCTCCAAGTCAGTTTGCCCAAGGTCACATCACAAGTCAAGGTTGCTGCTGGGGTTTGAATGCACCTGTTAGACCCAGAATCCAGGTGTTTGGCCAGCCCATGGCCCCACCCCTGGTAACTCCCACAAGTGCCTGGGAAGCAGAGAGGAGGGCCCTGGTTGGATGATTCAGATGCCAACAAGTTAAGAAACTGACACCAAAGAAGTGACACTTGATTGGGACCTTGAAGACAGAGTGCAGCTGAACGGTACAGATTATGGGAAGAGGGGCAAGCGGAGTGCACAGGACAGAGGGTGACCGGCAGCAGCAGGTGGTTGTAGCCAGAGCAGGGCAGAGGGGGACAATGGCGGATGTACACGAAAACTGAAGACGTCACTCTTCTCTATTTAAAAATTATTTATTTATTCTCAGTTTATTTGAAAAGTAGAGAGACAGAAACACAGAGGAGAGCAGTCTTTGATCTATTGTTTCATTCCCCAAATGCCCACAACAGTTGAGGCCGAGCCAGGTCAAACCAAGAGCTCAGATCAGACATAATAAGGGTCTCCCATGTAGGGGCAGGGGCCTAAGCAGGAGAGCTATCCCCTGCTGACTGGCACAGGGGGCATTAGCAGGGAGCTGGGGCATTAGCATTAGCTGGGTCTGGAACCAGGCTCTCCAGTGTGGTGTGGGTATCCCACGCTGGCGTCTTAACCACAGCACCAAAACCCTCCCAGGCCTTGCTGTTCCAGATCTTTATACTCATGGCGACAGAGACTTGTCTAAAGACTTTAGCCAACGTTAGAAGAAGAAGAAGGACAAAGAGGAGGAGGAGGGGAGGGGGAGGGAAAGGAGGAGGAGGGGGAGGGGGAGGAGGAGGAAAGAAAACATCGTGGTTGTATGAAGTGCTAATTGCCAATTTTATAATTTATTTAAACGATGATGATTATAATTTATTTAAGCATGAAGAGTCTGGGTCTATCTTATATTCCTTAGAACGTGGGGACTCTGGTCAAGGCCTGATGTGGTTTTCCACTCCCAACTTACAGAAGGGAAATGCATGCCTTTAGAAATAACAGTGTTGTAAAGCAGTCTAGGTTTGCTAAATGAAGACTTCCAAATCCCTAAACAGAAAACACGTGAAGTTGGGTGGCCCTGGTTAGATGCATTTAGCACCCCAGAAAGCGAGGTCCTGACACCTGCTCCTCCACCTCCACTGACTGACCGGCTTCCTTTGAAGAGGGAACTCACGTATTACAGTATTTTGGAAATAGTCTCGTTGTCCACCTTTTGCTTTTCCCTTTAAGACAATTGGAAAATCAGCCAAATTGAGACTCCCCAAATGGGTTTTGAAGAGCTTCTCCATGGGCCTGGTGAGATTCCCTCTCTTGCTTACCACTGAATATCTCAAATGTATTGGGCATTTTGGAGTAGGATCGTCCTTGGTCTTCTCATCCAAGAGGGACAACATTGTGCTGTCCTCTTGTAGGCTCACATACAGAAGTTTCTCTACCGAGATATTCATAACGACACAGCCCAAGGCCGCTAGGTGGTTCAGGAATGCAAAGCCATCACTAAAGGGACACGTTTAGCCAGCCGAGTGCTTACTCGTCGGAGTAGAGCCTTACTCAGATCAGACCCTGACCACGGCCATCACCTTGCTTGCTGCCAGTCTCATACTGATCCACTGATTGAGAGATTCTGGAATACGTTGTTCCTTCAAAGCGAGGAGGGTGCACATCACATGCAAAGTGAAATCGCAGGTCTTGCAGAGGGTGCAGGATTTCATGACGTTGTCAGAAGTATTGGGAAACTGCTTGAATCATAGATAAAGACACGGGCATACCCCTGGAAGGGGAGAGATGCCCCCACTAACTGCCTTTCCCTACTCTGGTTTTCCCCACAGCAGTGTTGGTTTACATATTTTGGACTCACAAAAATACAGGTTTCGGGGCTGGCGCTGTGGAGCAGCAGGTTAAAGCCCCAGTCTGCAGCCCCGGCATGCCATATGGGCACCGGTTCGGGTCCTGGCTGCTCCACTTCTGACCCAGCTCTCTGCTATGGCCTGGGAAAGCAATAGAAGACGGCTCAAATCCTTGGGCCCTTGCACCTGTGTGGGAGACCCAGAAGAAGCTCCTGGCTCCTGGCTTCAGATCAGCTCAGTTCTGACTGTTGAAGTCATTAGAGGGGTGAACCAGCAGATGAAAGACCTCTCTTTCTCTCTGGCTCTGCCTCTGTCTGTAACTCTGTCTTTCAAATAAATAAAGTAAATCTTTAAAATAGATAAATAGATAAACAAATAAATAAAATATAGGTTTCATGACAGCAGAGATTTTCTTTGTTTTTTGTTTTCTGATGCATGCCAAGTACCTAGAGTGTGTTCCAGAACATAGATATTCCATCGATAAACAAACATCTTTCTTTCCCGTCCAGAATGTTAGTGAGGGTGAGGGCTTATCTGTTTGTTGATGTTACTGTTGCTATTTATACCTCTCATCCAGATCATAGATAAATGCCTGATTCACACCAGATACTCAATAGATATCCACTGAATGAATGTATAATGATGTGTGCTCTCAATAATCAAGCTTTGAATACAAGAGGGTTAAGAGAGGTCATTGGGAATAGTGATAAAAGTATCGAATATTTTTGCTAAAAAGATCCCCTTTATGAATTTTTTACAAAAATTAAATACATATGAAGCTTATATTGTTATCCATAATTTTGTCAAAAGCTTTAAAGCAGTTCAGTCATGTTTCCTTCTCACTTACTTACAAATTTACACGGATTTACAATTAAAACTACGTATATGTATATAGAATATATAGTAAATTGATTTTATTTTCAAGATAAATTACCAATTGAACTTATTTCATTCCATTATTCACCATGACATCGTCATCCCTCTCTTTCAACAGATTGCTTTAAATGATTTATTTCTGATACTAATTCAACCTCCAACAATCTAAAACGTGTTTTATATTTAATTTTATATCTTGTATTTGCTACCCATAGAAGGCATAAGTCAACTGACATTTTATTGAAACCCTTCACAATCAGAATTAGCTGGACAGCATTCCATTGTGTGACTATGAAAATTTTTCAAAGTTTATTTGACCTTTTGTTTACATTAAGGGAACAAATTTCATGTATTTCACTAACACAGTTCTAAGAGCATAATAACACTTCCACCTCACCTTCCCACCCTCCCTCCTACTTCCTTTCTTATTTTTCTTTTAATTTTTACAGCGACACAATTTCAGTTTACTCTGTAATCACAAGCTTCATCCACACTAAATAAAGAATTCAACAAGTGGTAAGTAGAAACCACTCTTCCTCAAGAGTATAGATGAGGGCTTTAAACCATAATCAAATCTCAGAATGTCCATTTTGCTCATACACATTACATTTTTTATTCTCTGTGTGTTAGTTACCACAAATCAGGGGAAACTTATGATATGTGTGTTTGGGGAATGGCTTGTTTCTCTAAGCATAATGGCTTCCAATTGCATCCACTTTGTTTCAAAAGATAAGAGTTCATTCTTTTTTATGTCTGAATAGTATCCCATAGTGTATATTTATACTACAACTTCTTTCTCCGGTCATCAGTTGATGGACATCTGGGTCAACTCCATGTCTTAGCTATTGTGAGAGGAGTTGCTGTAACCATGGGGTACAAACAACTCTTTCATACGCTGATTTCATTTCATTTGGGTAAATTCTCAGGGGTGTAATGGCTGCATCGCAGGGTGGATTGATTTTCAGATTTATAGGGAATTTGCATACTGTGTTCCGTAACGGCTGTTCTTGTCCAGTACATTACCATCAACAGCACATTGGGGTAGCTTTTCCCCACATTCTCACCAGCATTTGTTATTTTTTTTATTTTTGGATGATAGCCATTCTAACTGGGGTGAGCAGAAACCTCATTATGGTCTTATTTTCATTTCCCTGATGGTTAGTAATTTTTATACTCTCCCTGATTTAAAACTATTAAGTGGGGACCAGCACTATGGCATGAGGGGTTAAGCAGCCTCTACAGTGCTGGCATCCCACAGGGGCACAGATTTGGGTCCCCAGGTGCTCCACTTCTGGTCCAGCTTCCTGCTAATGCGCCTGGGAAAGCAGCGAAAGATGACCCAAGTCCTTGGGCTCCTGCACCCAAGTGGGAGACCTGGAAGAAGCTCCTGGCTCCTGGTTCAGCTTGACTCAGCCCTGATCATTACAGCCATTTGGGAAGTGAAGCAGTGGATGGAAATCTCTCTCTCTCTCTCTCTCTCTCTCTGTCTGCCTCTCTCTGTAATTATGCCTTGCAAATAGTTAAATTCTTTAAAAAATCTATTTTGTATTGACTTTATGCTCTGAATCTCATGACTTTTCTACAGCGACTGTGATTTTTTTTCTCCTGCTTTTTCTCTCGGATGATTTTCTTGGAGGAAAAGAATAAGTACATTTGAGAGTCTTCGTGCTTTAACACGATTTCTTCCCAGAAAGGTGGTGCCTGGTATATTGCGTTGCTAATGTATGAGAATGTTTGTTTCTTTGAACCCTGTCATTTTACTCATTAATTTCATAGGCTTAAAATAGTTGCTCGTTGTTTAAATTTCTACCTTATTGCTGATGAATGAATTTGGTCTTTCTTTCCTCCATCACTTAGTGGTTACCCAGTTGTATTTAATCTTTTGTACGAGGTTCTGCCTACCTAATCTTTCCTATTTGAAGTAATCCATATTCAAATCCTAGCTTTCACACTTAATATCAACTTGACATTAGAAGTCATTTAAGCTCGCTGATTTCCATTTTTTCTCATCTATTAAATGGGGAAACACACTCTAAATGGAAAATCTAGCTCCTTCCTTTGTTGGATAGACTCATTATCCACAGAGTAATAGTTCACATTTGGTCCAGGTGGAGTCTCCCTTGCCTGAAATGCTTGGGAACAGGCACGTTTCAGATTTCCGATTCCTTGGGCTTTGGCGTATCTGCATATAGATACAGTAAGATCTGTTGGGTATGCAACTCAAGTCTAAACGCAGAATTCACCGCTGTCTCCTGTGTCTCCTGCACTTGGCCTCGAGGTCGTTTTGCACAGGGTTTCCAGTGCACTTGAGCTCTGACCGTGACCCTTCGTGGGAGGTCAGGAGTGGGCGCTGCACTCCCAGTGGAGGCCGGGAAAGCTCGAGGCTGGCAGCAGCGCGGATTCTGAGTTCTTCGGTGGGGACGCCCAGCTGCCTCGTCTGCGTCTCCAGCGTGGTCACGGGAAGCCCTCTCCCCGGCCGTGCCCCATCGCTGTCTGCGCCCAGGTCTCAGGAGAGACTGGCGTTGTCCCCCATCCCGCAGGGTCTTCACAGCACGCTTCCCTCTGTCCCTGCTGTCCTGCTGTGCCCTCCCTGCTTGGCTAACTTTGTCTTTATTCTTCAGATGAAAGCGAGGGTTTGCCCTGCCTGCTTTGACGCTCAGAGTCTCCCGTTCTGGGTTGGCTGCCGTCCGCTCCGTGCCCTAAGAGCCCTTTTGCAACGATGCACATCTGGAGAACTGGGCAGCTCCCACCTTCGCTCCTGGAGGGGGGGCTCCTGCAGGGTAGGGGCTGCTTCGGTCTCAGTCCTGTGTCTTGCAAGGATACTCAACACACTTCGTAGTAAATAAACAGATTAGTGGGTCTCTTGTGCGCCTATTCAGAGAAGATTATAAGTACAAGAGGAAATCCAGGTTTTGAATCCCCGATAAGCTGAAGATTACCACACTGTGGAGCAGTTTTTGTCACTGAAGGATCAAACCCATCTGCCACCCATGGGTCCAGTGCCCTCCCCAGCTCAGCGAGCCCTGCAAGCCAGGTCTCCCGGTGCGCCGCTCCCACCCGGGGAACTTCCGGCCGCCGGGAGGAGGGGAGCCCAGAAGCTGGGACACAGGTTCTGCCAACAGAGCTAATTGTGCGGCCGCATTCTTTGGCAACCCCACAAAGACTGTCAGAGCCGGCTGAGGCGTGGCTGGAGAGGCGCTGCCTACGTGCTGGCCGGGGGCTGGGTGCACCCCCTCGGCATGTCAGCAGGCATGGAGCTGGCAGCAGGCGCCTGAGCCTTGTTTTACTCATTGCACTCATAAACCATGGCCATGCACAAAGACATCCCCCGGCGCAGCTCAACGGCTGGAGCCAGCCGGGGCAGCGGGGCTGCAAGGGGAAGCTTCAGGAACCACCCAAGAGCTGTTCCTGCGGGGCACATTCCTTGTGTCAGCTTGAGCTTGGACCTCGCTGCCTGAAAAATGGGCTCTGATCTGAAGAAGAAAGACTTTTCAGACTCAGCCTCCAGCCCTCGGGCCTCGACACCTGGAGTGGAGCCTGCAGACCGGAGCCGGGGGAGGGGCTCTGCAGCAGATCCGCTGGGGCGATAAGGGCGGTGGGCACCAGGTCCTCCTGGGGGGGGGTCCCTGTGCTCCCCCCAGGGACCTCCCTGACTGTCAGTCCCAATCAGCTGGGGCCCCGCGGGCCTCCAGGGCCCTCTCCCGCACCACCTTCACAGGATGACTGTGCTGCCCCTGGGTGCCGCCCGCTGTCACACCGTGTGCCCACAGCAGCACGCCTCTGGGCACTGTTTGGTTCGTTATTTCAAAGGCACAGTGTGAGCTGTTGTGATGCAGTGGGCTAAGCCGCCAACCGCGTCGGCGTGCTGGAGTGCCTACGCCACAGCGCCGAGTTGAGTCCCGGCTGCTCGAACTCAGCTTCCTGCCAATGCTCCTGGGAAGACAGCGTGCGATGGTCCACGTAATTGCCTGCCACCCACGTGGGAGACCCGCAAGGAGACTCCTTGCTCCTGGCTTGGGTCTGGCCCAGCCCTGGCGGTTGCAGCCATTTGCAGGGGATGAACCAGTGGCTAGAAGATTCTCTCTCTCCGTCTCTCCGTCTCTCTCTAATTATGCCTTCCAAGTAAATCAATAAACAAACCTTTTATAAAAAGTGCAATCTGAGATCTAATAAAAAGAATAGTCCTCCATTGCCCTAATAGATCCTGAAGCTTGATTTCACTCATTCACACAGTTGTCCCTTGGTGTCTGCAGATTTGGGGGCTTCGGCCAGGGCCCCCCTTGGACACTCTGGTCCACAGACGCCTCAGTCCCTTCTATACAATGGCTGAGTGTCTTCCTAGAACCCGCCACATCCCCTACATACTTTACATCATCCCCTCCATGAGTTCTAATCTCTACCACCACATACACGCTACGTAAGGAGTTGTTACAGTCTAGGCTCCAGGGAAAGAGGCTAAGGAAAAAGAAATTACACATGTGAGGCGCAGACAGAGTTATTTCCAAATCCGTTTGATCCGTAGTTGATGGAATCCGCAGACTGGGAACATGCAGGCGAGGCGGGCCCACGGCGGTCCTCCGGCGCTGACTCTCCCCCAGCTGGCCGGGGCCCTTCCTGGAGCAGCCCAACCATCCCAGCTGCGCCCGCCCGAACAGAGCCCCTGCTGAGCCCAGCCTGAGCAGCCACCCTTTTGCCAATCTGCAGATCTGCGAGAACAAATTCTTATTGCTTGTGCCAAGAGAATGATAATAAGAATAATCATACCAACTCAATGTATGAACTTTATTTGACTCCTCATTCAAACAAGCCAACTGTACCAAATGCATTCTTGAGAGAGTGGAGGAAATTGAACGTGGATTAGATAGATGCTGCACCAACTAGCTGGTCCGTGATATTAAGGGATCTCTTAATTTAGTTAACTATGATCCGTGTGTGTGTGTGTGTGTGTGTGTGTGTCTTACCTGATGAAAACACACATTGTTGTAGGATGGCATCTGAACCTTGCTTTAGAATATTCCAACGATATTCCAAAGGGAAAACAAAATTGGGAGGAGGGATGCAACAAGCATGACAAATTTCTTGTAGCTGCTGGAGCGGAGTGCAGAGCCCATGGGTGTTTTTCTGCATATTTGAAAATTTTCATGAAAAAGAAAGTTATCAGCATTGTCTCTGGACAGTGAGAATCCTTGACTGTCACTCCTTCTTCGTGCCTTTCAGGAATTTTCCAATGTGAAAGGGTAAACGTGTATGACTGGATGAAAATGCACGCATTCTTGGCCCGTGTCTTGAGTTTTCTAGATAGCCGATGCTTACTGCTGAACCTCCATCCATCTGTGAGAGAAGCGCTCTGCAGGATCCGACCTGGCTCCCTGCTTTCTTTCAAAGATGGGCTGAAGAAACATAAGCGAGGCTTTCTGGGATTGCTTCAGATTTGCAGATAAGCCCTAGATTTCCTGCCCTCTTGGATCGCGTACCCCGGGACCTCACTTAGCGCTTCCACCTGCCCTGCAGTGGTGTCTGTTTCTTGTTCCCTCGATTCTGGACAGGCCTGTGTCTCCTCTTACATGTTGGCAGAAGGGAGGGTGTGCTGGCTCTGAGCTGGAATTACTTATTATTTTTTGAAAGGCAGAGTGACACAGAGAGACAGACAGATACACACACACACACACACAGAGAGAGAGAGAGAGAGAGAAGAGATCTTCCATCTGCTGATTCCCTCCTCAAATGGTCACAACAGCCAAGGCTAGGTCCCATAGAAGGAGCCAGGAGCCGGGAACTCCATCTGGGTCTCCCACATGGACAGCAGGGACCTGAGTACATGGACCCTCATCTGCTGCTTTCCCAGGTGCATTAGCAGGAAGCTGGAGCAGAAGTGAAGCGGCCGAGACTTGAACAGGTGCTCTGATTTGGAATGCCGGTGTTGTAAGCAGGCAGCTTAACCACTGCAGCACACAAGCCATCCTCGGAGCTTAGACAGTAAGAGGCTTTGAGGATTTTCCTAGGCCCTCAGACCATCATCGTGGCCAGAACAAGCCCAGGTGAGCCTGCCTGGGCAGGAGACGCCACAGGAAGTGCAGGTGTGCTATCCCAGGGAGGCCTCCACACTGACCAGTGCGGGACTCCCCACTGGGTGACAGTTCATGCCCACACCTGCCGGGAGAAAGCAGCCCAGCCCAGGCCACACGCCCAGCACTGCCCGGCACCTGTAGAAGCCTGAACAGCCCTCACTGATTTTTACTGTATGTCACTGGGGTTTGTGGTTATTTGTTACATAGAATTATTATGGCAACAGATAACTGATACAGGTGCCTGACTCACGTTTATGAAAATAAACTATGACACAAGCTGAGGCGCCACGGCTGCTTTCCTGAGCGGAGGTGCCTGTGCCTCTGCTCCGTAGGACCTGTGTCCGGGGTCTGGGTGCTTTCTGCTCATTTGAACAACTGCGAGGTGAGCTTTTAGCATGATCACGGCACAGCAAAGGCTGCGCCCAGAGCTCAGATGTCTCTTCGCACCTCAGGGACACAGGCGTGCAGAGAACCGGTTAATCATTTGTCTGTCCTCCAGGGCAGGAACACAGAGATGCCCCTGTGCCGTGGGTGGGGAGGCACCGGGGACCCACACAGCGTCCCATTGCTGGGAGAGACACACACTGCACCCACTGGAACGCTGTTGGCCTCTATTTTTTTTTTTTTTTTTTTTTTTTACAGGCAGAGTGGACAGTGAGAGAGAGAGACAGAGAGAAAGGTCTTCCTTTGCCATTGGTTCACCCTCCAATGGCTGCCACGGCTGGCGCGCTGCAGCTGGCGCACCGTGCTGATCTGAAGGCAGGAGCCAGGTGCTTCTCCTGGTCTCCCATGTGGGTACAGGGCCCAAGCACCTGGGCCATCCTCCACTGCACGCCCTGGCCACAGCAGAGGGCTGGCCTGGAAGAGGGGCAACCGGGACAGAATCCGGCGCCCCAACCGGGACTAGAACCCGGTGTGCCGGCGCCGCTAGGCGGAGGATTAGCCTAGTGAGCCACGGCGCCGGCCTGTTGGCCTCTATTTTGAGGACTTTAAAAAAAACATAGAAACTTTGTACTGCATTAAATCCATTAACCGCTGCTGAAGGTCCGTCTTTCCCAAGAAATCCCAAGAGCGCCGGGCAGGAACCATCCATGCAATTAGGAGATAGCATCAAACACGATATTTACGACAGATTTTTTTTTTTTTTGCACAGACAGGCATAATGAATTAAAAACCCTGAACAATAGAAAAACCAGAGGCGCTATCTGTGAATCCGCTCTAGAGAAATAAAAGTACAAGCCATACAATTTAATCTTAAGTATTTTTCTATTAATGAAACGCAGCACAGTGAAATCTTCATGTACATTGAGTTCCTGCTAATTAAAATACTGACATATATTTAAAATCACAGGATTCAAACCAAGTGACGAGAGTTCTGATGCCAGGGAAAATGCGTGTCCGCGACCCCGGCTTGGGCTAGGCCACTGACTGCAGTGTTTGAAAGTGTGTTGCCGGCACTGTGGCTCACTAGGCTAATCCTCTGCCTGCAGCGCCAGTGCCCCGGGTTCTAGTCCCGGTCCGGGTGCCGGATTCTGTCCCAGTTGCCCCTCTTCCAGGCCAGCTCTCTGCTGTGGCCAGGGAGTGCAGTGGAGGATGGCCCAAGTGCTTGGGCCCTGCACCCCATGGGAGACCAGGAGAAGCACCTGGCTCCTGCCTTCGGATCAGCGAGGTGCGCTGGCCGCAGCCATTGGAGGGTGAACCAACAGCAAAAGGAAGACCTTTCTCTCTGTCTCTCTCTCTCACTGTCCATTCTGCCTGTCAAAAAGAAAAAAAAAAAGAAGAAGAAAGTGTGTTTAGGATTTTGTAAGTTGGTTTGTGTCTAGTGAACTTACATATGTTCAGTGCCTGTTTTATGCCAAGCTATACCAGGGTCAAGAAATCTGTTCATTGTCACAGAAAATCCCAATGAATGATGTCCTTCCATGAAATAAACTCTCCTATAACAGTGCTCCCAAGAATCTCTCTGAGCCCAGGAGAGCAGACGGTCCAGCCTGGGACAGAGGTTACTTTGGAGGCTGGGTGGCGTGGTACAGGGTGTTGCTTTGTGCCTGATCTTAAATGATGAGCAAGAGTTAACCGGCGAAGGCCGACCTGGTGGGGAAGGAAGTCTTTTCTCTGCTCTGCAAATGACCACACCAAGGCAGGCAGGAGTTGGAACACATGATGTGCACTTGCCTTACCAGGGAGGGAGTTTAGGACCCGAACACAGGGCTCCCTGATTCTGACAGCTGTGACCCTTCTTCTGTAGCTCGTGGCTTTCTTCCAGGTCTCCCCTCCCCAGTGGAGGGTGGGTGCCTGGGAGATTCCTACGTGTGTGTGTGGAAAAGCAGCCTCCCAGAGAGCAGCCAAGCCCAGGTCTCAAGCCCCTGGTGCCTTCAGAGTCCACACACTTGTTTTTTTTTTTTTTGACAGGCAGAGTGGACAGTGAAAGAGAGAGAGACAGAGAGAAAGGTCTTCCTTTTCCATTGGTTCACCCTCCAATGGCCGCTGCAGCCGGTGCGCTGTGGCCAGCGCACCGCGCTGATCTGAAGCCAGGAGCCAGGTGCTTCTCCTGGTCTCCCATGGGGTGCAGGGCCCAAGCACCTGGGCCATCCTCCACTGCACTCCCGGGCCACAGCAGAGAGCTGGCCTGGAAGAGGGGCAACCGGGACAGAATCAGGCACCCCAACCGGGACTAGAACCCGGTGTGCCGGCACCGCAAGGCGGAGGATTAGCCTAGTGAGCCGCGGCGCCGGCCAGAGTCCACACACTTGTAACACGGACTACACACACGCACACATTTGAAGGCTGCATTAGTCCTCTCTCCTCCGCCGAGCTGCATTCTGTTTGGACTCATCACTGTCCGGACAATCACTGCTACCAACCGAAGGGGCCGTAATTTGTTTGGCTCGCTAACTAAGCTTGGACAAAGCGGCTCTTTGGCGACTTCCGACACAACCGTCTCTTTACCACACCAGAGCCTGTGCTCTGCCTCTGCTCAGTGCCCACTGCTGCCCTCTTCCCACCACTGTCTTCGGATGCTTGGCCGTGACCGCCTCAGGAAAGCCCCTCTGGCCACTCCCTCCACAGCTCCCAGGAGCACCATCCCCCTCCGCCGTGCTCCGTGTCCTCCTAGCTGAGACCTTGAGCTAACGCGGGCTTGTCGTCTTCGTTGGTGACGTTCTCACTTGTTTCCAGGCTCACGAATGCGTAGCTTGCTGACTTTCTGTCTATGGGCCTTGTCTGGATTTCACTGTGTCTCTGAGGTCTGGCGCATACCCACACACCGTAAGGTTTGATAACTACTGCTCAGTGAGACAACAGGGAGATGAGGGGTACACCTGGGCTTGGGCTTGAACACCTGCTCTGCCTCTTCCTAAATGATAATTCCTCGGAGGGCTGGGATGCTATCACCAACAGCATGTCATTAAAGCGCACTACAGTTGGATTTGCACCCAAGGACTTAATTATGCCTTAATTTGTGCATTTTCCTTCAAAAATGCCCTGCACTGGGGCAGTGGAGATTAATCCTACACTTGTCAGCAGAATAAACACTATTGTCCCAATTATTCTCTGCATAAATGAATGTTTAAGACGCCCTTGACCCTGCCTTTGGGCCAGCTGATAAGTGGTTATAATAGTGTTTTTATGCTTTCCAGAGCATTTTAAATGTCACCTGCAACTTCCGTCCCCTTTTTAACTGCTGGCGATTGACGCATTCCTAGTCACGCCCACGCACAGCTGAGAAGCTGAGCTGTGCCGAGTTCATTTCCTCCTGCCGGTCTTCCCGTCCACGGAGCGCTGTGTGCCGGTCTTCCTGTCTACTTCTCCCAGCCGGAGCCCCGAGGGGCACCAAGGTGAGCAGAGAGGGGCAGGATCATTGCCCTCAAGGACTTCACAGTTAGAATGCGGCTCCGGACCAGGGGGAACGAAGCACGGCGCTTGGCACAGAGAACAAACTCACTTCGTATTTAATCGACGACTCCAAAGGAAGTGGTCAGAGGACAGAACACTGGATTGTGGCCGGCCATACCTCTGCGAGTCTCTACAACGACAGCATGAAGGGGAAAACCAGTGAATAACTGAAGGACTCCCAGGAGGACCTCAGTGAGCTACGGTGGCTTTTGGATACCACGGAGGAGGTCATCCTAAGGATCCAAACAGGACTCACCCGTTACACGGAGATCACGTGCCTGGGTGCAGCCGGACCTCACACGCACACATTGAAGATTCTGACCACGTCTGTTCCGTCCTGTTACAATCGCCTTGGGAAACTTAATTTGGCCAGAGTGAAAAGAGATATGGGAAGGGAGCTTCGTCCTTTCTCTGTGTTGCGTGTGTGCGGAAGCTCACCCCAGCTCCTGGCCGTCTCTGCCCCATCAAGAGAAAGGTGCCTGCCTGGCTTGCGCTGCTTCAATAGTGAAGACACGGACTAAGACAGGGCCAGCAAGGAGAGGCAGAGGACAAGGGCACGTACGCTCTGAGGAAGAACTCAGGGGTCCGATCTGCAGGAGAAGCCAACAGGAAGATGAGCCCGGGCAGCCACCGGGAGGAGCCAAGCCAATTTTCCCACTTAGTTAACAAGTGCGCATCCTGGAAATACACGGGGGCAGTTGGAACCGGAACAGGTTATTGTAGTGGCTTGTCAGAAATAAAATAAAATAAAAAGTCCGAAGAAGCAAGCGGGAGAGACGCCGCCCGGCTGTACAGCGATGGCCGAGAGGTCGCGGCAGGAAGCTCCCTGGTAGGCAGTGCTTGTCTGAGCTTCCTTTCAGGTTTCCAGGGGACCCACGGGCGGAGGTGCTGTTCCGGCCTGTGCTAAGACGCCCCGCCAGGGAGCAGCTGCATCACGCAAGCGAGTACAGGCGACGCGGGCTTCCGGGGCTCTGTGGGAGGGGGCAATCCCGCTCCCTGGGTCAGTTAGTTCATCATCTACTGCAAGTGCCAAACACACACTCCCTCCGATTTCATTCACAAGTTGCAAGACATCGTACAAAAACCCTTTTAACATATATTACTGAAAATCTCTATTATAGTCTTCCAACTTAGTGAATTTGATTAAATCTCCATGACAGAAAATAAGGCATTGTAACATATGCACTCGGGTTGCAAGGGCCCTATTATAGCGCAGACACGCGAGTCGCATTATGTGAGAATCGAATGGTCCTGGGAAAATAATTTAGTGAGAGATGAACTTAGAAGAACTAAAAGCATTTAGCACTGAGCAAATTACCAAGTGAAATTGCTTTGCCACCAAACTTTGGGCTCATTGTCAGAGGTGTTTATTCTGCTCTGAATATTTGCTTGAGGAGAATGCCCGTGTTCAGAGAGAAATTCAATAACCACTGTGGGGGCTGGGAAGGAGGAGGCTCCCATGCACTGGCGCACGGCGGGGCTGCATTAGGGCTCTGAGACAGAAGACCCACACACACACCTGTGCCAGGCCCCCAGTCCAAGTCCTGGCCTCAGGTGACTCTGATCCTCCCCACCCATGGCTGCTCACTGGCCCCGTGAGGAATGGGACTGTGTGCCTTACGGCAAACTGACCCGTGCAAGCAAGTACCCACAACAGGGTGAACAGGGTCTCTCCTGCCGCCCAGCACCACCCCTGCTCCGGCCTGGAGAAACCAGAGCCTCCAGGAATAGCCACAGCACAGAGCCAGTGACAGGAAGAAGCCTGGGTTCCCTCCAGGGCACAGATGAGCGAAGGATTCCACGTCACCTACACTGGGCAGGGCGAGTGCTTTGTGGAAGAGAAAGGGATGATCCCAGAGTGCCCCAGCAAGCCTGGAGAATCCGAGAGGTCGCCGAGGGCCTCAGTCGAAGCCCGATGTTCAGGTGGGAAAGGGAGGCCCGGAGAAGCAAGACAGCGCATCAGTGGGAACCGTGACCGTGACTCCGACCTCCGGATGTCTGCCGCAGAGCCGCTTTCTCTGCGCCGCCATCTCTCAACCACAGCAGAGGGGGCTGCACACCAAGACTCCACTTTGACTCCCAAGAGGCGGCAGGAGCAGGATTCCCAACTCCAGTCTGCAGACGGAGAAATGCGGAGTGACCCGAGGCGGCAGGCGGTCAGAGGAGGTCTTTCCCCTCTCTCATCTTGCCGGTGAACTCCCAGGATACAAACACTGGCAACCACAGGGGTGAGCCTGATTGATCAGGCTGCCACCAAGCTGTGGTGGCCCCTGCACCTGAGACAGGCAAAGCTGCCTCCCCACTGGGTGTGCCGTGTTCTATTGGGCCTCGCGGTCTGTCATGACATTGGACAGGTCAACCCAAGACTGAGGGTCTTGATTGGCAGGTGGGCTGCCAGTGTGTTTTCATAGGTCTGCATGTTGTCTTGAAGGTTTGCAAGAAGCCACGTGGCTTGATCTGAACCGTGATTGAGTAAGAAAATATGTTGGAATTGTCCAACATATAACTCAGGAGAGATCCAGCAACGTTTAACCCAGGCGACAGGAAAGCACTCAGCTGTGGCTCCCTTAAAAGTCACGAAGCTGTAGAATTTCAGTGGCCTTGAAATTTGGCATGGCAATGGAGCCACTCACATCTTGCCCACCTAAGTGTCCATTGGAATTCAGCGCGGAGGGCTGGGCATCACAGCACAGCAGGTTAAGCCACCGTTTGGAACACCTGTACCCCACATTGCCGTGCCTGGATTTGAGTCCCAACACATCTACTTTCAATTCAGCTTCTTGCTAACGTGCATGTGGCTTATGTGCTTGGGCGCCTGCCACCCACGTGGGAGGCTCGGATGGAGTTCCTGGCACCTGGTGTTGGCCTGACCCAGTTCCTTGCTGTTGCAAGCATTTGGAAAGTGAACCAGCAGATGGAAGACCTCTCTTTCTCCCTTGCTGACCTTTAAAAAAAAAAAAAAACTAAAAAAGAGTTTGCCTTGGCAGCTCCTCCCAGAGGCTTTTCCGCGTGCTTCCGAGGCTGGAGTTGGTGCTGCCACCCTCGGGAGCTGCCACAGCACCTGGCCTGCTCCCGCATCGAAGCCACGTGACACTTGGCTGTGCCGTCTTTTCCATCTCTCATGGACACGGAGACGCTCCAGACAGGGACTGTATCTGATTCGTGGCTCTCGCTCCAGTGCTGAGCGACCCAGTGCCTGGGAGCCAGGGATGAGACCCAGGCCCCCACACGTGTCTGTTGAAGGAAGGAAGGGAAAACAGGATGCGTTACCATTTTGGTCTCCGTAAATATTGACAGACTCGCGCTCTCTCCTTGCAGTCTGGTGTCAGTGGGACTGCTGTTGCGGTATAAATGTGTGCGAGGCTGGCAAAGGTTCATTTGCTGCTATTGTGTAGAGTGTGTGTGTTTCCCTCTTTAGCTGTATAAAAAGCAAGTGTCTCCATAAATCTCCATACTGATCATATGCAAAAAAAATTTTTTTTCAACTCCTGTCCAAATTCTGAAGGGAGCGCGTGCGAAGAATTGTGGTGTGGAAGGCAGGCGAGAGATGAGCCAGGCCACCCCTGCTTTCTGCAGACGAAGACAAGAAAGCCCAGAGAAGCACGGGGTCTCACCAAAGCTCCTGTGGCTGGTCAGAAGCAGAGCCTCTGCGGCAGCCCCAGCACCCTTCATCCTACTCTATTACTCACCCGCTAGGAGCTCTCAGCTTAATTGATTTAATTTGTCATTGAGATGTCATACTTAGGGTGGAACCGAAAACTGAGACTGGCTATGTCCACAGCAAGGAAGAATAATTAGCAGATGCGTATGTTGTGGTGATTTTTATCCTGTTAACTTCGAGGCCAATTTCTGTGCTGAGAAAAAGCACAAGGCAGAAGAAAGACAAGGGAAACTTTCCCCAGCTGGAAGACGACAGGATCTCTACCTTTTCTTGGAGACCTGGGTAGACGGGTCTGGAGGAGACACTCTGGGTTCGACTGCTCCTGTCTCTTTCCCATTTGCACTCCCCTCTCCCATTCTCATAGGCATTCAACAGTCAATACGGTCTAAAACGCATCTTCTATAGATTTTTTTAATGTTATTAGCTATGACACCTTGTTTCCTGCACTAGTACTTTGACACGTTGTCACAAACCAAATCACACCCCCACCCTCTACAGAGATATCAATCAATCCCAGAACAGATGTGCACCTGAGTGTGGCCTTGCCCATGGACAGGTCTTGCAGAGGTAACTGATTCAAGGACTATGAGGTAGAATCACTGTGGACTCCGCGAGTTCCGAGTTCATGAAACAGTCCGCAAGAGGAGAAAGTAGTTCACTGCAGAGACACAGAGGGAAAGGCATGGGGGAAACCAAGGCAGAGCCGGGAGGCTTGGGTGTGCTGCCCGGGAATGCCCAGGAGGTCAGCAGCCTGCAGACATGGCGGGGTCGGGGAGCAGATGCTGGCAGGACCGGTCCTTTCTCTGGGCTGAGAGGGAGGGCCGTCCATGCCTTTCCCCAGGCTCTGGTAGCTCCAACTTCCCTGTCTCTACACTCTCTTCCCTCTGTGTCCGCCCCGTGCCCTTGCTTCCTTCTTTAAGGACGGTCACTCTGGATTAGAATCTACCCAAGGACCTTTCATCACGTGTACACGCCCACTTCCAGAGCGGGCCACAGTCATGGGGGCTGGGGGCCAGGACCTCGACAGCTCGGGGGGGCACACAGTCCTGGCCATAGCACGAGGCCTGCAATGGATTCTCCCCAGTGGTGCTTAGAAAAACTCAGCCTCACAGACCCCTTGTTCCAGGAACTCTGGTTGCAGGAGAAGAAATGTCGCTTTTTTCTAAGCAACTTAGTTTGGGATAATTTGCTACAGCGACCCCAGGACACTGATACACGCCATAGCAGGGCTTTGCTGTTCTCCCTCCTCTCCTTTGGCTGCAAGGCCATCGACTCTTTATAAGCCAGCACCCAACCTGTCGGTTAATTTTATCTCATCTTATATATGTTACGGAGAAATGTATAGTCTATCTTGCTATATAATGGGTTATGGCAAAGACAAAGCTTGTTAGCAAAATGATAGCCTGGGTAAGAGACATATTGATAAAAACATCACCATCCTTCTCCATCAAGAAAATACAGTTTCAGTTTTGCATTTTAGTGATGTCACTGTTCTGGGTTGGCATCTGCGTGGTTCTTTTGAGTGCTTCCTCTTGGTGGCAAGATGGATGCAGAAGAGCATGCCTCAGACCCTCACATACTATATTCAGTCAGGAACAAGGGTTGTTACAGACATGTTTCTCCTTCTGTGCCTTTATGAACAGAGAAGCTATGTCTTTCCCAAACTCCCCAGGAATCTCTCTACTTTTCATTGATGAGAACCCAGCATCACCGTCACCTCTCACTGCAAGACCAGGAAAGAGAATGCCGGAGTGTCTGAGTCTCTGCATCGAGTTACGGGCAAGGGTGTAGGGAGCAGGCAGCCAACCAGCCGCTGCCAGTCACCCCTGCGCCCTGCAGGGCCGAGGGCCTGTGCACAAGTCCAAGTCCTCAGGCGGCCTGGGCCTGGATCCCTGAGCCTCAAAATGCAGAGTGCAGTAGCGCCTAGAGTGTTTGCTGAAGTCCAGACGGCTGGGCGCCAGCCCCGCAGGGCCAGAGGAGAGGGCGGGGTGCCGAGGCTGCCGCTCCAAGGACATTTCTAAGCAGCAGTGGTCCAGCGTCACTGACATGATTTCTCCAGGAAGGTGGGAAACGGACGTGCGATCAGGATGGCTACTCGTTTAATACCATGTGGCCCCTGTGCAAAAATAAGACTGGGGAGAGAAAGGGGGGGCTTCCAGCTGTCCTCTTTTTTTTGACAGGCAAAGTTAGACAGTGAGAGAGACAGAGAGAAAGGTCTTCCTTTTTCTGTTGGTCCACCCCCTAAGTGGCCACCGCAGCCAGCGCTCCACGCTGATCCAAAGCCAGTAACCAGGTGCCTCTCCTGGTCTCCCATGGGGTGCAGGGCCCAAGCACTTGAGCCATCCTCCACTGCACTCCCGGGCCACAGCAGAGAGCTGGACTGGAAAGAGGAGCAACCAGGACAGAATCCAGCGCTCCAACCGGGACTAGAACCCCGTGTGCCGGCACCGCAGGTGGAGGATTAGCCTAGTGAGCCGCGGCACCGGCCTCCAGCTGTCTCTTACAGTTCGTTACTATCAATCTGTGGCCAGAAGACACTGGGCTACGTTGGAGGACCGGCTCTGCTGCTCGCTCTGCCGAGGCGGGGCTGCCCTCCCTCGGGTCAGCGACGCCTCCCGAGGGGTCCAGACTGTGACCCTTGGAGTGGGAGTGCAGAACTGGGTTCACTAAGCTTCCCTCCCTGCCTCCTCTCCTGTGATTCACTGTTTTGTTCACTTAGCAAAACTCCCTCTTTCCTTTAGCAGGTGTCTTGCGGGCTTTCATCCAGGGTCGGGTCCTGTGTTGGGAACATCCAGTTTCCCCGTGTTTGCCCGGTGAATAGGATTTTCAGTTCTTCCGTGCGCAGTTGTGGGAATCAAGGCTAAATGATCAGCCGTGTGCGCTCCACGGCGGAAGGAGTTGACAATGAGCGCGCCTTTTGCCTTGGAAACCGATTAGATCACCCTTCACCTTGACGCACCCAAAGGACCTGAATGGAGAGACGCCGTGTTCCTGAACTCGCATGCAAGAAAGGACACGCTTCCCCCGCTCAGGGAATATGTTTGTTGTCTTTTGCAAATCAGTCTGAATTGTTCAGTGGATTTGGCCTTTCGGTTTCTTAAAAAAATAAAGAGAGCGAAATGCATTAAGAAAAGATCCATTTGGTGCGGTGTCTGTCCACGGTCTCCCGAGTAGACCCAAGTAGTTAGCACCCGGTCAGGTCCGGTTTCGGCCAAAAGGAAGGCGCCTCCTCCAGTGGCCTTTGTCCCTGCATGCAACTCCAGGTAGAGAGTGTCCTGTGCAAGAGAAGGGGTTGACTTAGCGTCGAGTCCCAGCTCAGCGCTTGATGCCAGTTCTACACATTCCAGAAGAATTAAATAATGACGCGGGTGGAGGCAGCACTGTCACAAATAATTTCGAATGCACCCTGCGTTCGAAAGCAGAGGTCTCCTAATGACATCAGATCCGAACGCCAGAGGCTCTTTGGAAGCCCCAACTGCGGGGCAGTAGAAGGGGGGGTGCAGATGGTGGCAACCGCAGGTGCACGCCGGGGTCGGGGGGCGCTGTTCCGTCGGGCACTCCTGGGCTACCGCGGGTCGGAGGGCGGCAGCCTGCATGGTCTGAGGCTGCTGTGGTCCAGGGATCGTCCTTTCTCTCAGTTCCCTCTCACCCTCTTTCGTCAAGCTTCTGCATGTTTGCACTTGACCGAGGATTAATGAGACTGTTTGCAGGAGCAAGCCGGAGAGGCGGCGGGGGGGGGGGGGGCACAGCTTGCTGGCACCACAGAGATCTGCGAGTTCTCCTGGGCCAGGATTTGAGAAGAAAGCGGTGCAGCCCCGCCCCAGGACAGTCAATCAACTCGTTTGTTTGCCAAATCCTGAGCCCTACGCTGCTCAAACACACCGGCATTCCTCAGCTGTCCCAGTCCTGCCTGCCCGTAGGGATTTGGCCTCTGTGGTCGGGCACACTGCTCTGATGCGTCTCAGAACTTTTTTTATGATTTATTTTATTTATGTGGAAGGCAGAGTTACAGAGAGAGGGGGCGAGATAGAGGTTTTCAATCTGCTGGTTCAGTCTCCAAATGTCTGTAACAGCCGGGGATGTGCTAAGCCGAAGCCAGGAGACATACGGGTGCAGGGGCCCAGGTACTTGGGCCACCCTCCACTGCTTTCCCAGGAGCATTCGCAGGGAGCTGGGTCAGAACTGGAGCAGCCGGGACTCAGACCTGTGCCCGTACCAGGCGCCGACGTCTCAGGCAGCAGCTTTCTCTGCTTTGCCCTCTTAGAACTGGCCTCTCTTACAACTTTTGATTAGGACACTATTGCAATCTTAGAGCTGTTTTTCAGTTTGAATTAACTATAGAGCACCATTAAACACTTTCATTGCTTTTTCCATTTGGCGATGGATCTGACTGGTTCATAGTATTGTCGTACGTGACCAAAATGATGGCTGTGAGCAGGGCTGACTAACAAGAAAAGAGCTAAAAGATTATGTGAGGTTTCTGAATCGTGAACTTGATAATGACAACTACCATAGTGGCGCCTACTGCTGTTTCTATTACTGTTAATAATCTTACTATTAGTACTGCCGTTGCTACGACTTACTGATGTTACTATTAGTACTGCCGTTGCTACGACTTACTGATGTTACTATTAGTACTGCCGTTGCTACGACTTACTTATGTTACTATTAGTACTGCCGTTGCTACGACCATTACCACGGTTGTTACCACAATACTCTTGGTGCTGTGGATCCCCACTGTTACTACCATCTACCATTCGTGCTAATATTATGCCACTGTTACTACCACTCCTCTGGCTCCAGGATCAGTGATTGGCATCCTGGCCTCGCTCACCATTTCATGGAGAAAGTTCAGAGGGTTGAATAGCGGAAAGTTGCCCCCTGGCTAACGTGGCAATGGCGATTTCAATCCAGTTATTTTTGATCGCATCCGTTGTGCTTGTTAATGATGCTGCTATATTACTGTTTAATGATGTCACTGCTGGGGCTCGAAAGGCTTCGGAAAGAGCAGCCGGGTCCTGCTCGAGCCTATAAACCTCCCACAGACTCGGCGATCCTCGCCCTCACTCGCATGTTCGCTGGTGGGAAAATATCATGGAGTAGAAGCCTGCGCCAGGCTCTGGGCCGGGGCCCCTAGATGACGAGACACAGTCCGCGGGCTTGACACGCTCGGGCCGAAGGGCCAGACAGATGCGCTGCTGTGGACCGAGGTTCTGTGTTCTGTCCAGGCTCATGATTGGCAGGTGATTGTGTGTTCTTATTCCTGTGTTGAGAGACCGGAGACGCTCACTCGCTCTCTGCATGTGAGACTCCAGGCAGGAGCCAGGAAGAGGGCCCTCAGCAGGAACCGGAGCAAGCAATGCCTCTGTGCTGGACCCCCAGCCCCCAAAGCTCTCAGGAGGGTGTGCCCTTGGCCTGGAAGCTGTGGAGCGGGCGACCCCCTGCTCGACCGGCCTTCCCTCCCAAACTCAGAAGACCACCGACCGACGCCGTGGGCAGCAGGTCCGTGCGTAGCGCAGCCCAGTCCCGCCTCTGCTGCTGCTGTCTCCAATCCTCCTGTTCCTCCTGGAGTGGGTGTGCCTTCAAGCACCACCAAGTCAAAATGACGCTCGGATACTGAGCCTTAGCTACAGCGGCCTGAAGCCAGGGCACGGGCGAGGCCTTGCGCGGCCACCAGGCTGGCTGGGCCGTTAGCGGGGAAGGAGCCCCGCCGTGGCTTCACTCCCCTTCCTCGTTCTGGCTCGGTCTTCGTGCAGAATGTGGCTGCCGCTGATTCTCCCAAATGCATCCTGGGACAGCAGCACAGCGCCGGCTGAAAACCCCGCGTGGCTCTGGTGATCGCTGTGGGTCCCACACCTTCCACGCCCCTGTCTAAGTAGGAAGCGGATGTCTGGTCAAGCGGGCCACGCCCCCACCTGGCCTCCCAGCCTCCGTCCTGGAGCAGGGGTGATGGCACTGCCTTGGGGGGCTGCTCTGCTGTGTGCTCTCGAAGGGGCTGAATTCACCCTCCACAGCCGGGTACGTCGCGTCTACCGGATCCTAAGTTATTTCACCGTGAAGCCCAGCGCCACCTGAGGCCGCACGCATGGCCCTTGATGGTGGAAGGACCCGGGTAGGAGCTGCTCCAGGGTAGCAGGCTGCGGGGTGCTGTCCCTCAGCCTCCCCACTCCGTTCCTCATCCTCACACGGGACCGAGTCCAGCGGCTCCTCCTGGCCAAGCCTGCCTACCGCTTTCCTCCTGTGCCACGTCTCCCAGTGCCCCTTCTCCTGCCCCCTTTACGGGAGGGGCAGGCAGGAAGCGTGAAGGCGGCCTTAACAGGAGCAGAGCCGTGCGGGGACCTGCAGACGAGCCTGGTGCCGGGGCTTCCCACCTCAGGCTCCTCCGTGTCTACTGTGGGGTGGGGGTGCTGCCACGAGGGTGTGGGTGTGGGGAGGGGTGCTGTCACGAGGGTGTGGGGTGGGGGAGGGGTGCTGTCACGAGGGTGTGGGGGGGAGGGGTGCTGTCACGAGGGTGGAGGTGGGGGGAGGGGTGCTGTCACGAGGGTGTGGGGTGGGGGGTGCTGCCACGAGGGTGTGGGTGGGGGGAGGGGTGCTGTCACGAAGTTGGCAGGGGGAGGGGTGCTGTCACGAGGGTGTGGGGTGGGGGGAGGGGGTGCTGCCACGAGGGTGTGGGTGGGGGGAGGGGTGCTGTAACGAGGGTGTGGGGAAGGGGTGCTGTCACAAGGTTGTCACGTCATCCTCTCTCGCTGTCAGGAGATCTGCAGACGCCATGGCAGGCCCAATGACCAAGCTGTTTCTCCAGTTCTCACACCAACAACAAGAAAAATAACAGCGTATGTGTGCTATTTAAAAAAAAAGTTTTCAAGGGTCTTCCATGTATTTTCCATTTTTCAGTCAACATTTACTGTGTTTGCGCTGCTACAGTTCCCACAGAGGTCTTGGGGAGTTTATAATCCCACGTCAGCGACGTTCCAACAGCCACACACGGGCAGAAGGAGGTCGACGAATAGCAGGCCGTGCACCGACGCGTTCTCCAGAGAGACCTGGAGCCGTGCGGGCACAGCCACCTGACCCGCAGGTGCCAGCACCAGCGCTCACGTCTGCTTCTCCCCCATCAGCCTCTGACATTGGCCCACGCTTGTCCTGGAACCCCGCCCTCACCAACCTCTGCGGCCACCCGCACCTGTCCCTGGGGTCCCTCCTTGCCTTCACAGGGGCCGACCCCCGGAGGATCGTCTCTTTTCCTGCTGTGGTCTCTCTCAGGCTTCCTCATTTTTAATGGCTTTCGGTAGCATGTATAAACTGACCACCTCCAGGGCCAGCGCTGTGGCGCAACAGGTTAACACCCTGGCCTGAAGCGCCAGCATCCCATATGGGCGCTGATTCAAGTCCCAGCTGCTCCACTTCCAATCCAGCTCTCTGCTATGGCCTGGGAAAGCAGTAGAAGATGGCCCAAGTCCTTGGGCCCCTGCACCTGCATGGGAGACCCAGAAGAAGCTCCTGGCTCCTGGCTTTGGATCGGTGCAGCTCTGGTCATTATGGCCAATTGGGGAGTAAACCATCGGATGGAAGACCTCTCTCTCTCTGTGTAACTCTGACTTTCAAATAAATAAATAACTATTTTTTAAAAAATAAATTGACCATCCCCAATGTAGATTCTCAGCCGTGCTTAGATCTTTCCGTTTGAATATATGACGGCACCTCAGAAACAAGATGCTCAAAGTGAAAGCCCTTCCCCCACCCCACCCAGTCGTCCCTCTGCACCCCAGGTTAATGATGGCCGTTCTCAGATTCTGTCCTGCGTGCTATGAATGCTTGAGCAGTTGCTGTGTTGGACAAGACACAGGAGCTCTTGGGAGCTTGCACTAAGGGAGACTTTGCCCTTAGATTTCCCTAAAGTTATCTTGGGTCTCCACTCTTTCTTTTTCTCTCTTTTATAAAGATTTATTTATTTATTTATTTGAAAGGCAGAGTTACATAGAAAGAGAGTGACAGAGACAGAGAGAGATCTTCCATCTGCTGGTTCACTCCCCAGGTGGCCACGATGGCTGGGGCTGAGCCAAGGAGAAGCCGGGAGCTTCTTACAGATCTCTCAGATGGGCCGCAGGGGCCCAAACACTTGGCTCATCTTGTGCTGTTTTTCCCAGGCCATTAGCAGGAAGCTGAATGAGAAGTGGAGCATCTGGGACTTGACCTGGTGCCCATATGGGATTCTGGCATTGCAGGTGGTGGCTTTACCCTCTGCGCCACCCTGGAATGCCACACTTTAATCTTCGTGTCAAACCCTTGCTGTTTATTATTATTATTATTTGACAGAGTTAGACAGTGAGAGAGAGAGAGACAGAGAGAAAGGTCTTCCTTCCTCTGCTTCACCCCCCAAATGGCCGCAACGGCTGGAGCTACACCAATCCAAAACCAGGAGCCAGGTGCCTCCTCCTGGTTTCCCATGTAGGTGCAGGGCCCAAGCACTTGGGCCATCCTCCACTGCCCTCCAGGGCCACAGCAGAGAGCTGGACTGGAAGAGGAGCAGCCGGGACTAGAACCCGGCACCCATATGGGATACTGGCACTGCAGGCGGAGGATTAACCAGGTGAGCCATGGTGCCGCACCCCCCCCCTTTTTTTTTTCAAACCCTTGCTCTGTAAGGTGCAGCCGGTCCCCGGTATGCCAGGCATGAGGGCTCTCGGGCTCTGCCAGATGCAGGGAGTGAGAATCCCGATGCTAAGGACAGTGCTGTGTGAGCCCCGTGCACACTGAGGTCCAGAGGCTCTGTTGCACACACTAACTGCACGGCCTGCGCGATTTCCCCAAGGGCTCTTTGCTGTCGGTATTATCACCCTTCCAGCACCAATGACAAAGGGGATGTGGCTTGGTCGATTGCTGGTGTCTGATGAGGAGTGGGTACCAGACAAGAAGAACCCACATTCCTGCCTCCCAGGGTCTCCCTTGCAACACCGTGCAAGAACCTCAGGTCGAATGTGACAGCAGCACCGTCTCCAGCTCTCAGGTTCCCAAACGAAGCCTTCATCCTGAACCGCAGCGGCAGCAGATGCCCTCTGTGTTAAGGAGATCGGGAAAGAGGGACGAGAGACCAAGGAAGAGGAGACGGGCGCTTGGCTCAGCCTTGGGCGGGGCGGAGTCTGGGTTCTGGTGGATATTTCCCCAGCACCATCCCTGCAGGGTCACCCCGGAGGCCACACCCTCTCCTGCAGCCCGTGGAGCTGCTCCCTAGGCGAGCCATCCAGGGCCAGGGTGTTGCAGTTGATTTCTTTCTTTCTTTCTTTCTTTCTTTCTTTCTTTCTTTCTTTCTTTCACAGGCAGAGTGGACAGTGAGAGAGAGAGACAGAGAGAAAGGTCTTTCTTTGCCGTTGGTTCACCCTCCAATGGCCGCAGCGGCTGGTTTATTTCTCAACAATGTTGCAGTGGATTCGCTCTGAGAGGAGCAGCGTGGTGGGGGCAAGAGGCGTGGAGTCACCACACAGACCCTGGGAGTCGGGTGAAAGCAAGCTTGAGGCGAGCAGCCCACAGACTCGTTTATTTCATTTAGTACAACAGCTTATATAGCCAAGACCAGCCAATCTGGTCAAGGGGCAGTCTATGCCCCAACCAATCACAGCCTGTTACCAGGCAGTTTCCAAAGCCATCCAATCACAGCCTCTTGCCAGTCAGGCTCTTGTTGCCAGGCAGTTTCTGAAACCATCCAATCATGCATCAGTCAGTCAGGCTCTGTTGTCATGTGGTTTCCGAAGCCATCCAATCACGGCCTGTTGCCAGGCAGTTTCTGGTGTCAGTGGCCATCTTGGCATGGACTTTTCACCTCATGCCACCACACCAGGGTGGTTCAGCCTTCCTGATGCTCCGGGGCGGATCCCACAACATCCCTTGAGGATTTCCCCCAATCTGACCACACTTCACAAATGAAGTCTCGGGGCCAGGGTTGTGCAGTCAGGTAAGCTGCCACCCACAAGCCCAAATCCCTTATGAGCACCAGTTCGAGTCCCGGCTGCTCCACTTATGATCCAGCTTCTTGCTGATGCACCTGGGAAAGCAGTGGAGGATGGCCCAAGGGTGCAGGTCACTGACACCCATACAAGTGTCTCAGATGGAGTTCCAGGCTTCTGGCTTCCGCCTGGCCCAGTCCTGGGCATTGCAGTCATTTGGGGAATGAACCAGTGGGTGGAAAATCTCTCTCACGCTGTAACTCTGCCTTTCAAATAAATAAATAAATCTTAAAAAATAAATAAAGTGCCTGGGCACTCAGTTCTCCTATTTCAGTGTTGCCGTATGATGGACTCTCAGATCTTCTCCAACCCCTCATTCTTCCAAAGCGCGGCGTGTTGGGGACCTTGTGTGACTCTGAGAGACATTTCAATGACGCTCAGCCTTGCAGGAGAGCTGACGTGCCCACGACTCTGCCAGAGAGCGTGAAATTGCCCTCCGAGACGGCTCTGGCGCACCACACTCTGTCGACTCAGATAATCCGGTGGATAGCCAACAGTGCATTTGCCACACCCACTGGTCACGCATTCTTGCTCTGTCACTGGCCCAGTTCCCCTCTGGGCTGCAGGAGAGGGTGTGGCCTCCATGGCGACCCTGCAGGGATGGTGCTGGGGAAATATCCACCAGAACCCAGACTCCGCCCTGCCCAAGGCTGAGCCGAGCGCCCGTCTCCTCTTCCTTGGTCTCTCGTCCCTCTTCCCCGATCTCGTTAACACGGAGGGCATCTGCTGCCACTGTGGTTCGTTTGGGAACCTGAGAGCTGGAGACTGTGCTGCTGTCTCATTCGACCTGAGGTTCTTGCACGGTGTTGCAAGGGAGACCCTGGGAGGCAGGAATGTGGGTTCTTCTTGTCTGGTACTTGCTCCTCAAGTGTCTGCTTGCACACTCGTCCTCGCGCTTCTATGACTTAGTCATTGCCTGTTAGACAACACTCTGTCATTTTAATTCTCATAACGTGTAATATAGCTTGATGTCTGGCACAGAAAATTCACCCATTTTAAATATTTTTGCACATTTACTCATCTCTGTGAAATTTTAGATCAACTTGTCATGTACCCTAAAGAACGCTACTGGGATTTTGATCGGGTTTCATTAAATCATTAATTTATAGATGGGAGATAATTAGCATATCTTAAAGAGTGAATCCTATGTTCACTACCCTGATTCTGGTGGAGGCTGTGTGTATGCATCTTCTTACTTTACTGTGCTGACTATGCTATCCTATACCCCTGTGGTATGCTATCCTATACTAACTGCACTTTACTAAGTACTCTGTACTAAACAAACTATACTTACCATACTATGTATAGTATACTATATTAACTAGAGTATACTAACTGTACTGTGCCAAATAGGCTATACTAATTGTACTGTACTACACTAACTATACCATACTAACTGCACTATCTACCCTACTATGCTAACTATGCCAACTATTTTAATAACTATACTATAATAAGTATACTCTACTAATTATAATGCTACTATAACTGTACTATACCATGCTAACTATACTACCCATATTATATTACACCAACTGTGCTACACTATGCTAACAGACCATACTAACTATATACTAGATTTTAATTTTACTATACTATATTAACTGTACTGTACTATACTAACTATACTCTGCTATGCTATACCATACAATGGTATTACTATTCCAACTGCCGTATACTAACCTATGTGTACACAGCTATCCCATACCAGCTGTACTATACTAAACTATGCTATGGTGCACTATACTCTAGGTTGGTAAATTTATTTTTTATAAAGATTTATTTATTTATTTGAAAGAGTTTCACAGAGAGAGGAGAGGCGAGAGAGAGAGAGAGAGAGAGAGAGGTCTTCTATCTGCTGGTTCACTCCCCAGATGGCTGCAATGGCCGGAGCTGCACCGGTCTGAAGCCAGGAGCCAGGAGATTCCTCCGAGTCTCCCATGTGGGTGCAGGGGCTCAAAGACTTGGGCCATCTTCTGCTGCTTTCCCAGGCCACAGCAGAGAGTTGAATCAGAGTGGAGCAGCTGGGACCAGAACCGGCGCCCACAGGGGCTCACTTACTTTCAGTCTTTTTTGTTCTGTACTGAGTGCTTTACAGCTAGGAAATTCTTTCTGAGCTCCGCTTTAGATGAGCCCCTCAAGGTTCTCCTCAATGGAAATATTCAAACAGACCAAACGGGGCGAAACTACAAGGAGCTGCTCCTGCCCACGTCATCCAGATTCAGCAACTTTCAGGATTTTACTGTGTTTTAATCTCATCGAGTCCTTTGTTTGTCTTCATCAAAGTAAGGTAAATCAAATCCCAGATGTATCGTTTTACCGCTATGTAGTTAAGTGGGCATTTCTCAAGAGCATGGATAGTCTCTTATATAACCACAAGACCGGTATCACACACCACGGTGAACAGAGTGGAATTAAATGAAAAAATCTAATCGTAGTGCATCTTTTTGAATACACGAGGAGAGGAAGATGTTTGGTCTATCAGACACCTGCTAAGACATTTGCATTCGGTACTAGACCGACTGGGTCTGAGTCCCAGCCGGAGCTCCTGACTCCAGCTCCCTGCGGTGCAGATCCTGGGAGGCAGTGGCGACGGCTCTCCTGCTGGGTTCTGGCCACTCACGTGGGAGGCGTGAACTGAGTTCCTGGCTTCCGACTTGCCCCATCTCCAGCCTCCATGGGCACTGGGAGAGTGAACAAGTGGATGGGAACTCTCTCTCTCTCTCTCTCTCTTTCTCTTTCTCTCTCTGCTTTTCAAATAAATAAAGTAAGAATTCTTTCTTTAAAAAAACTGAGTTTAATCTGCTCTTGTCTATTGTATTTAACACACATTTGGACGTGCAGAGGTTATATTTTTTATTTATTTGGTGTAATGTTTTTGACATGAGTTGTTTCTTTCCCAGTCTTGTGTTAGAAAGACATTCACTGCCCTAATTTTGTAAGGTTGATCCTGTGAATTTTCTAAGGCCTCCTTTGCATCTTTTTTGACAGGCAGAGTTAGTGAAAGAGAGACAGAGAGAAAGGTCTTCCTTTTTCTGTTGGTTCACCCCCCAAGTGGCCACTACGGCCGGTGGGTTGCGGCCGGCACACTGCGCCAATCCAAAGCCAGGAGCCAGGTGCTTCCTCGTGGTCTCCCATGCGGGTGCAGGGCCCAAGGACCTGGGCCATCCTCCACTGTACTCCCAGGCCACAGCTGAGAGATGGACTGGAAGAGGAGCAAGAGGTTCAGAATCCAGCGCCCCGACCGGGACTAGAACCCGGGGTGCCGGTGCCGCAGGCGGAGGATTAGCCTAGTGAGCCGCGGCACCGGCCCCCTTGGATCTTAACACCCACACTTGGCTTTCTGCTGTGGAGTAGCGTAACCTCACCATTGCCTGCGTCCATATGGAAGACCAGGGCTCTGCCTCCTCCACTCTCTTTCCCTCTCCTCTCCCTTCCACTGCTCGTGTTCCTTTTTGGTGATGTTTAGCCCAGCTTGTTCTTAAACATGGAAGACTCAATGCCATGGCCAGGGTCAGTGCTGACCAACATCTGGCTGCCTGGCAGAGCAACCAGCAGTCCCTATGTTTTTGGTGAATGTCGCAGGGGGGTGCCTGCTGCAACTGAGCACGTGTGTCCCTGCTTGCCTGCTCCCTGCACGTGTACTGGCAGGGCAGCAAGCAGCCATTCTGCACGTTGGTTCCATTTTAGACAAACCAGTGGAATATGAGCGTAAAGGGAAACAGAGCTGTTTCCATGAAAACCAAACTGAAGACTTGCAAAAGGCGAATTGCATAAAAATGCCATTTAATCAAATGTAGGGGAGACAAACAAGGAAGGGTGAAGACATTTGTAAAATATTAGGAAACTCCTATACTCAGATATCTTGTGAAATGAGTTTCCCACTCTAATTAAAATCAATTAAAGGAAAAAACAACCAATCAGCCGAATACTGGCATAAGGTGTGTGTCATGTATAAAAACCATGGAACTCCATCTAGTCCACCCCAATCAACAATTCTTAATCCAAACTCAAAAAAGTTGAAGAATGAGTCACCTTTAGGTAAAAATCTCAAGTCAACATACAAAGTCTTGTGACATGGACGCATCATTGTTTTCTTTCCGAACAGTCTTAAGTTTTCAGGTGTTAGAGTTTACTCTGTATTGACATTTTCTTACTGGTAATAACGTTTAGTTGTACAAATTTCCTTTTTCTCGCCATTTTCTTCCACTCTATCTCATGTTTCGCTGTTACACTCATTTAGCTGCTTTTTATTTCACACCCACTATGATTTTTCTTAAAAAATTAGTTTAGTTTTACTTGTTCGAAAGGTAGACAGAGAGACAAAGAAAGACATAGACAAACATAGAGCTTCCGTATGCTGTTCTCTCCCCACACGCCCGCCACAGCCTGAGCTGGACCAGGTCGAAGCCAAGAACTCAGAACCACCATGTGGGTGGCAGGCACCTAAGTGCCTGAGCCCCGACCTACCGCCCCCCAGGGTGTGCATCAGCAGGAAGCTGGATAGAAAGCAGAGCTGGGACTTGAACCCACACGGTGTGACACGGGATGTGGGTTTCTGAGCAGTTGCCCGAAGATGGCGTCTTTCTAACGAGAATCCAGGGGTGGAGCATTCTCTGAGACCTTGCATGCTGGGCAAATGCCTTTACAGCATCTTGATTCTTCATCTGTGGCATGGTTAAGAGTGGAATTCTGGGGCCGGCACCGCGGCTCACTAGGCTAATCCTCCGCCTTGCGGAGCCGGCACACCGGGTTCTAGTCCCGGTCGGGGCGCCGGATTCTGTCCCGGTTGCCCCTCTTCCAGGCCAGCTCTCTGCTGTGGCCAGGGAGTGCAGTGGAGGATGGCCCAAGTGCTTGGGCCCTGCACCCCATGGGAGACCAGGAGAAGCACCTGGCTCCTGGCTTCGGATCAGCGTGGTGCGCCGGCTGCAGCACGCCAGCCGCGGCGGCCATTGGAGGGTGAACCAACGGCAAAGGAAGACCTTTCTCTCTGTCTCTCTCTCTCACTGTCCACTCTGCCTGTCAAAAATAAATAAATAAATAAATAAAAATAAGAGTGGAATTCTGTGTCAAAGCAATTTCTTCTTAGTGTTGCAGAAATTAATGTTCTCATAGCTTCTTGCACCCGGCACTGTCCCTGATGCCGCTCCGTCACCATGGCGTGTCAGGTGGCTGAGCATTCTGAACTCGGGGCTCTTGTCAGCTTTTCTTTCTTCCTCCTTCTGCCACAAAACTTCACTATATGTGAATGTCTTAAATTCCTCCTGTCTTCTTTCCAAACTGTCATTTTCACTTGCTGTTTATTTATTTAGTTTTTTAAAATTTGATGCCACCCCACCTATCAGCAATCAGAATCCAGCTCTCCACCATTCTCTGTATTTTCAGCTTTCTTTTTTGTTGACAGGCAGAGTTAGACAGTGAGAGAGAGACAGAGAGAAAGGTCTTCCTTCTGTTAGTTCACCCCCTAAATGGCCGCCACGGCCGGCACTGCACTGATCCGAAGCCAGGAGCCAGGTACTTATCCTGGTCTCCCATGGGGTGCAGGGCCCAAGCACTTGGGCCATCCTCCACTGTCTTCCTGGGCCACAGCAGAGAGCTGGACTGGAAGAGGGGCAACCAGGACAGAATCCGGCGCCCCGACCGGGACTAGAACCCGGTGTGCTGGCGCCGCAGGCGGAGGATTAGCCTAGTGAGCCGCGGCGCCGGCCCGTTCTCTGTATTTTCCATTCAGAGTTTCTTTCCAATGATATTTGCAGTGTCTGGATCTGTGCTCCTGAGAACATGTGGTGACAGTTTAGGGGCTTAGACATGACTTCTTGGATTTACTCCCCAGGTGCCTGCAGCAGCCGGGACTGTGCCAGGCCAAAGGCAAGAGCCCGGAACCCAGCCCACGGAGTCAGACTCCACTGCTTGAGCCATCACTATTGCCTCCCAGGGCGCACATTAGCAGGAAGCCGGGTCAGAAGCAGAGTGGGAGTCTGAAGCCAAACCCTCCAAATCGGGGTGTGGGTGCCCAAGCAGTTTGCATCACTGTTGCACAAACCCCCTCTACCGAGCTGTAAAGAAAAGAGGTTCATGGGGCTCAGGGTTCTGAGACCAGGGCACAGGCTCTCTCTGGCCTGGCCTCTGTGCTGGCGAAGCCCCAGGCAGTGCACGGCATCACACAAGGAAAGACAGAGGGCATGGCTGTGCCTCCCCTGGTCTGCCTCTGTCGTCCAAACCCGCAGCAGTCGATCATCAAGGGGTCTCCACCTTGAGGACTCCCTTGTCCTGCCTCTGACTACTGTGGCCAGACGAAAGTTCCACCTTCTTCCCACTACACAGTGAGCCTTGGGGGGAACCCCAGCAACGGTCAAGGCCATAATGACGCAGTGTGGCGGCAGAGACCTATTTTCCTCTCACGACATGCTCTACCGGGGCGAGCACTTCTTTCCATGCCGTGGTGGTCGCTTCTGGAATTTAAGATGAAGTTCAGGTCAAGAGAAGCAAGGACCTTGCTCAGATGAATTTTATCCTGCTGTGTGCAGCCTGGGCCAGCCTCACCCACCGGGGATGACATCCACATGATGGCAAAGCTATAACAATAACACAGTGTCTTCTCTGACTTCGTGTGTGTGTGTGTGTATGTGAGAAAGTGTGAGTGTATGGGAGTGAGTATGTAAATGTGTATGAGTGTGAGTGTATGTGTGAGTATGTTAGTGTGCGTGAGAGTGTGTGAATGTGAGACTGAGTGAGAGTGTGTGAGTGCGTGTGAGTGTGTGTAAGAGTGTGTGTGAGTCTGTGAATGTAAGAGTGTATGTGTGTGAGTGTGTTTGCGTGTGTGTGAGTATGTGAGTGTGTGTGTGAGTGTGTGTGAATGCATGTGAGAATGAATGTGTGAGTGCCTGTGAGAGTCTGAGTATGTGTGTGAGAGTGAGTGTGTGAGTGTGAGTATGTGTGTGAGAGTATGTGAGTGTGTGTGAATGTGTGTGAGAATGAGTGTGTGACTGCATGTGTGAGTGTGTGTGTATGAGAGTGTGTGTGTGTGAATGTGTGAGTGTGTGTGAATGCGTGTGAGAATGAGTGTGTGACTGCATGTGTGAGTGTGTGTGTATGAGAGTGTGTGAGTGTGTGTGTGAGTGTGTGTGTGTGTGCAGTGTACTCTAGGACACACATTTGCTCCAATGATCTTATCAGCACAAAAAAAGTGAAATTTCCAGATTGTCCCCAAATGGATGAAACACATTTTTAGACTTGAAAGAAATATTGGTCAAAATGGAGTAACATTGCTTCAATTCCAGTGTGTGCCTACGAGAGCACTGCAAATGTCCCTGAAAAATACGTGTTATGAAAACCATGCAGGGATTTCAAAATTTTTGCACCAAAGAAACTTCCCTTTTAACTCCGTTTTCCACGATCTTTCTGAATCATCCTTGCATTTGCCTCAGAGTTTAAAGGGTTCTAAGTAGCCTGAGTTGTTACATCGCCACAGTCCTATCAAACCCTGGAAAGCGCTTCTTCAAATCATAGAAAAAGAATAGTGCTACGTTTTCCTCAGCTAAGTTACCTCAGAAGCGGAAAAACATTTCACACGAAACCGCTGCAGGGACTTATCAACACACTGCATGAAGACAATCGTTTTCAGACTTCAAGTCCACGGACACATGTACACGGACACATGAAAGCAAGCCCCACATAGCAAAACAATCCTCATTATTCCGTGAATGTAGTGATAATTTCCAAAGGAAGTAAAGAGTCCTTTAAAACTACATAAAAGTTAACTTCAAACATAAAAGAGACCAGTAAGGAGGAGAAATATGAAGATTAAAATCCGTAATTGTGTTTTGATCTTTAATGCAAATAGAAGGTGGGCTCGTCCAGGGCGTCTAAAACATCCGCATCCTGGAAGATGCCTTCATAAAGCCTGTGGGTCTGCTCCCTGCAGCCTCAGTGTCAGAGATGCTAAGTGTATCTGAGGAAGAGAGGAAGGGAGGGAGGGGGGAGGAGAGGGGAGAGAGAGGAGGGAGGGAAGAGAGAGAGGGGAAAGGGAGGGAAGGGGGGAGGGGGAGGGAAGAAGGGAGAGGGGGAGAGAAGAGGGGGGGAAGGGAGAGGGGGAAGAGAGGGGAGAAGAGAGGGAAGGGAGGGAGGGGGAGGGGAGGAGGAAGGGAGGGAGGGGGGAGGAGAGGGGAGGGAGAGGAGGGAGGGAAGGGGGGAGGGGGAGAGAAGAGGGGGGAAGGGAGAGGGGGAAGAGAGGAGAGAAGAGAGGGAAGGGAGGGAGGGGGAGGGGAGGAGGAAGGGAGGGAGGGGGAGGAGAGGGGAGGGAGAGGAGGGAGGGAAGGGGGAAGGGGGAGAGAAGAGGGGGGAAGGGAGAGGGGGAAGAGAGGGGAGAAGAAGGGAAGGGAGGGAGGGGGAGGGGAGGAGAAAGGGAGGGAAGAGAGAGGGAGGGGGAGGGAAAAGGGAGGGAAGGGGGAAGGGAAGAGGGGGGAGAGAGGTGGGAGAGAGGAAGGGGGAGGGGGAGGGAGGAGGAGCTAGGGCGAGTGGGGAGGGGGTGGGGGAGGGGTGGGAGTGACCAGGAGCAGTGGGTGGTCACTGCGGAGAAGTGTCTCCTGTGCTGTCCATGCTGTCCACGCCCCAGGAGCTTCCTGTCACTCTAGTTTTCCTGCTCCATCCTTGGCCTCTGACCCCTCCTGCGCCCGCTCTTGCACACTGTGCCTTCAGACGATTGATCGGCATTTGCCACTGTGGTAGAACCACGGCCCCTGATTCTCCAGACACGGGCGTCTGCTACCTTAGAGATCACGGGGCTTTGCAGGTGTGAGGGAATGAAAGGTCTCGGGGTCACCCGGCAGGCACAGGTAGTCGCAGAATCCTGGTAAGAGCAGGTGCTTCTGATGTGATGCCGGACCCGATGTGGCTGCCTGCAGGGGGCCGTGAGCCCAGGGGTGTGGGCGGCCCCAGACCCATGTGGGCCAAGGAACGGGCCACTTCCCGGGGCCTCCAGAAGACAGGAAGTCTGTGCTCCCTGGGTTTCAGCACTGGAAACAATGCGTGTGCTCTAAGTGACTGTGGCTCCCGGTGGCAGCAGACAAGCACAGCCTCCCTCCCTCGGGACAGGAGCACGCCAGCCCCCGGCTCATCCCTGCCTTTCCTCCCAAGCACCTCAGAAACCTCCAGAATCCCGAGACCCAGCAGGGGCCTCTCTCCTCTGTGCACCAGGTTTCCGGGCAGGCGGAGCCCACTCCAGACCTTCCATGGAAAGCCAATCCCGCCAATCCCACCAATCCCGCCAATCCCACCAATCCCGCCAATCCCACCAATCCCGCCAACACCGCCATTCCCACCAATCCCGCCAATCCCGCTGGAAGATGTGGAATGCCTTGGATCTGGAGGCCGCCCTCATAACCACCTCTGGGTGTACCACTCGGGACAGGCAGCTTCTTCAGGTCCCAGACCGCCCTGCGCCGCCCTACACCCTTGGCGGCCTCCCGCCTTCCCTCAGCAGCTGCCTCCGCACCTGTGTGCCCTCACACCTGTCACTCTGCACCCTCCGTGCCCTGGACACACGGAACTTCCTGGCGTCCCTGGCAGGCCCTTGGCTCCCCTTCCTGCTTTGATGAACCCCCCTCACCGGCCACTCCTCCTCCTCCTCTCCCTTAGCTCCTCCCCGTCCCTAACCTCTCCAGGGAGCCTTCCCCACAGCTGGACAGCCAGGGCGCAAGGCCGCTGCTTGGAGGAGCATTCTTGCCCTAGCCCAGCCAGGGCAGCCCGGGGCAGGAACCATGTTCTCCCTGGAGTGGGTGTGGGCCATGTCCCCGAGTCCTGCTTCCCGCCCTGCCTCTGAGCTTCCTGTCACTCCTCCTTAGCTTGGCATTTGGCTCCATTCCCCTGCTGTGGGTCCTTCCTTCTGTCCCTTGATGGAGAATCCATCTGGGCATCCTCCTTTGGCGACGAGTGTGGGGGGGACTCCTTGGGGCAGCCTGCAACTCGTCTCCCACCTGCACACAGTGTGACTGCAGGTGAGAGGCCCTGGTTCATCTCTGGATGCATCTGGTGCTGGAGAGGGCAGCCGGCAGGTGTGAACGCCAAAGGCCTTGCGGATTCTCCGCGTCATCTCTCAGTCACCACGGTTGTTCTGAGCACTCGAATGGGGGCTGCTTCAGGTTTGAAATGTGAGCCCGTGCTCACCCGCAGCAGAGACGAGATTTCGACGCAAGTGTGTTGGTCAAAGTTGAATACTCACATTCCATTAATGTCTCTTACAAATTACTTTTCTAATTAAGTGCTTGCTTATTAAAGATGCAATCTGTCACTGCACGGGTGATGCCCGACTACATTCCTGTCTCTTTTTTCGCTTGGTCCAGATGTTGTTTACCAAGATGTGTTTCCTGAAAATTCTACTCTGCCATCCCATCCCTGAAGCCCGCCAGCCGTGAGCAGCCCAGCCAGCTGATGGCCACTCGGTAAATGACTGAGAGTGGAGGAGTCTTTGGGGAGCTTGGAGGGAATGGCTTGTTTGCTTTTCCAGGCTGAATGAGCCAATTGCTATTAATCTGGAGCCCTGGAAGGATTTCTCTGCCCATCAATTGATCTGTTCTGGATTTGGACAAAAGACAAATGAGGAATTGCTGGCCTTTGAGGTAGAGAGTCCTCCATCCCTAGGCACAAAAGCCAGGATGTACAATAATTGTTGCCAGAAACATTCAAACCATGAAAACGATGGGTAATGGCTGTAACCCTTGTTTGGAACAGGCCCACATAGTTCATGCATGGAGTCTTATTGTGTCCAAGAAGTCTAAAAACCCTGAGTAATTAAAAGGAGTTCCATTCGCAACTCAATTTTCTTGTACTCTATCCATGAGCCTTGGGCTCCAATTTCCCATCCGTTTCTTATTTAAAAATTTTTTTTATTTGAAAGGCAGAGCTACAGAGAGAGATGAGGAGACAGAGAGAGAGAGATAGAGAGAGAGACAGAGAGAGATATCTTGCATCTTCTGGCTCACTCCCCAAATGGCTACAGTGGCCAGGGCTGTGCCAACTGAAGCCAGGAGCCGGGATCCCGGTATCCCAGTATCCCATGTGGGTGCAGTGGTCCAGGGACTTGACCATCTTCCACTGCTCTCCCAGGTGCGTTAGCAGGGACTTGGATCAGAAACGGAGCAGCCAGGACTCAAACCTGCATCCATACAGGATGCCAGTGTTGCTGGGGGCGGCTTTACCTGCTACACCGCAGCACCGTCCCCTTCCCATTTTTTTCCTGCCTCTCATCCAGTGTCACTCTGCTCAGGCTCATCTCCCTGTAATCAACTAGCAAAGCGTCTGGTCTCCTATCCTGTATCCACGTGGCTCTTCTGTCTTCTCTCCACCTACAGACCTCTTGGTCCTTAAAATGGAGGCCTATCTGTCCTTCTCTAAACCCAGAGAAAGTGGAAACTGGGGGACTGGAATCTAATTGGATTCTTTATGTATAATCAGAAAGGAATGACATACATGAATATTCTCTGTTGATAATACACAGCCTATAAAATGCAATTCATGCTACTTAACATTTTCCACATTCACTATGGCAAACACTTCACTGTTTTTTTTTAAATGTCCCCAATAAATATGTCCCTATGCCCACTGTTCAAACGATGGTAATAACATACCAGAGACTGGGCTATTAAGAACCAGAGAAATCTGGAGCAGGCTCCCCCCACCCCCACCCACTGCCACCTGCAATGCCTGCATCTCACATGAGTGCCGGTTCAAGTCCCGGCTGCAGCCCTTCTGATCCAGCTCCTCGTTGATGCACCTGGGAGAGCAGTGGAAGGTGGCCCAAGTGCATGCGGCCCTGCCACCCATGTGGGAAGCCCGAAGTGGTTCCTGGCTCCTGGCTTTGGCCTGGCCCAGTTCTGGCTGTTGCAGCCATCTGGGGAGTAAACCATCAGATGGAAGATCTCTCTCTCTCTCTCCCTCTCCCTCTCCCTCTCCCTCTCCCTCTCTTTCTCTCTGTAAATCTGCCTTTCAAATAGGTAAAATGAATCTTTTTTAAAAAGCAAAACAACAACAACAAAAAAGCAAGAGAAATTCAACCTCGCAGTCTGCAGCCTGGGACGTCCAAGCTGAAGGTGCAGGCGTGGGCGTCTGGTGCCGGCTTCCTGTTCACTGTGCCCTCGTTGGCTCTCTGAAGCCTCCTTCCCGGGGCACTCACACCATTTATAAAGGCCCAGCCCTCGTGGCCCCATCACTCCCCACTTCCTAGCACAGTCGTGTTGGGAGCCAGGGGTCAGCAGTGGGATCCGGGGTCAGCAGCGGGATCCGGGGGTGGACCCACGCATCCCGACCGTAAGCGTCAGGGTCTAGGAGCAAACGGAGCTCTCTCTCCAGGCACCTGAGAAGGACGCTATTTAGTGTGGCAATGTCACTCGAAGGAGGCATGGAGAAGGAAGTCATGGAGACCAAGGACCCCCGCCGCAGGGGCTGCCCAGTGGCGTGGGGACCACGAAGAGAGGACCGTCCACATGCCACAGGCGGCGAGAGGCGCAGCCCTCACTGGAGATGCGTAGGAAAGGGAGAGGGGAGCTCACTCTCACTTCTCCCCGCTGCGTGGCCCCTGATCTTCCAACAGAGCCTCCCAGTAGAGCGATTGTGTTGTTCTACTGGGAACCTCGCCCGCCCGAGGGTGAGGGGAACAGGACAGGACAGGGCTGTGGGGGAGGAGCTGAGCTGGCAGGCAGGGGCTGGTGGACAGAATGGTGCAGAGGAGGCCCTGGGCAGGGCCACAGTGCAGAGGGCTCCAGCCCGGCTCCTCTGCAGGAGAGCGACCGGTGTGAGTCCTAGGACAGCTCCTCTGCCGTGACGACTCACCCAGCATGGCCGTGTTACTGAGCGCCATGACCATGGGCCGATCCTCGCACACACATGCACCCCCCTCTCACACGTGCCCAGCATGGCCCGTGTTACTGAGAGCCATCACCGTGAGCTGATCTTCGCACACACGTGCACCGGTCTCTCGCCTGCACCCAGTAATAAATCAGCCGTTTTCATTACTGATTTTTCCTGCATGACTCATCCTCAGGAATTCGGCCTCGGCCCAGGTCTGGATGTGTTCCATCTCTGTGGTCACCTGCTCCCCGGCCGCCTGACAGCCCCTGCCCTCCGCGGTGACAGGGAGGCAGGAGGGCTCTGTGCTCACAGACCACACGGGACAGGAGCTGGTTCCTGAGGCCGCGCGGATTCCTGGGTCATCGTCGTTGTGCAGATGGGCTTGGGGACAAGGATACTGTCTGCTCTTCCTGGTTTCAGGGCCAGCGTGCCGGGGAAGAAAACTCGCTGGGACTAGTTCAATTAAAATATAAAATAGGGGTAACCGTTGTGGTGCAGGGAGCTAAACCGCCACTCGGGACACCCACATCCCACATCAGAGAGCTGGTCTCCGTCCTGGCTCCTCTGCTTCTGATCCAGCTGCCTGCTCATGCATCCACAGAGGTGGCAGACTACAGATCCAGGGCCACTCATGGGGGAGGCCCAGATGGAGTTCCCGGTTCCTGCATTCGGCCTGGCGCAGCCCTAGATGTTGTTGGCAATTGGGAGTGAACCAGCCTGTGGAATCTCTCCCCCTAACTCCACCCATTAAAATATATAACATTTAAAATACAAAAACACAAGAATACCTTTTTTAAGAGTTATTTGTTTATTTGAGAGGTAGAGTCACAGACAGAAAGGGAGAGACAGAGAAAAGTCTTTCATCTGCTGGTTCACTCCCAAAATGGCTGAAATGGCTGAGCTGGGCTGATCTGAAGCCAGGAGCTTCTTCTGGGTCTCCCACGTGGATGCAGGGGTCCAAGGACCTGGGCCATCTTCTACTGCTTTCCCAGGCTATAGCAGAGAGCTGGATCAGAAGTGGAGCAGCCGGGACTTGAACCAGCGCCACAGCACCTGCCCCGTGCTTTACCTGTGAAAGTGAATTGTCCAGAGAGGCAGAAGCCAGAAGCGAGCTCTGGGCAGTTCTCCATCGTGGGGTCGAGATGCACAGCCTGGGCTTCTGTCACGGTCACTCTCAGGGTGTTCCAGTGACGGGAAAGATGTGTGTTTGGGTGCCTGACAGGAACGAGGGCTGCACAGAAGGAGTGTAGCAGGAAAAGCCCCCACAGCAGGTGGCCTCACGCCCTGCTTCCCCCATCCCACGGTCAAGCCCACCTGCTTGCTTCATGCCTCCTGGCTTGGACCACTTTCATCTCCTCGTACCTGGCAAACTTCAGTGCGTCCTCCACGTTCAGTATGGACGCACCCTCTCTGATGAGAGCAATGGCCCCTCTGCTGGCCCTGTGTGCACCTTGATGCACCGGGGTGGGGTGCCCTCCCGCGTTATCTTTGTCCGCTAGCTCATTGCAAAGACAGCAGATCTCCTGAGTATGACCTGCCATGTCCCAGCATTGCCTGGCACGAGGGGTGTCTTTGTTAGTGTTTGACCGCATCCGCTTATTTCAGAAGCATTCTGCCTCTGCAGGTTTTGTTCCACCAGGATGGCTGAACCAGGCATCGCCATGGGGGCGGGGCATGGGGACGGACCACCTCTCCATGTTTTTAATGCAAATGCTGTTGTGTGCACAGAATTTTGCAAGGAACAGGAATCCATTCATCTGCTGTGTCTGTTTTTCAGGGTAATGGGGTTAAGGGGTTTGGGGGGGCTGTTCTGAAAAAGACTGAACCCCCAATCTCCCGGCTGCTGTGACCCTCCAGGTCTAAGCACCCAGTGCCAGTCACAGCTCTTGGGCCACAGATGGAGAGGCCTCCCCGGATGGATCACGTTTTCGCACTCGAGCGCCCGGCTGCCTCAGCATACTTGGGAAAGGAGCTGTGGGCCCGTGGCTGTGGCGGGAGCTGTTCAGATACCCGCAGGTGTATCGCTGCTCGGCCTTTTGGCTAAGATCGAGTGCCGACACCGGAGGTGGCCCTCAGCGGCACAACCGGCTCCCAGGACGTCCCCTGCTGTGTCCTTGGGTAGCAGGGGACAGGACTCTGACATGGCCAGGGGCTCGTCGGGGACGCTGGGCCTCTGGCACAGGCGGGGACCCTCGGGGGGGGGGGACCCAGGATCCCAGGGGAGAGCGCAGCAGGCAGGGAACAGGGATGGGGAGAGTTGGCACCTGTGGGGCCGGCTTACAGGGGAGCCGCCGGCTCCTGTGGCTCTGAACTTCCTGGCAGAAGGCCGCAGCTCTCGCTCACCTTGTGCTCAAGGCTGAGGCCCACGGCTGCAGAGGAGCTGTCCCAGGCCGTCCCAGCAGAGCCCGGGCGGGGGCCCTCTGCCTCTGCTCTTGCAGCCCCGCCCAGGGCGTCCTCCGCACTCCTCTGTCCGCCAGCTCCTCCCTGCCAGTCGGGAAGACCCGGGGTCCACCAGCCTCTCGCCAGCTCCACTCATTGAGCCCCCGGGGTCCTGAGCAAGTGTCCTGTTCCATCCATTTTTCTCCCCTCTCTCTGCCCCCATCCCTGCCCTGACCGTCCCTGCCTTTCCCGCCTCTCTGCTTTGTCCCTGGCTCCCTCTGTGCGCCCCAAGCTCCGCTCCCTCCCTTTCCTGACTGCTCCTTTCCCTCCCTTTCTGCGCCAACTTCAGCCCCAGCAGCACTCCAGACATGAGCCCGGGCCTGGGCACTCTGGAAGACGGAGGGCCTGTGTGCGGCTCGGAGCTTCTCCAACTCCAGCGTGCCGGCGGGCTGCACAGCGACGCAGCCAAGGGTGGACTCCGCTCCGGCGCAGGCGGCTGGGGTCTGCACTTCCTCCATTCGCTGAAGCTCCTGGGCCTGAGGACCTCGCACCTCGATGACCGCGGATCCTGGGCGTCTCCGTGTCTAGAGCTCCTCTCCTCGGAGCAGGAGACGGAGCCCAAGAGGGGACAGAGCGGCCTGGGCCCTGGCACCCTTGGACTTGTGCTTCTCATGGCGGGAGCTGGGGGTGAGGCAAGCTCCACCACCCCTCTTTGAGGCCAGCTGCTCCTTGCTGTGCTATAACTTGGGGTGGAGGGAACCCCTGATTTTGCCATTCAAATCCAAGTTGGCAGTAACGTCTAGGGCTCAGATGGCTCTGGGTGCCACTTGCGGCCCTGACATAGGTTATCTCCTCGAAGTTGGATTCCTTGGGGCCTCCACCTGCACATTTTGAGAACTGATTGGTGTTCAACCTTCTCCCTCTCAGAGCCGTTTACGGAGGGCACCTGCTTGCCCGGGGAAGGCCCGAGGTGGGGCGCTCTGCTCACTCCTTCTGCCTGCGTGGCCAGCACGGCCCCAGGGCACAATCATCCTCCTTCACATCTTCAGGGGAGGGGGAGGAGCAGCGTGTGGCCCAGAGAACACCGGTGCCCTTCCCAGCTCTGCCAGGTGTCGACGGTAGGTCCCACTGGGATTTAGGTCCCCGGCTTCCTATTCCAGGACCTCTGGCTGTGGGCCACTGACTTCCAAATGTCACAGCAGCAGCCAATCATGCTGTCTTTGCTCAGGACAGAAATGAAATTGCCACACCCTGAGCCACATGCACCTCATCCAGCTAAACCCAGCCACAGAGTTCAAAAGACCAAAGGTGACGTCGCATGAGACAGTGATGTGTTTGCGAGGACGCATCCTGGGTGAGACTCCACTGGTCTTTGCTGTTAGCTTTGCCGTACTCCAAACAGCTTCCCATTGCACTGATTTGCACACACTCACCTCGTTTTCTTTCTGCCTGCTTCACTTCAATTCTTCAGAATAGATCTTTTTTTTTTAATTTTTTTTTCACAGGCAGAGTGGGCAGTGAGAGAGAGAGAGAGACAGAGAGAAAGGTCTTCCTTTTGCCGTCGGTTCACTCTCCAATGGCCGCCGCGGCCGGCGCACCGCGCTGATCCGAAGGCAGGAGCCAGGTGCTTCTCCTGGTCTCCCATGGGGTGCAGGGCCCAAGCACTTGGGCCATCCTCCACTGCACTCCCTGGCCACAGCAGAGAGCTGGCCTGGAAGAGGGGCAACCGGGACAGAATCCGGCACCCCAACTGGGACTAGAACCCGGGGTGCCGGCACCACAGGCGGCGGATTAGCCTAGTGAGCCTCGGCGCCGTCCCAGAATAGATCTTTATCCAAGATCAGCCCCAGCAGCACTCCAGCAGCACTACCCTGCCCATGGACAACAGCCAGGTAAGGAAACTGTGAGATCGGTGGTCATTCTCAGAGTTCCAAGGTGTCTGATAATTGCATCCAACCTTGTGCATCAGGGGACTTGGAGTCTTCAGGTTTCTGTCTTCTTTGTGCTCAACTCTGCTGCTGTGTGCATGGCCCCGCTGCTGTGTGCATGTGTGCATGTCTCCGCTGCTGTGTGCATGTGTGCATGGCCCCGCTGCTGTGTGGATGGCCCTGATGCTGTGTGCATGGCCCTGCTGCTGTGTGCATAGATCCATGGCTGTGTGCATGGCCCCGCTGCTGTGTGCATGGATCCACTGCTGTGTGCATAGATCCACGGCTGTGTGCATGGCCCCACTGCTGTGTGCATGCCCCGCTGCTGTGTGCATGGCCCCGCTGCTGTGTGCATGGCCCCGCTGCTGTGTGCATGGAACCATTGCTGTGTGCATGGAACCATTGCTGTGTGCATGGCCCCACTGTGGGCATGTGTGCATGCCCCACTGCTGTATGCATGTGTGCATGGCCGCACTGCTGTGTGGATGGCCCTGATGCTGTGTGCATGGCCCCGATGCTGTGTGCATGGATTCACTGCTGTGTGCATGGCCCCGCTGCTGTGTGCTTGGCAGTGCTTCTGCGTCCTGCTTCTCAATGACCCAGGAAGATTTTTTTCTGGAGGAGCTGAAAGCTGAGAGAGCAGGCAAACCAGTGAGGCTTATTCTGGGTGTGGATGCCGGCAGCACTGCCTGCTGAATCTGTGAACCACAAAGTAATTTTCCCATGGCGGCCTCAGTGGAAAATGGGGATGAGCGTCCTCGCTCCCGACACTCCGGGGAGGGCCTCGGGACTGTGCACGTGCCTAACTCGGTGCCCGAAGACACAGGCTCAGGTCACACGTGGGCTTCCTCCTGGCCCGAGTCTCCATGCTGTGCCACCTCTTTCTCTCCTGCTCGCAGCCTCTCTGAGCTCACGTCAGCATGGCGCATCTTCTGAGCTTGCTGAAACCGGGCTTGGACATTGACCCCGGTCTTTGAGCGACACCAACAAAACTCGGGCCCCCAATCATTTTTTGGTAATATGTATGTATTTATTTATTTATTTTCCTTATTGTTTCATTTTCCTCGCATCCACCACGAAGCTATGTTTACATTCTGATTTCAGAAAGCAGGAAAGGTAAGACATTCACCTAAATTTAATTATAGACCGTGGAGAATGATTAAAACAGATGGTTTTAGAAAATATGTTGTGTGTTTTTTTCTTTCCTTTTGTTTTGCTTTTTTTTTTGAAAACGAAGAAGAAAAATCAACAATATGATTTTGCTGGCTCTTTTTTCCTGGGCTTTTTATTTCCACTTGGATTTCTTTTTTCTTTCTTTTTCTCCGTTCTTAATTCCCTTTCTGCGTTTCTTTCTTATTTTCTCAAAAGCCCTGGATCACCGCCAGTTATTATTACAAGCTGAATGCTTTGGCTTTCAGCCAAGATACCGGTAGTTAAGCGTGAAGCCAATGGTTTCTCGCCTGCTCCCCCTCCCAGGGCTGCCCCATGGAAGCCACGGAGCGGGGAGAAAGCACCTCTGTTGGCCAGATTCTGCAGATCTGCGGTGGTGGCGGGGAGCGCGGGATCGGGCTGGGGGTAGACATGGCAGACGACTGAGAAGGTGAGCGTGGGGGCTGTTTAAGGTCTTCTGCTGGCTATCAGTCATTCTGAGACCCGAGATCACCAGCGCCATCCAGGTCCGAGGTCTGGGCTGGGAGTCCTCCTCTCCAGCCGGTGTTCAGAGGCAGGCGCTGATGTCGAGGGGGGGGGGTGGGGGAGGGGATGCTGGAGACCCCCTGGTTCCACCGGGACAATGGAATCCCCAGGAAGGGAACAGGCAGTCTGGACTAATCACAGGTTTCAGACCTCGTGTGGGAGTCAGGAGCCTGAGGGTGACAGTCCTGGAGCGTGTGTGAGTTTTCTGCTGCCCTGTAGCGCATCGCAGCTAACTCAGCACAAGCCCCTCACTGCTCAGGTCAGCAGGGCCGGGGTCCAGAGGCCGAGGTGCTGGTGCTGAGCCCCTCCTGGAGGCCCCCGGCGAGAAGGGCATCCCGCCTTCCCCCGCTCCTGGAAGTCCCCAGTGCCCTCGACGTGTCGCACCATCCAGGAACGTTGTCGCGCGGTCCTGTCTTCCCCGTGCAGCTCCATCTCACCACACACCTGCTTCCACCACCCATCACGCCACCTGCTTTTCTCCTGCCGCCCTCCAAGGAGAGCCATTGTCACTGTACGGGGCCGCTCGGGTCATCCGGAAGCATTTCTCCAACTCAAGATTCTTAGCTTAGTCACCCTGCAAAGTCCCTGTGACCGTGCAAGGTCATGCAGTCACAGGTTCCAAGGATTAGGGTGTGGACAGTCCTAGAGGATTCCGTCTGTTTGTTAGGGGGGTTTGCTGGGCCCCACTAGTCAGGCTGCTGGTGTCTCATGTCAGGCCCAGAAATGTGAGATATGAGGTAGCTGTGGTCCTGAAAGTCGCATTAGCCCTCCTGGTTTAGCTTAGGGCTATCACTATACACACATGGCGTTTGGTTCATTTTCTTTAAAGGTTCATCCTTTATTTGAGAGGGGGACACACACACACACACAGAGAGAGAGACAGACAGACAGACACAGAGAGAGAGAGAGAGAGAGAGACAGAGAGACAGAGACACACACACACACACACAGAGGGAGAGAGAGAGAGAGAGAGAGAGCTCCCATCCACTAGTTTACTCCCTCCCAATGCTCACAATCGGCCCAAGCTTCCCTTCTCTGTCCCTCCTCTGCCTCTCCTCTCGCTCCCCAGGCCCAGCTCCCCTGCTACCAGGACACGGATGTCCTATGAATGTTCCTGGTGACCTTCGCAAAAAACAAAGGCAGGCTATGACTGTGTCCAAAGCCCACAGGAGCATCTCGAGAGCCCTCAGTCTCCACTGCTCCCACCACTGCTCCTCCCTGGTTATCTGCTGTTTGCAGTCTCAGCAGAGGGGGAAGCCCTCAGTCCGTTTGCAGGTGGCTGCACAGAATCGCAAAACGCAACTGTGCGAAAGTGATGCACACAAGTCCGTAACATCACACGCAGGGCATTCTCATCTCAGCGCTGTCCAAAACGCTTGCAGGATCTCGATCATTCTAGATTTTTAAGTAATACTTGCAAACATTATTTTTTTAATTTGCATTTTGTTGGAAAGGCAGAGATAGAGAGAAAGACACAGAGAGATAAAGATCTTCCATCTACTTCCATCAGAAAACGGGCAGGCCAGGCCAAAGCCAAGAGGCTAGAACTCTTGGCCGGGACCCAAATACTTGAGCCAGCACCTGTTGCCTCCCAAGAAGCAGAAATCAGAAGCAGGCAGGACCCAAATCCAGGCACTCTGTTATGGAATGGGGGCATCCCAATCGGCGCCTTAATCACTTCACCAAATACCCACACCATTAACATTTTTCCTAAAGTGAGAAATGTAATATAGCAACAATTCAAAAAAAAAAAAAAAGATAATCAAATCAGGGTTTAAAAAAAGAATCAGCCAGTCTTGGAGACAGAGTTATCCAGGTGTTGGATGCCACGGGAGAGAGGACGCACGGAGGAGTGTTTGTTTCATATCTGAGTTGATATTACGCCGTTGCAATAACCTTAGCTCCACGCAGCCATGAAAACTTCGTGGCTTGAACATGTTTTTGTACCACTGAATAAACAGAGGAATATTCTTCATAACACTCCCTGGAGGAAAGGCTCCGTATCTCTTCATTATTAGAGATGTAGGGATGTGTGACTTAGATTATTTTGCCAGGTCTCCCCGTGACGGTGCTGGCTGGTCTGTGTGAGATGGCCGCAGGTTGGAGGTCGGCACCGGGAAGTTCTCGCGGGCTCACGGGAGAGAGCAGTAATATTTTCTGAAAACCAGCTCTCGCGTAGGGCACTTTGGGATCCCCTTGTGGCATCCTTATATCTGCCATTTCTGTCCACTCTTAGTGTTGGGCAGAGCGTACGAAGCTCTGTTTGGGGATGAGGGGAGTGGACGGCTGCCCGCTCTGTAGCCTGGCTCTGGGGGAAGGAGCCGCCGAGGTTGGCAGAGGGCAGCACTCACGGGATGAGAAGGAACGTGAGAGAGAGGGGCTGACCTGCAGCTGGTCTCTGGCGCCGCGGAGGAAGCGCCCAAGCCTTCGCTTGCCCCGCCTGAGACTTGGGACACCCCCTACTGTGTTTTGTTTGTGCACTAGCACAGCTCACTGAACCTCGGGGCTCTGGGAGCTGCCAGGGTGCCGGGTGCTCATCTCCGGTCCCTCCCATGTGGCGTAGGAGAGATGAAAGATGAGAATTCACTCCCTCAAGAGAGTTCCTAGTGTCTGAACGGAAACAGGCAAGGGATATTAGCTCCCACTGGCTCCTGGTCTACACCCAGTGCTCCCCTCCGCACAGGTGTGAGGGTGCGCTGCTAAGTCTGCGGGTGGAGGAAGTGAGGTGTATTAGGAACACTGAACAGCGTGCAGGACCTTTGCAATAAAATACAACAAACAGTCGATGTGGGCATTAATTAACTCACAATTCAGCTCCTAGTGGGAGAACCGGCAGCTTAGATTAAAGCTTCATAATTTGTCAATTGCTTGTGATTGATCTAAGACTATTCAATTTAATCAATTATAAAGGCACGCACTTCATCCCTAATATGTATAATCTATACCTTAAATACTTTCAGTCCTTAAAAGGAGAGATCTAGTCGATCTTTGCTTTAAAAATCATATGTTTCAGGCTCCTTGCTGAACCCAGCTCTGTTCCCTGCGCACACGCAGAGCCTGTCCTTACCACACGCGCAGTCTGCTTTATCTTGAGTTTACGGAGGTAGGGGCCTCTCTGCTGTTCTAAATGCTGCTTTCTTCCGAGTCTTCTGATGTCCCTTTCTGATCTAATATAAGCTTCATCCACTCTGGTCATCACCGAAAATCGTCTTCTGTTCACAAAGGTGGAGCATCGGAAAGGGGCCTTGGAACTGGGCTACGTGGACCCAAGTTCCAAACACAGCTTGGCCGCTTTCCTGCGGGGCCCCTGCAGGCTCATCTCCTTCCCGCTCTGAGCCTGCCTCTCTCCTCTGCAGAAAGCAGAGGTCAGGGTAGATCACACTCGGATGCTGGGCAACACCACCTGGCAGCTGCCCTAGCTGGAAGTGCTTTGCACCAAGGCATGGCTTCTTTCACGGGTTTCCTGTCCAAAGTTCACAACGATTAAATTTTTATGCCACTTTTTAGGAAGAATAAAGCGTTTTCCTTGGCCATTGAAAAGAGAGTGTCAGGCCAGGGCTGTGGCATAGTGGATAAAGCCACCACCTGCAGTGCCGGCATCCCATCTGGGCGCCGGTTCTGGTCCCGGCTGTTCCACTTCCAATCCAGCTCTCTGCTATGGCCTGAGAAAGCAGCAGAAGATGGCCCAAGTCCTTGGGCCCCTGCACCCACACGGGAGACCCAGAGGAAGCTCCCGGCTCCTGGCTTCAGATCAGCGCTGCTCCGGCCATTGAGGCCAATTGGGGAGAGAACCAGAAGATGGAAGATTTCTCTCTCTCTCTCTCTCTCTGCCTCTCCTTCTCTTTCTGTGTAATTCTGACTTTTAAATAAATAAATAAATAAATCTTTATAAAGAGAGAGAGTGTGTGTCAAAGACACCTAGCTACATGTTTGCGTGCTGTTAGGACGGTAATAGTACTCGCTGGGAGAGAGCAGGGCGGCAGGCTGACTGTGTCGGGGACCTCCACCGGCGTGTGCTCAATCCTTCTGACTCTGAGCGTTGTCCCAGGCTAGGTGTCTGTCCTCTCAGACTCGAGAGAGACTGCTTTTCCTGGCCTACTTTTGAGCAATTTCGGGGAGATCGAAAAGGATTCCCTGTATACAAAGAGTTTTCGATGCAAAAGCACGTGGTAACGGTGGCTGCTTCCAGTCTGTTCCTGTAAAGCCCTCGGTCTTTGGCCACCGATTGGGCCAAGCCTTTCCCCGGCTGCACCTGCTTCTGTAGGGCTGGGGACTTCTTCCTCTGCCTCTCCAGCCGCACCTCTTGCCTTCCCCACCCAGCAAGGGAGTGATACCTTGTTACAGAGCCATGCTGCGCCCGCCGTCCCCACCCCAGGCTTAGTGGCTGTGGCAGACTTTCTGCTCGGCCTGGAAGATTCTTTTCCACCTTTTCCATCTGGCTACATTTTCCTTTTTATTTTTTGTCTTTTATTTATAAAATTTTAATTAACATAAAGGGGACAGATTTCATGTGTTTCACAGGTACAATTCTAACAGGATAAAAATACTCCCTCCCTCCCTCCCTCGCTCAGTCCCCCCTTCATTCCTCTCTCTGTTCTTTTCCTTTAATTTTCCAAACACATAATCCGGACCCACTGTTTAAGCACAGGCTCAGTGCGGAGCCAACAGGAACATCCGACGAGCGAGAGGCAGGGAGGCCGCGTCTTTCTTCCCTCTCAGGGACACGGCTGTGAGAAGGCTGCTCCACCATCGTTCCACAACCAGAGAGTGCTACACAGTGGCCGTCGCCCGGTCCCCTGCTTCATCCCGTTCCCTTCTCTTCCCGAAGTCAGCAGGCTCTTCAGCCTGGCAGTGATCACAGTCTTGGGTAGTTTTTCTACAAATGCCTAAATATGCACTTTACTGTAAAATACAGTGTGCTGCTGACCGTATTCTCCCTCTTTCTCTCAAACACACACACACACACACACACACACACAGAGACACACAGAGACAGAGACACACAGAGAGAGAGAGAGAGACAGAGAGACAGAGACACACAGAGGCAGAGACACAGAGAGAGAGACAAAGAGACAGAGACAGAGAGACAGAGACAGGAGACAGAGACACACAGAGACAGAGACACACAGAGACAGAGACACACAGAGACAGAGACACACACACAGAGAGAGACAGAGACACAGAGAGAGAGACAGAGACAGAGAGACAGAGACACACAGAGACAGAGACTATATCATACTATGTACATCTTTGCAACTTGATTTTTTCATGGAATGTTAGGCCAGAATCTCTCTGCTAAGATCCTAAAACCCAAAAGGTCTCAAACTAATTTTCTTTTCCATAATTGACATGGCAGCAAAATCTAACCCAAGCTGAACCCAAGAATGACCAGGTGTGGCTTGAATTGACATGAGGTTGTTCACGGCCTTTGTTTTATTCTGCTTAGGATAATCTTCATTTGTTAACAATTTCGTGCGTTTGGTTTTACAGAGCTGGCCCAGCTTCTGTTGGTGGTGGCACCAACATGTATATATACACCTCACGGAAGCTAGGAGAGAAAGAGAATTCTGAGACACGCATTTGGCCCCCAAAGGGTGTAGTAAAGAAAACTGGACTTGAGTGTTTTTGAGATCAATTGTGCTTTAATTGCAACATCTTTAAAGCCTGATAATATGACGTCACCTGGTGCAGCCCTGGTGGGGATGGACATTTAGTGTATTTCCAGCTTCTCACAATTGCGGACACTGCTGTAATACGATTCTGCTGTGTGAATACTTGTGCAGCGAGCAGGAACGTTCTACATGTTGAAGTGCCGGTGCACAGGTCACACTTCTGCCTTGTTTCGTTAGCTGTTGCCACATTGCTCTGCAAAATTGCTGAGCTAACGTAGACGGGAGTTGTCGGGACATGAACGCTGCTTTGCTCCACATCCTGGGACCGGCAATGGTCAACAGTTACGTAACCTCTGTGCGTGCTCCCGATCGACGCGTCCTCTCCATTTCAGAGGCACACGGCTCTGCGTGTTTCATTCGTTCACAATGATTATACTGTCAGATATATAGATCTCTATTATTTTGTTCTTAACGTGAATTGTTGAAAGGGATGGACTGATATCTTCCACTGTGAAGTTGGATTCTTTTTTTCTTTTAAATCCTAGGCTTCAATGGTATTTGTGGATTCTTGAGCTTTTTATTGCAATTCTATGGGTTTTTTTTTATATAATTTGAGTATATATAATTGGGTATATAAAAGTTCTGACTTAAAATAATTTCTTGGTGCATATTTGTTTCCTGTAGTAATTTTGAACTTCAACTTCCCCCAGTATTAAAATAGTTACACTACCATTTTTTGGTCACTTTTTTGCCTGATACTATATATAATCCTTTGTTTTGTGGTTTAATGAGTAATTTTGTTTCTTTCTCTTTCTCTTAAGCAACTGGACAAATTATCATTTATTTGGTTAAACTGGTATACATTTATTGTGACTACTGATATATTTGGATTTATTTACAACTTATCTAGATGTTCTAATTAGCCTGCTTTTTCATTTTTTTCTTTCTATTTGGCGATGAAGTATTTTTATTTTTATTTCTTTTTTCCCCTAAGATGCAGTATACATTAATCATTCTACTACTGTATATATAGCTAACTTCAAAATTTCATATTTTGTTTAACACAATGAAAAATGAAACAATATCTCTTTTTTGTAAAAAAAAGCATCCTCACTAAGTATTACCGTTCAAAAATTTAGTAGCACATCCATTGTTTCTGATGTATGTTTTTCTTTCTTCCTGCACACATCTTCTAATCATTGTTTCGCTAAGATTCTGTTTCTGATAAATTCTAACTTGTCTTAAAATGGCTTGCAATACTGCTTGTTCTCACTCACATGTGGAGCTAACATTAAACAAAAGAAAAAGAAAAAAGTCCATGTGTATGGGTTATGCTGCAAATACAGCGTTTTATCAAACAGATGGAAAGGAATTATATCCTAGGATGATTTTGTGGCGATTCTGAAATTTGCTTCGTATGTGTGAAGTTCGACTTCTTCCCAGAGCCCTTGCTTACTTTCCTGTTGGACTCAAGGTTTTTTATTTTTATTTTTATTTGTTGAGCTCTTTATTTAGTAGAGCCAATTAGCCTTTAGCTCTAACGTAAATATAAAAATGATAACATAAATTAAAAATATGTTATCTCAAAAATGGCTTTCTTTTTTCACTTTCTTACTGAATGACAGTTTGGCTGGTGATGGAATTCCTGAGAGACGCATTTTCTCCAGGAGTGTGACGACTTACTCCGTCCTCCTGGGCTGACTCCCGGAGCTCTGGCTGCGCGGTGGCTCCACGAGTCACACAACTGCTGCCTTCCACTTCTGCAATGCCTGTCACCTGGTTTGAGCTTCTGTTTAACTCAATCTGTTTTAATTTTACACATACATTGTTACTCTTATTTTTTATTTGACAGGCAGAGTTAGACAGTGAGAGAGAGAGACAGAGAGAAAGGCCTTCCCTCTGTTAGTTCACCCCCTAAATGGCTGCTACAGCCAGCACTGTGCCGATCCGAAGCCAGGAGCCAAGTGCTTCCTCCTGGTCTCCCATGCGGGTGCAGGGCCCAAGCACCTGGGCCATCCTCCACTGCCCTCCTGGGCCACAGCAGAGAGCTGGACTGGAAGAGGGGCAACCGGGACAGAACCAGTGCCCCAACCGAGACTAGAACCCGGGGTGCCGGCAGAGCAGGCGGAGGATTAGCCTAGTGAGCCGCAGTGCCAGCTTCATTGTTTACTCTCATAATCTATACGTACTGGTGGAATACCTCTCATCTGAATGATTGGGGAAAGAAGTGTTCCTGATTATTTTAATACTTTGGAATATTTGCATATATTTATTATTTGCCTTCAACATTAATTGATAATTTAAAGAATTTGAATGTATGGAAACATGTATGAGGCATACCTAGTTAGTATTTCTGTTATCTGTCTTCATTTCTGCAGTTCCAAATTTCTGTTATCATTTTTATTCCTTTAATAATTCTTCGAAAGCACGTATGTAGGTGATAAATTCTCTAAGTCTACCTTTATATGAGGCTGTCTCTATTTTGCCTTTATGCCTACTGGGCATTTTTGCCAGATATAAAATTTAGATGGATAGCTCTTTTATTTTGGTGATTAAAAATGTTTTTCCACGGCTTTCTGGCTTCCATCATTTCTGATAAGAAAAAAAGAAGGAGCTCACAGTCTTTTGAATATCAAGCTTCCATTGTGTGTAAACAGAATTGGCTTTTTCTGCTACTCTGAAGATTTTCTTAAATTTGTCTTCAATTTTCAGTCATTTTAATACCATATTTCCAGTCATAGTTTTTACACATGATTTCTTCAAAATTTCTCCATTCCTATTTATTTCTCTTCCTCTTCTGTGATTCCAGTGAATAAAGTTGACTTTTTTTTAACTTTTTTTTTGACAGGCAGAGTGGACAGTGAGAGAGAGAGACAGAGAGAAAGGTCTTCCTTTTGCCGTTGGTTCACCCTCCAGTGGCCGCCGCGGCCAGCGTGCTGCGGCCGGCACACCGCACTGATCCAATGGCAGGAGCCAGGTGCTTCTCCTGGTCTCCCATGGGGTGCAGGGCCCAAGCACTTGGGCCATCCTCCACTGCACTCCCTGGCCACAGCAGAGAGCTGGCCTGTTAGAGGGGCAACCGGGACAGAATCCGGCGCCCTGACTGGGACTAGAACCAGAGGTGCTGGTGCCACAGGCGGAGGATTAGCCTATTGAGCTGCGGCGCTGGCCTAAAGTTGACTTTTAAAAGCTTCCCAAGGATCCTTGATTCTGCTTGCTTTAAAACCATTTTCTCTTGCTCGGCTGCTATGACTCCTGTTCAGCTCCTTTCACCCCACTCTCCTGCTGAGTCTATCCAGGGAACTTTTTTCTACATCGAATTTGTTAATTTTAAAATATTCTCTAAAAAAGCTTCTATTTCCCTGTTGAAAATGTCTGTGCTGACATGTATGTCAAGAGTGTCCGCCTTTGTTTGGTGGATGATGGTTACAATTTCTACTTTTGCAGGTTATGTCTGGTGATTCCAACCTGGAGTTCCTTTTGGGGTTGGCCATGACAATTTTCTTAACCTTTATCATTGGGCAGCTTTTCTTATTTAAAAAAAAAATATTATTTTATGTATCTGCTAAGCAGACTTACAAAGACAGAGGGAGAGACAGAGAGAAAGAGAAAATTTGCATCTGCTGGTTTATTTCTCGAATACCCACAGCAGCCAGCGTTAGGCCAGACTGAACCCAGCAGCCAGAGATTCCACCTGCATCTCCCACAGGATCAACAGGAACCCAAGTGCTGCCGTCACCCACTGCCTCCCAGGTGCGTTAGAAGGGAGTTGGATCAGAAGTGCAGGGTAGCTGGAACTGGGATGCAGGATGTGGGAATCCCAGGTGGTGGCTTAACCCGCCACACCACAGAGTCTACCCCATCTTAGTTTTTTCTTAGTGTGTTTGTTTATGTCAAACAATTTAGAACTGTAGCCTGGACATCTTGAATACTATTTTGTGAGGCCCTGGATCCTGCTAAAATCCTCCGGGAAAGGTTGAGTTTTGTTTCGACAGGCACTCAGTGTGGTCAGGCTGAGACTATAACATTCCCCCCGCCCCGTGGTTGGTGGCTGCAACGCCCGTGCTAGTGCTAGGTTGCTTGGACTTGCTAGTGCACACGGCCCCTTGGGAGCTGTCTGGGGCTTGGTCTGTGGTATGTTTCACAGTCTCCGTAACTAAAGCCTTCGCTCCCCGTTTCTGGCTCTGCTCAGCCCATGACCAGCACCGGGGAACATCTCAGGCCTATGAAGTCCAAAAACAGGGGACCCCTCCTCCCAGCTCTCATCTCCAGATCCCCTGGGGGACCCCTCCTCCCAGCTCTCATCTCCAGATCCCCTGACACCGGTTTCCAGGGACCTCTGCTGTCCCCATTCCTCTGGCTGCAGAGACTAGACTATGGGTCCTTCCTTTCTCAAGAGGACCTGGACAGCAAAGTGGTGACGAGAGAGAAAGTGGAACACTCTGCCCATTCTTCCAACAGCGCAGGCCCGCTCTGGTAGCCCCGTGTACAGAGAGAGGCTCCCGCTGCCTGTGACGTGGTAGCAATCCCTGCACAGCTCTGCCGCTGGGGCTGCCCTCTGTCACGCTGGCAGGGCAGAGAGAAACAACACGTTAAACAGGGGAGGGCAGCTCCCACCCTCTGCCCCACAGCTGTTTACTTTCCCTGTCTTTAGCTCAGGGGATTAGCCAAAAACTTTTCCGGGAGTTTTTTTTCTTTCCAGGCTGAAGGTACTTTTGGCAATTTGATCCCTGCTGAGTCCACCCTAGAGAAGGGAGAGGGAGAACAGGAGCAGACGGAACCCCTGGGAGCAGCACCCCCGGAACGGAACCTTCTTCCATCGCCACTTCCGTTACTGCGTAGATTTCACAACCATCCCGAGCTCCACTTCTGGTTCTGCTCGAGGATGTCGGTCATCACCAGACTGTCCTGGCATTCTGTCTTCTCACCGCCGACAATTCCTTTTTTCTTTTTTTCAATTTACACTTTAGGAATTGCTTTTCAAAGTTTCGATTTAATTTTGCATTCAAGTATATAAAGCATGTATGTGTTTCTGACATATGTATATGACTCCCAATTAAAACCTACACAAAGGAGTATGATGGGTTGGATTGGGTTCCCGCCCCCTGAAGCCCTAGGTTGAATTCCGAATGCCCGGGACCTCAGAGGGTGACTGTGGAGGTGGGACTTTAAAGCTCTATTTAGTTAAAGTGAGGCCATTGGGGTGAGCCCTGATACATTCTGATGGGGGTCCCTATAAGACCAGGAAGTGTGTCCAATCATCAGGCGCTCTGATGAGACAACAGGAAGCCCCCACACACCAAGCCCTGCTAACATCTTGACCTTGGCCTTCGATCTCCAGAACTTTGAGACAATTACATTTCTGGGGTTTTTAAAATATTTGTGTACATGAAAAACGGAGTTAGAGAGAGAGGGAGACACAGAGATCTTCTCCATCTGCTGGTTCACTCCTCAAATGGCTGCAACGGCCGGGCTGGGCCAGGGCTGGGACAGGGCTGGGCCAGGAGCCAGGAACTCCATTCGAGTCTCCCACATGGGTGCCCGGGGCACAAGCACTCGGGCCATCTCCCGCTGGTTTCCCAGGTGCATTAACAGGGAGCTGGATCAGAAGCGGAGCAGCTGGGACTTGAACAGGCGTGCTCGGGGAGGCTGGCCTCCTAAGGGGCGGCTTACCCCACTGTGCCACACACGCCGGCCCGCACTTCTGTTGTTTAAGTTTCCCAGGCTATTAGGCACTGGGAACTTCAGTAGGGTCTGAGGCCCCAGAGTGGAGCCGGCGTGGATGGGATTAGCGCCCTTATAAACCAAGGGACCACAGAGAGTGCAGCAGTCTCAGCCCGTCTACCACGTGAGGACACGGTCAAAGACGCTGAGAACCGGAAACAGGCCCTCGGCTGACGCTGGTTCTCCTGGCCCCTTGTCCTTGGACTTGCTCACTTCCAGAACAATGAGGAACGGAGTTCTTTTTCTGGAAGCCACCTGGTCAATGCAGTCGGGACGTGCTGAGGCCACCGCTGTAGCACCCAGCACAAATGCCTCCTGCCTCGGCGCACAGCTGACTCCAGTCAAATGCGGGCGCAGGCGACGCGCAGGCATGGGATTGCCTACATTCTCATCTGACTGCGGCTCAAAAGCCAAAGAGTATGGAGGAAAATCCTTGCAATTCGTCAATCTCCCCTCCTCCTTTTTTTAACTATTGTGCCTGCACTCAGGGTAATGCAGAGCCCGCCCTGAAAAACGGAGACAAACGCCCAGTGCTGTTCAGGACCAGGAAGGGCTGTCAGTAAGACCTTGTTATTCTCCACGGTAATACAAAGCTGCTTCGCACAAGACAATACAACTTGATTTTGTATGGCGCCCCATTCGAGGAGGGACCCCAACGGAAACTCACGCATCCTGTTTTTAATCATATTTGAGTGATTTAATTTCAAACACACAGCCGCTTTTGCCTAATGCAACCTGCATTTGAAGGAAGGCGCCTTCCTGCCAAGGGTGACAGGGTCTTTATTCCGACTCTGAGTCAATAGGCCACCTTTCGCCTCTGATGAAAGTCTGCTAATGCCACCTAAGGGTGGCTGAATGATGGGTGGCGGGGGACTTTCCACTCTCGCTCCCGCGTGAAGTGCTTATGTGCTGAAATTACAGTATTGAATAACACAAAAACTACACAAATGCCTGCATTTTTCTCCCCTCTCCTTGAAAGCAAAAATTCCGTTTACCTAGTGGCGATGGAGAAGTGGCTTGGTAAAGCTGACCGAACAGCGAGTCGAGCTTCTTGGGTTTTGTTCCCAGCTCCACCAGCTCCCTAACCAGCTTCCCTTCCCTGGCTTTTGGGAAAAAATTGGCCTTGAAAATGTACCTTCGTAGCCGGCGCCGCAGCTCACTAGGCTAATCCTCCACCTTGCGGCGCCAGCACACCGGGTTCTAGTCCCGGTCGGGGTGCTGGTTCTGTCCCGGTTGCCCCTCTTCCAGGCCAGCTCTCTGCTGTGGCCTGGGAGTGCAGTGGAGGATGGCCCAAGTCCTTGGGCCCTGCACCCCATGGGAGACCAGGATAAGTACCTGGCTCCTGCCATCGGATCAGCGCAGTGCGCCGGCCGCAGCGCGCTGGCCGCGGTGGCCATTGGAGGGTGAACCAACGGCAAAGGAAGACCTTTCTCTCTGTGTCTCTCTCTCACTGTCCACTCTGCCTGTCAAAAAAAAAAAAAAAGAAAAAAAAAAGAAAATGTACCTTCTCTGGCCTGTTGGTTAATGTGGTTTTGGAGTACTTGGAAATCACCAGCCATAACGGGCAGAAACGTGCTCAGAGACACTCCCATCTGACCAGCCCTCTCTGTGTCCCAAGGTCTGGGTCCTTGGGGAGGCGGTGCCGCTGGGTGAGAGGCAGGAGCGGCACACAGCATCCACGTGGATGCTGGAGACGGAGCCGCCAGCTGCCTTCTCCCGAGAGTCTGGCTCCACGGACGGTGACCAGCAAAGCCCACACGAGCAGCCTCCGTGCAGGCGAGGGTTCCTGCTAATTAGAGCGTGAGTCCCGGAGACAGGAAGTGGCCGAACCAGCGTGGACCTGTGTTGCTCTGGCTCTGGCGGGAGGCTGTCGGCTGCACCACCATCGTCCCATGGATCTGCTTCCTCAGGCAGCCCCTGCGCCGGCACCGCTGGGCTGTTGTGGTGACTATGGTGCGAGACACAGGGGCTGTGTTAGCTGCATAGTTTTTCATAATATGTATTTTCCAGGGACATTTTTTTTTTGACAGGCAGAGTGGACAGTGAGAGAGAGACAGAGAGAAAGGTCTTCCTTTGCCGTTGGTTCACCCCTCAATGGCCGCTGTGGCCGGCACGCTGCAGCTGGCGAACCACGCTGATCCGATGGCAGGAGCCAGCTGCCTCCTGGTCTCCCATGGGGTGCAGGGCCCAAGCACTTGGGCCATCCTCCACTGCACTCCTGGGCCACAGCAGAGAGCTGGCCTGGAAGAGGGGCAACCGGGACAGAATCCAGCACCCATATGGGATGCCGGTGCCGCAGGCAGAGGATTAACCAAGTGAGCCATGGCGCCTAGTGAGCTGCGGCGCCGGCCCAGGAGCTGCAGTCTTGATTTATCTTATGGAAAAGCTACGACTTGGGGTCCACTTTACTGGGTCTGCTTCGCCCCAGTCCTAATTCTCTCCCCTTCAGCAACGTGCTGAGGAGGAAGACACCAACAGACATGCCCCATGACGCTGTTTGCTTAAGTGCATCAGCTGAACAATTGCCTTGATGCACGTACCCCGGAGAGAAGACCCTCCAGGCCACTCAGAGCTCTGACCTCGGCGAGCCCTCACCCCCTTTCCAGGCTGAGACCCGCAGGAATCCTGGCCAGGCTCTGCTCTTCCAAGGAAGCCACAGCTGACCGCCCTGCAGCCATGCCAGTGGGCGTCGGTCTCTGATCCTTTGCACTCTCTTTTTAATTTAATTTAATTTATTTATTTGGCAGATAAAGTTAGACAGTGAGAGAGACAGAGAGAAAGGTCTTCCTTCCATTGGTTCACCACCCAAATGGCTGCTACGGCTGGAGCTATGCCAATCTGAAGCCAGGAGCCAGGTGCTTCTCCTGGTCTCCCATGCGGATACAGGGCCCAAGCACTTGGGCCATCCTCCACTGCACTCCGGGGCCACAGCAGAGAGCTGGACTGGAAGAGGAGCAGCTGGGACAGAATCCAGCACCCATATGGGATGCCGGTGCTGCAGGCAGAGGATTAACCAAGTGAGCCATGGCGTCAGCCCCCATTTGCACTCTCTAAGGCCTTTGGCGCTGTCTGAATTCTGCCTTATTCAGCGTCTCACTGCCTTCAGCCCATTCCCAACATTCCAAGCCAGGCCCAGCTTCCGGAAACCCAGACCCGGCTACTATCCCACTTTGCTCTGCCTCTGATCCCAGGCGATAGAATTCCCTTAGATAACATTCGTGCCGACCTTCCTAGCAAATGTCCAAAATTAGCACCAGGTCGTTGATGGGGGAAACAGAGCATTGTCCAGGCCACCACCCTCCTTGCACAGCGATCCGCCTTCTAACTGTGGTTTGCTCTTTGACCTGTGGCTTCCAACCCCAAGCTATCTAGTGCCCCTCCCCAGCCCCCCCCCCCCCCCCCCCCGTCAGCTCATTAGCATACGAAGACAGGCAGCACACAGCAGTTAGCAGTTTCCAAGTCTTTAAAGAGCTTTGTACCAGAAACTCACAACAGACATTTTTTTTTTTTTTTATGAAGCCACGGGAATCTAAGAAAAATTTAAATTCATGGTGAATCCATTGGGCCAAGATTCCAGAGGGATTTCTGTCACTGGGCAGAGGAGGGCCCTTGTCCATTTCCAGGATGGGGCTGTCCGTGGAGCTTTGCTGAGCACAGAGTCGGCTGTCACTGTCCCCAACCTCCCCTGAACGCTGTCAAGTGCAGCCTGCTCATTGGGACTGTGAGGTGACTCTTGGAGTGAGACAGAGTGTCTTCCCCCAGCGGCTATGTTCCCGGCCCCTGTCCTATTCACCAGTCCCTCCGGCTTGCCCGAGGAGACTCCTCCCGGCTGCAAAGCCAGGCATCTTGGAGGGGAAGCGTGGCGTGAGAAGGCTGGAGAGCAGTAGCCAGCTCACGGAGCTGAAGAAGGAAGCCCTCCGTCACCACAGGGGCCTGGTGGGGAGAAATGGCCAGGCCGGGACTTGGACAAAATGAGCTGGAAGGCTTCCCCGCAGTGTCAGCCTTGCAGGCCTGCACTTGGACGCACCCCTCTACATAGCAATCCAGGAGGCCCGCGTTCCCATCACGCACCTGTGCTTCACCCAGGCCTGGGAAGGAGAGAACATGATGCACACGTGGAAGCTAAGCTAAGAATTCCGAGGAAACCTCCCGTACACTAAAGCCTGGCCAAACTCCACCCTGCTCGCATTCTCAACTTGGGCACCCCCCCACCCCATCAAGGGGACGCTTGGACATGGCCTTCTGGGCTCCTCTCCGGCCCTCCTCAGGGGGAGCTTTTTCCTCATAGGGTTCCCTGCACTCACACTTGAGTATGTACTCACTCCCTCGCCTTAAGTACACCCTGTTAGCGGGGCCGGCGTTGGGGCACGCGGACTGTGACGCCAGCATCCCATAGAGGCGCCAGTCAGCCTGGCTGCTCCACTTCCAATCCAGCTTCCCTTGCCTGGGAGGGCAGCAGATGACCCGAGAGCTTGGGCCCCTGCCACCCACATGGGCGACTTGGATGGTGGTCTGAGACCCTCCGGCCTTGTGAGGGCCTGCTGGTTGATTCCACAAACACCGGTAAAATGGGCACACGTAGCTAATCTGAGACCTGCAGTGCTACCGCCCGGTACCCGCTGAGGCCAGCGCCTTTTCCTGGACGCACCAAACTGATCGTGCATTGGCAATCAGGACCTTCCACCTGTTCAAACTCGTCTTCTCACGGTGGACGTGGGTTTTCTGCAAGTCCACATGGCCCTGGCGTGCTTAGGCTGTGCCCACGGCCTAGGAGACAGAGTCCTTTCTCACTCACTGAGCCCTCTGCTCACGGTCCCGGTGGGCTGCAACCTTCATTCCCTCCCTGTCGTCAGAGCCTTCTCTGCTTTAGCTGCTCTCCCCCTTGTCTTCTTCTTTAAACCCTAAAAAACAGTAAAACTAACAGGCCTGGCCCAGGCTCAGCTGTGACAGCACTTGGGGAGCAGATGGAAGATGTATCTCCCCCCGCCCCCCCATAACTCTACCTTTCAAATAAATATATAAATAAATCTTTTAAAAATCAAAATAAGTCAATCCTTCTCGCATTTCTGCACAGTCTTTTTTTTTTTTTTTGACAGGCAGATTGGACAGTGAGAGAGAGACAGAGAGAAAGGTCTTCCTTTTGCCGTTGGCTCACCCTCCAAGGGCAGCCGCAGCCAGTGCACTACAGCCGGCGCACCGCGCTGATCCGATGGCAAGAGCCAGGTGCTTCTCCTGGTCTCCCATGGGGTGCAGGGCCCAAGCACTTGGGCCATCCTCCACTGCACTCCCGGGCCACAGCAGAGAGCCGGCCTGTTAGAGGGGCAACCGGGACAGAATCCGGTGCCCCGACCGGGACTAGAACCTGGTGTGCCGGCGTCGCAAGGTGGAGGATTAGCCTAGTGAGCTGCGGCGCCGGCCTTGCTTCTGCTGTGAATGCATGTCTCTCACAGGGGCAAGAACTGGGACTACAAATCAAGAAGCATTTTCACAGCATAAGGCCACAATATTCCATAATATGATGAATATCTCATGATATGAGATCGTGCACTGGGGCACCTGGGAGTCCGGGGTGTGGGTCACGAGTCCCGCCCCTGAGGACGCGTGCTGCCATCTTGAGCCCACATGGAGGAAGGGTACCACGTCCACCATCTCCGTTTCCTTCCTCTTCGCTCAACCTGTGCCATGACCACAACAGCCTGGAATGTTGCTCCAACACACTGAGAACGTACGTGGCACACGTTTGTGCAGGGGCTCCCTGGTCTGGGCTACTTGCATTCCGCTGCACAGTCAGTCCACGTGCACACTGCTTTTCCACCAGTCTCATGAGCAGCCCCACAAGCCTACCACGCACCAAGAGCGTCAACCCCCAGGCAAGGTCCCTTCTCCCCTCTCACCCTGGCTTCCTTTTTCTTGTGATTTGGTTTCTGTCTGTGACCCCACTGCCCATTTCAGAGTCGCTTTCACATGGAAAGTTCTTTTTATTTTTTTTGCATGGTCTGAATTAAAACAGGGTTAAGTCTTCGATTGTTTGACAACTGACCATTGTTTAATTTTTTATTTAAAAATATATTTTATTTATTTGAGTGGGAAAGAGAGAGAGAGAGAGGGAGAGAGAGAGAAAGGGAGAGAATCTACTGATTCACTCCTCAAATGCCTACAACAGCTGGAACTGGGCTGGATCAAAACCAGGAGCTGGGAACCCACCCCCAGCCTTCCGACGTGGGTGACGGGGACTCCATTTCTTCAGCCATCACTGCTGCCTCCCGGGGTCTGCGTTACCAGGAAGCTGGAGTCCTGAGCAGAGCTGGGACTCAAACCCAAGCACCCGGATGTGAGACGTGGGCGTCATAGCTACCGAGTCAACCACCTGCACACGTGAGCTTACTCTGCTGGGGGACCCAGGACCTCTGGCCAAAGATAACTGGGTTGCAGAAGGAGCATCAGTTTTAACCTGCCAATCAATGTGCAGCCCGGCTGCCCAAGAGCTTTGCCTAGCTGGAATCAGGCACTTCCAGATCTTTTCCCTGCGGGGCTGCAGAAAGAGGACTGTGAGAGCCCATGGAGTACAGAGACACAGCTCTTCCCGCTGAGGGCAGACAGAGAAGGCCCAGTCTTTGGAGAAGCGCTGGGCGAGGAGGGCCAGCCCTGCTGCGGTTTCCTTGTTTTCCCAGCTACTTTAAAACCCTCTGAGGCCTGGGGAAGTGTCCAGGAATCCAGCTCTCCTTTCGTAACATGTGTTCTTACACTAGCTCTGCTCCCTGTGCTATCCAAGAAGTGAGAGGGCCTCTTGCTTCTTGGAAACCAAGATTCCATAACCCATCCGCACACTTTCTGCCAGTCTGGGTCTGGTAATATTGGGGCATGCCTGGCAGAGAAAACGTAGAGGGAACGGAACAAACAGAGCTCTTTAGGGCCTTAGCACACACCATCAGTGCTGGGAGTGTTAATTATATTGGATTTTCACATTTCTGTAGTCAGCATATTTTTGGATATTAAAAAAGTCAACTCTACAAACTGAGTTGCAAATAAAGGAATTTATCTCAGGTAAGCAGAGGTGCCCGTCAGGAGCGGACGTGTGCACAGCCAGGAAGGACGCTCCATCGTCTCCTATCCCCTGCCGGCTGTGGAGGTGTGAGCTTCATTCCCATGGTTACCTGGGACTTCCGGTGATGACAGGCGGCTTCTCCTGTGGTTACACAGAGGATTCTCGAAGCCCTGAGACAACGCACTTCCTGAGGGGGCGCCGTGAGCAGGCCACTCCCCACCTAAAGCTGGCCCCAGCCTCAGGCGGGTGCTGGCCTGGCTCCTGAACTCCAGAGACAGGGACGGGACAGCCGCTGACGGTGCTGACTTCTCAAATGTCACTGCTGGATCTGCTGGTCTGGTCTCTCCCACCGAGTGGTGAGAACTGCAGGAGGGCTGAACTCTCCCTTGACAATCAGAATCTTCTAGAAAGGAGGCGGCGAGGAACAGGTGTTTTATTACCATTTCACAGATGAGAAAATCGAGCAGCTGCAAGGTTGAGTTTCCTGCTCACCCAGTGCAGCCCAAGCACACGGCCAAGGGGCAAGTTGGACTTTGTACCGGTCTTTTCCAAAACCCGTGTTTATTGCATGATGGTTAACGGGGGTCACAGGCAAAAGAGGAGATGGGATGATCGAAGAGAGAAACAGGGAAGAAAGGAGAGGCAGGCAGGCAGGAGAGCTCCGGCTTGCTCCCCAGCCAGCCTTGCTAATACTCAGGGGCCGAGTTAAGAACCGACTGTCACCATGTGGTTTTCCAGTTCATTTCTCCCTGGCACGGGCAAGTTCTCATTTGTGAGAGCAAACAATGACTTTAAAAGGCTCATAAAGATTCTTGGACATCCACAGAGTCTTCCCCAAACATAATTTCATTACCAAGAAGCGAGGATCTGCTGTGTGCAAAGACCATCTTTCTTCCAGATAGATCAACTTGCTAATGAGCAGGAAACCAGGGTCCCGCGGTGAGCGGAGCCCAGAGACCAGTGGAAGAAAATGGCTGAAGCCAAACAGCTGAAGTCAAGTGTCGCCACGCTTTCCATGCCCGACTCTTAAAGAAGCATCCAGATTGATGGTTTCGTTCTAAAGCCGGGCCGCCTAGCATGAGAGAATGAGAGAGCTTGAGAGAGAGGAACAGGGGAACGCTGTGTGTGCTGTGGGACAAGCTTGCTGGTTCCTTCTCATGGTGACTCTGCCATGATTGGAATGTTGCAGGCTGGGGCTGGGGGAGAGGGGGCGCTCCCCGGCCCCAGGACCAGGCTCTGAGGGAGTGCTCCAGGGAACCACGCGGGCCAGATCCGGCAGGGGAGTTGGAGCAGAGGTTCTGCACAGAGGGGCTCCCCGACACTCAGAGTCAAGCCTTCAGGTGGTCTAAGAGTCCCCACGTGTGGTCAGGGTTGCAGGGGCCGCTTTTTCCCAGGTGCAGACCTCAAAGGAGCTAGGGAAGCAAGCAGAGCCCTAGGGACCAGATTCTGGAAAGTCCCCGTGGGACACCTGTGCTCCGATCAGGAGGCCTGCATCCCAAATCAGCTACAACTCACGGGGCGTGTGTCTGCTCCAGAGCCCCGACTCATGCCATATCCCTGACTCATGCCATATCCCTGACTCATGCCATATCCCCGACTCATGCCATATCCCCGACTCATGCCATATCCCCGACTCATGCTATATTCCCGACTCATGCCATATCCCCGACTCATGCCATATCCCCGATTCATGCCATATCCCCGACTCATGCCATATCCCCGACTCATGCCATATCCCCGACTCATGCCATATCCCCGACTCATGCCACATGCCCGCATTCAGCGGCTGGCAACCAAACTTCCTCCTGGACCCACCCGTAGGGATCCAGTTCCACGTGACTGCATCCATCCGGCCTGGAGGTGACCCTGGCAGTCACCCAAACCCCATTGGACTTCTGCCAAGTCCTGGACAAGCTGGAATGTCTCCGGCCAGTGCTGGGGCACAGCAGGTTAAGCCGCCACCTGCAATGCCGGAGTCCCACATCCGAGTGCCCATCTGAGTCCTGGCTGCTCTGCTCTGACTCAGCTCCCTCCGAGTTTGTCAAGGAAGGCAGTGAGAGATGGCTCAAGTACCTGTGTCCATGCTGCCCGCCCACATGGAAGACCCAGATGGAGCCCCTGGCTTGTGCTACGGCCTGGCCTGACCTTGGCTGTGGTGGCCATTTCAGAAGTGAACTGGTGGGTGGAGCCTATTTCTCTCCCCACCTCCACCCCTCTATGTGGCCTCTCTGCTTCCTGCTGCGTAGCCTGGCCTTTCACAGCATGGCCGACATGGGAGCCATGGAGCAGGCTCCTTAAGGGCGAGGTCTGGCAGCTGCACAGCCTCGACTCCACCACACTCAATGCGAAGCAGATCCCGTCTCTTGACGGGAGGAGCAGCAGGCGCATACGGAGAAGGGGGAGTGCTGGCAGCTCCTCGCAGGCCACTTAACACAGCTGAGTCTTGGTTACACCAGTGTATACATTTGTCAAAACCCATTCAGTTTCCCTCTCAAGATCTGTGCAGCTCGCTGTACATACAATGAAAGCAAATGTGGCGCGGCGTTGGCTGCGACTGCTCCGCGTTCTCATCCTGACTTTCAGCTACGCAGATGAAAGAAGAGTAAGGGAGGGAATGCACATGTGGACTTGTTCATTTCTTGGATTCTCTGCAGACTCAGTAGGATAACAGGCAGTCTGAAGACCAAGGAGCAAATGAACATCTCTCCCAGGTCTTGGGTAAGACCCTGTTCTGGAAGGGCTGCTCCGTCTCCCGTGGCCGCTTGACACACTTGTCGAAGTGAGCGAGCTGTTTCCCACCCAGGCTGGGAAGAGGAGGCTGTTCCTCAGGTCGTGTCTCTCTCCCCTGCTTCCCTTCATGTTCAGGGATGTGAGGAGCAAGGGAGTCACTGCTGGGACGCAAGGCTGCAGGCGCAGGCTGCGGGGTCGGAGCCCATCACTCCTGGTCGTGTGCATTTGAATAAAGGGACTCATCCCACCTTGACTCGTTCTCCCACCTGTGAAAGGGGAACGAGGTCACCTAAGTGATAGGATTGTTGTCAGAAATAAAGTAAGTCATTGCTAAGTACTTTGCATTGTGTTGGGCGTGCACTAGGTAGTCAACACACGGAACAGCAGGAAGACAATAGAGAAACATCAGAAAGTAACAAAAGTAACAAATTCTGCAACTTTGTAGCTAACAGCCTCTTCCTCCTCAAACTCTAGGAATCCCCTTTCGGGTCAGGGCTCCACCCCTCACCTCTGTCTCTCTGCCTCACACATACACACTCCCTGCCCCGCCTGCTCTGTCTCCTCAAGGCTGATAGTTCTCATTAGAATCAAATATCAGGGTTTTGTTCTCATAGGCTTATGGGTGGAAATGCAAATTCTACCACTATGCAAATAAAAACTATTTTATAGTTATTAGATTTCTGAGTGAAAGAATGGGTTCTTCAGTGTAGAGCAACTCTCAACGCTACAGATAACACACAGGAGCTGGTTCAGTAACTTGTCCAGCTCTGCTTTTTAGTGTTGCCAGAAGAAAGTGAGTTTGAATCCTGGCTCAAACATGGACTATGAGTCTGGCTTGCTAAGCCTCAGTTTCTCCATCTCTAATACAGGGATGATGACTACTTGATGAGTGGCCCTTGCCCACGATGGATATGTCATCCTCACCAAACATATCTTACCGAACCTCTATCATGTGGAGGTACTGCCAAGTGTCCATGGGGAATGGAATTCAAAACTAATGCATGTCTGCATGAACCTTACTTTTTTTTTATCTTTTATTTAATGAATATAAATTTCCAAAGTACGACTCATGGGTTACAATGGCTTCCCCCCCCATACCGTCCCTCCCACCCACAACCCTCCCCTTTCCCACTCCCTCTCCCCTTCCATTCACATCAAGATTCATTTTAGATTATCTTAATATACAGAAGATCAGCTTAGTATACCTTAAGTAAGGATTTCAACAGTTTGCTCCCACACAGAAACATAAAGTGAAAAATAATAGATGATTTTTTTAAATGATGATGAAATCAGATCAGACCTATTGTCATGTTTAATCCCAGTGAGAGTCAAGTTGGGAATTGATAATTTCTTTTTTTTTTTTTTTACAGAAGATCAGTTTAGTGTACATTAAGTAAAGATTTCAATCGTTTGCACCCCCATAGAAACACAAAGTGAAATATACTGTTTGAGTACTCGTTATAGCATTAAGCCTCAGTGTACAGCACATCAAGGACAGAGATCCTACATGAGGAGTAAGTGCACAGTGACTCCTGTTGTTGACTTTACAAATTGACACTCCTGTTTATGGCATCAGTAATCTCCCTATGCACCAGTCATGAGTTTCCAAGGCTATGGAAGCCCCTTGAGTTCTCCGACTCTTATCTTGTTTAGACACGGTCATAGTCAAAGTGGAGGTTCTCTCCTCCCTTCAGAGAAAGGCACCTCCCTCTTTGAAGACCTGTTCTTTCCACTGGGATCTCACTCACAGAGATCTTTTTGCCAGAGTGTCTTGGCTTTCCATGCCTGAAATACTCTCATGGGCTTTTCAGCCAGATCCGAGTGCCTTTAGGGCTGATTCTGAGGCCAGAGTGCTATTTAGGACATCCGCCATTCTATGAGTCTGCTGAGTATCTCACTTCCCATGTTGGATCACTCTCCCCTTTATTTATTCTATCGGTTAGTGTTAGCAGATACTAGACTTGTTTATGTGCTCCCTTTGACTCTTAGTCCTTTCATTATGATCAATTGTGAACTGAAATTGATCACTTGGAATAGTGAGATGGCATTGGCACATGCCACCTTGATGGGATTGAATTGTTGGAAACATACCAGGGGAACCTTACTTTTTTAAAGATTTATTTATTGATTTGAAAATCAGAGAGAGCGAGAGAGGGATATTCCATCCGTTGATTCACTCCCCAGATGGCCACAACGGCCAGGGCTGAGCCAGGCTGAAGCCAGGAGCCAGGAGTTTCATCTTGGCATCCCCCATGGGTGGCATTTGGGCCACCTTCTGCTGTTTTTCCCATGCCATCAGCAGGGAGCTGGATGGGAAGTGGAGCAGCCGGGATGAGAACCGGCGACCATATGGGATGCTGGCATCAGAGGCAGCGGCTTTACCTGTTACGCCACAACGCTGGCCTTCCATGAGCTTTGAAAGTGCTCCCTGTCAAGCTTTGTGCTGGAATTTGTGGTGTAGTGGGAACAGAGACTCAGCAGTTATAATTATAATATGGAGTGGGGAAAGTTTTATGAGATATGAAAACGATTCTGTAAGGACAACAGGAAAAAGAGTATCTGGGTAATTATGAAGTAAAACTGAAAGTTAAAAACAAACAAGGCTCAATTTTATTTGATTATTAAATTTGAAGATTACAGTGGTGTTTGAGAAGCACTTGAGATGTTTATATTTGGTTTGATTGGAAATGCAGACCTGGGATATTAAATCTACTGAAGATTACTTTATAAACACAGAGTACAGGCTTAGAAGTAAAAATGATTACAGCCTGAGTATCAGCTGCCAATTTGTCTGGGTGACCTTGGATAATTAACGCTGCATGCATGCCCCGTGCCTCAGCTGCAGAATCTGCTAAATGGGGATATCTCTGTGTTGGTTGTGACTGCGGGTAGCGCACTTCAGAGAGTTTGCTGAAACAATAGCGTTAAAAAGCCTTTTATGAGTTTATTTTGGTGCCAAAAATTTTGAAATGCACGCATAGTTTTTGCATAATGTGCATTCTGTGCATATTCTTAAAATAATTTTGCACCAAAATAATCTCATGCATTGAATTCCATTTCCACAAACTTTTTGAAGTACCCTCAAATAGTAACAGTGTGACTATGTGAGACAAAGGATGATTCACGTCTTGGTAGGACAGAGTTACGTGGTGTAAGCGTTCATCGCACTGTTCAGAATGGCCTGCAATTGAAGTCCTGAGCACTGCTCATTTCCGGAACTTCCCATTTCCTGGTTTTCGGACTGCAGTTGACTGAAGGCACCCGAAGCCGTGGGGAGGGGGGACGCCTGTGATGTAGCCGGAGTAGCTCACAGATCTCAGGACACCTTTGCACTCAGAGATCATTGAGGAGTCCAAGGAGCGTTTGCTGGTGTGGATGGCCCACCCGCTGCTGCAGCAGACATAAAAACTGACCACTTAAGATTACTCCTCTACGAGCTCCTTAGAATTAGGGACAAATCCATGTCATGCTAATGGAAGTAACATTTTAATGAGAAATAACTGGATTTCTAGACCAAAGCATTATAGTTACCTTTTGATTAAAAGAGAATGAGGAGAAGTGGCTTCGCTTCCCATTCCTGCAGCGAATTTAGTATCTGGCTGAGCGGCACGAAGCTGGGTTCTTGGCCCAGCTCCTAGGCGAGCGCTGTTGGGATGTGTGGGATTCTGGCCTATCTGGACGCTGCGAACAAATATTTTTTATTTTCCAATCCACCAAAATTTGACAAGTAGTCGTTTCTCAAAGATTAGTTTCCATGTGGAGTTGAAACAGGATTGGCGAGCTTTCCTAGCCTGCTTCATCACTCACTTGTATTGTGAATGGGTGTTTTACCCACAGACAGTACTATAGAATCACGCCCTGGTTGGTTGGAAAATATTGCCTAACGAGCATGCAGAACTTCCAAACATGGACATGCTCATTAGAGAGTAACCATTTTAAAAATCATCTTCCAAAAAATTCCTTATTGGGAAAGCAGCTAAGGTCATGGTAAACAATACAGGCTTTTAGAAAACTCTATTTAAAAATTGTTTATTATTATTTTTTTACTTGGATGGTGAGAGAGAGAGAAAGAGAGAGAAAGAGAGAGAAAGAGAGAGAGAGAGAGAGCCTATAATCACTGGTTCACTCCCTAAATGCCTAGATAAGATGAGGCTGGGTCAGAACTAAGCCAGGCCCCGAGGTCTCCGGCAGGGTCTCCCATGTGGGAGGCAGGGCCCCCAGTACTCGACCCAGTGCCTGCCAGGGTGCACACTCCAATATGGGACACAGGCATCCCAAGCGGTGTCTCAGCTGCCATACCAAACACTCAGCAAGGAATTGTTTATTTTTTTATTAAAAGTTCCGATATTCCTTTAGAAGTCGTTTTGTTCTGCAGTCGGGAACTCACTTTGCTCATTTTCACGACGATGACCCGAGTCCAAGATCCATGACCGTAGCTGGCCAAAGGTCCACTCAAGCAAAAACGGTGACCCCCTGGAAAAGCAAGCTGTTCTACCTGAGCTGCAAGAGCGCCAAGCAGCTCACACGCGCTTCCCAAGGACGTGGGCGTTTGTTGCACATTTCCGTGCTCAGATGACATGTCTTAGAGGGCGGCATTCAATGCCACGAACAGCTTTTACTGCTTCATCGAGCTCACACTTCAGGAAAATCGATCTCTTCCTTTTTCCTTCTTTTTATTTTTCTGCTGAAAGTGAGCGGCAGTGAGTATGATAATCGCCAGGACACCTGGACACCACTGCTCCTGTGACTCCTGTGGCAGGGCCGGGAGTGGCAGCTGCTTGCACCATCAGCAATGACGTCAGCACTGAGACAGAGAAACCCCATCTCCCGATCATCTTGGAAACAATGTTGCCACCTCAGATCCAGGAAGTCCCTGAGCACTGCCATTCATCTCAACAGATACACTCAACTGATCATAGAAGCTTGATGGAATGCATCTCGTGGACACATGCTCTCCTTGGTTTTGTTTAGCACAAATCTGGATATTTCTAAAAATATATGTAGCAATTACTATCTTTTACTCATTAAGAAGTTAATTTTTTTCTGCTGAAATCTACAGCTACAAAAAAGTAAACATAAGGCAATGTGCCTGATCATTCCACTACCTGACGGCGCCTTGTTAATATTTTACCATTTTCCTGAATGTCGTTTTATCTTTCTGGGCATTTGTACAATTCTACAACCTGCCTTTTAAAAACTTCACATTGTCTCATGACCACTTTTTTTTTTTTACATTGTTAAAATATTCATGGGCGACATCACTCTAAATTATTCAGTGCCCTTCTGACAGGACAGCACACTCCGCCTGCGTTGCTGGGCGTCTGCTCGCTTGGGGACACAGCGGTGAGGGCCGAGGCCCGGCGCCTGAGGAATCTTCCCTGCAGCCTTTGACACCTGCTGCACCCCTGCCCCCGCCCCCGCCCCGGCCACCCCTCGTACCAGCCCTCGTGCCTCACCTTTCCCCTTGGTGCATCACAAGTTGACTGGTTCCCCTCCCTATGCCCAAGGTCCCCCCACAGTTGCCTGGCTGGACACGGCGTCCCCTTCTTCTGGCACCTGCTTCTCCCCCCGATAGCTGTCCGTCTCCTTTGCGACAAATCACCTCCACTCCGGGGCCTTTTCTACCCTGGACACGTTGACTCTTGAATGGGCTGTGAGGGTTTCGTTCCTAAAAACCTCATCCTACATGGTGGGGTTCCCCAGCAGCCTGTGCCTGGACTCCCCAGGCCATCGGAGCCCGTTTGCTGATAGGCGCGAACACGCGGTGGCACCCTGTGCCTTCCCAGCATGGCCACGGCAGCAGCTCCTGTCCTCTGGAGCCCTCCTGCCTTCCCATCAGAAGGTGGAGTGGGTTTCCCTGCTCTGGAAAGTGGGCGGGCTTCCGCGACTCTTGCTGGATAGATGTGGCAGGAGTGACCCTGCAGGGCTCCCCAGGCTGAGTTCTCCAAGGAGGCGCAGCTGTGGCCTGGTCTCCCTCTGCTGGACTTGTCCGTCGGAGCCTGGGGCTGGCACAAGACTGCTGCCTGCCGCTCCTGGGCTAATGAGGCCGTGTCGGGGCAGAGCGGGAGTGAGAGGTCCTCAGAGTCCCCGCTGCCGCAGGCCCCGGCTGCCTGTGTCTCCCCGTGCAGACCAGGGAGTTGGCAAAGCCTCTTAGGATTCCTGTCCTAGACCTTGGAGTCCCCACTTGGCTCTGCGTGGAGTGGACACTGTGCCGCACTTCTAAACCACTAAATGTTGGAATGCTTTCTAGCGCGGCAATGGGCAGGCGGAAGGCACCTCCTGCGCCCCTCCTGCGGCCACTCTGCAGCCGGTCAGCTCCCCCTCTTTTCAGCACCCCCAGCCCAGCCACCCTGTGACACTCAGAGCACACTGAGTAAAACCAGCCGTGCCCTGTTCCAACAGCTGTGCGCTTTTTAGGCAGCTACAAGCCCAGTTAGCTTGCTGTTCCTCCCCTTAGCTTTTTTCAATAATCGTTATTTCATAATTGATGCGCACACAGGCCTGTTTCACAAACGCGTGCTAAGAATCGTGGTAATAAAATGAGTACCCATGAAGCAATCCAGCCCGCTGCGCCGGGATGATTCGCTCTCGGATGCTTGCGAACACCCGTCTACGACAGTTTCCGTTTCAGCCTCTTCCCTTTCAAATTGTGTGTGGCACACACGTGTGTTTACAAGCCACGTATGGGGGGGGGGTTGGGTTTTATCCCAACAGAGCCACTCTGCAATGGCTGCACCTGCTGCTGCCCCGCCCCACGTGGATCTAGCTGTGTCCCTGACGCCCGGACTTCATCTTCACGCGTGCGCACTAACCCTTGGGTGAGTGTTCCGTGCTGTAATTTGTTTATCCTCTGGTTGAGGGGTACTCGATTTTGCCCCCCCCCTTTTTTTTGTCCTCTGAGTAGTGCTTGTGTAAACCTTCTTGTCCATGGGCCCTGGAGCACCGCAGGCGCGTGGGCCCTGGAGTGGGATGTGGCGCATTTGGAATGAAAATGCTCCCTTTTAAAAGACAGCGGCTGATTGTTTTCCAAGGAGATTGCAGCAATTTTCACCCTCAGCAGCAAGGTGCAGGTAAAACCACCAACACGTGGCCTTGTCCTGCATCTTAATTTTCACCTGCCTGTGTCTGTAAATGGTCCTAATATACACTGAGGTGACTACTTATACAACTGTGTAGTCACACACTATTTTTAGGGTACTTCAACACATGTTATGGACAAATGGGGTTAAAATTAAGTTTATTTTGGTGCAAGACATTTGGAGATCCATGTGAGGTGTCTACCGAAATTTCACGGAAAATGTGTATTATGAAAAAACCGCATGGTTTTCAAAAGTTTTTGAACCGAAATAATCTTTTAAATTCATTTCCCACATGCATTTCTGAAGTCTTCGCTATGTAAGAATGTTTGTTTTTTTGTGCCTTCACTCTCATGACTGGGGCTGTTCATGACTATTCCACATGTTCTTTGAATTTTTGTATTTTTCTTATTGATTTAGATTAAATATACATTTTGGATAAGAGTGTTTCATTTGTTCTGCATGTTGTAACTCTTCCAATTTGTGGCTTGTCTTTTCATTACCTATATGATATCTCCGGATAAATTGAATGTTTCAAAAATATCTGTTCATTTATTTATTTAATTATTTGAGGGGCAGAGAGAGACAAAGAGACAGCTCTTATTTGCAAGTTCACTCCCCAGATGCCGACAGCAGCCAGGGGGAGCGAGGCTGAACGCAGGGACTGCAAACTCAAACCAGGTCTCCCACATAGGTGTCAGGGACTCTGCCTGTGACGGTAGCAGATGACGACCCGAGTACTAGCGTCCTTGCCCAGGAAGGCCCAGTGGAGTCCTAGGCTCCTAGCTGGGGCCTGCCCCAGTGCAGCCCCAGGCCCAGCCCCAGCCCCAGCCCCAGCCCTGGCTGTTGAGAGCATTTGAGGAGTGAACCAGCAGATGCAAGATAGCTCGCTCTCTCTCTCATTCTTCTCTCTCTCCCTCCCCCTTTCTCGCCGTTATTCTGTCTTTCAAACATTAGAGTCCTTGTTTAATATGATAAAGCAACGTGAGCATTCTTGTTGCTTTCTCTCATGTTGTCATGTTCAATGCCCATGTGATTTGTGTCAAGTGCAGGTGCACTTGCACTTTTCTCTGTGTGAATAACCAATTGATCAAGACCAGTCCTATGCTGGCCATTCCCACCCCACCCCCAATTATCCAAAAGGGTCACACTATCTACTTCTTTTTTTTTTAAAGATATTATTTATTTGAGAGGTAGAGTTAGACAGTGAGAGGGAGAGACAGAGAGAGGTCTTCCTTCCGCTGGTTCACTCCCCAAATGGCCGCAATGGCCAGAGCTGCGCCAGTCCGAAGCCAGGAACCAGGTGCTTCTTCCCAGTCTCCCACGTGGGTGCAGGGTCCCAAGCACTTGGGCCATCTTCTACTGCTTTCCCAGGCCATAGCAGAGAGCTGGATGGGAAGAGGGGCAGCTGGGGCCAGAACTGGCTCCCACATGGGATGCTGGTGCCGCAGGCGGAGGATTAACCTACTGCACCATGGAGCCAGCCCCTTCACTATCTACTTCTAAGCTTCACATTTGGGTCCCTCCTGGGCTCTCTCTTAGCCTACCCTGAAGGATTTCTTATTCTCACTCCAGCATCAACCAGGCCCTTTTGCTCCACTGCAGGATTAGAGGTCACCCTGGGTGCTCTGCCCCACCCTGCTTTCCTCCCCCGGGGGTGTCTCAGAATTCTCAGGTTTCTACTTCCATATTCATTTTATTGTTGGCTTCTCAGGCTATCCGCTCACCTTGTGGGAGTTCGATTGGGCTTGCATGGGCACTGTGGATCGCTCTGATAAGACTTAACATCTTGATCTTAATATCGACTCTTTGTTGCTAATTGCAGTATGTCTATCCTTTACTTATTTTTAATATAGATATTGCATAGCTTTTAACAGAGCTCTTTACGTGTATCTTATGTCTGTGTTGTTGTTGAAAATAATGGGCATCTTTCGCTCGAATATAGAAATGAAATTTAAAAATATGTTGAGACTGGGAGTAGACACATCGCACAGCAGAGTGCTGTATTTGATTCCTGGCTCTGGCTCCTGACTCCAGCTTCCCGCTAATGTAGATCCTGAGAAGACGCGGTGATGGCTCAAGCAATCAGGTTTCTGCCACCCTCATACCAGGACTGGTTTGCATTCCTGGCTCCCAACTTTGGCCCCAAAGCCCTGGCTTTTGTAGGCATTTGGTGAGCTGGAGAGTACATTATAGGAGCGCTCTCTCTGTCTCTCTCTGTCTCCCTCTCTCTCTCTCTTTCTCTGTCTCTGTCTTTTTCTCCGTGCCTCTCAAAGTAATTACTTATATAATTTAAAAATATGCTGATCGGATATGTAACATCTCCTTTTTAATAATTTGTAGATACTTCAGGGTTTGCTCGGTTGACAATCATGAGTTGCAAACCCATGTCCTTTTCCCCCTCCTTCCTTTGCTTTCTGTATGCTATGTGCCAGCTCTGGCAGTTGGGGCATTGCAGGCTGTGGGGTGAGTGCCCCGTCTTGTTCCTAGCCGTGGCGGTGCTGCAGCTGCTGTTCCCCTGAGGAATGGCTGTGTAGTGCATGTATGTGAGGTCCACATGCTGTGTTCCATTAAGAAATGCCTTCCTGTTTCTAGCTTGCAAAAAGACGTATAAAATTGATTTGCATCTACATGGAAGGCAGAGTGACAGAGAGACAGGAAAATATTCCATCTGCTGGTTCATTCTCCACAGGCTGGGCCAGGCCAAAGCCAGGATCCAGGAACTCCATCCAGGGCTCCCACATGGGTGAAAAGACCCAAGAACTGAGGTATTTTCTGCTACCGCCCAGGCTGCGCCTTAGCAGAACACAGGACTGGAAAGTAGAGGAGTCAGGACTTGAACTGGCTTCCCAGGAGGTATGCAGGTGTCCCAAGTCGGGGCTTAACACACTGTGCCACAGTGCCCACTCCTGTGCCAAGGGTTGGTTGGTTTGTTTCTAATCAGAGAAACATAGTTAGCTTCATTCTTCATAACTGGTGCATCTACCGTGTAAGCTTTTGGGCCTGGCCATTTTCCCTCAGCACGATGCCTCTGAGACGTGTCTGTATTGTGTGTGTGTGAGTGTCAAGATTCAACCTTTGTTTATTGCTGACTGGTATCTGGTTATGTGTATGGCTGTACCGCACTTTGTGCATTCACAGCCTAAGGGACCTGGGGGTGGTTGCCTGTTTGGGGCCATTGCAAACACATCTGTGTGAATATCCACAATCAGGTTTTTTGCGGAAACATTAACTTTCATTTCTTGAGGATTAGTACTGTGGGGGTGAGACTGCTGGGACAGATGGGACATGCATATAAAAGTCCCTATAAAATTGTCAAAGTGTTTTCTAAGTAGTCACACCATGTTGCAGTCCCACGGGCAATGGAGAAGAGTTCCAACGGCAGAGGAAGCCAGGCGTGCAATCTGGTCTGCCACGCGGGAGGCAGGAGCCCAGTGACTCGGGTCACACGGCTGCCTCCCGGGATCTGCGCTTAGCAGGAAGCTGGAGTCCGGGGGCAGCGCTGGGAACTGAACCCAGGCGCTCTGACGTGGAGCCCGGGCCTCGCGATCCCTAGGCCACCACCCGCCCTGACCTTTGCGACTTCAGTCACCCCCGGAGCTCTTGGCAGATTCTGTTAGGCTTTGTGCCGCAGCAGTGTGGCCCCTCTGCTGCCGCTGTGCACCTGCCACGGCTCTCCCTACATCACGGTACGAGCGAGGCCTCATCGTGGTGCGGAATCCAAGCGATGTGCGGGCTTCCTTGTCTTGAGCCCAGTGTGCGCGGACAGACCCACGGCCTTCACCACCGAGGCTGGCGCTGACCAAGGTGCTGGCTTCATTCCGTTTCAGTTTTGCGGATCCCTTTCTTGGGGTGAGAAATCCACAGTTCGCTGAGAGTTTGCTGTGTTTTATTTTTTTAGAGCAGGAGGAGATGTTCAGTTTTGTCAACTTCTGTTTTCTGGATGAGCTGAGGTAGTCACGTGATTTTTCACGTAGTTTCAGTCAGCGTGTGTTATAATTTGTGCGCATGTCTGCATTTGACTTGCTAGAATTTTGTTGAAGATTTTTGCTTCTAAACTCATAAAATGTATTTTTCTGTAGGTATTTTTCTCCCCTTTGTCTGATTGTGGTGTCGGGGCAGCACTGGGCTCATTTGATAAGTCGGGAAATGTTCTCTCCTCTTCTGTTCTCTGAAAAAGATTGCGAAGATTTTGTGTTGTTGGCTTCTTCTTTAAATATTTGGTAGAATTTGCCAGTGAAACCATCCAAGGCTGGAATTGTTCGAAGGTTTCTAACTGTGAAATCGGGACTGCTCAGACCCTCTTTCTGGCTGGTCTTTTGTGTTTTGTGGCTTAGAAGGACTTGGTTCACTTCAGTGAGGTTGTCGACTTTCTGCCGTAGTCATTCACGGCGAAGCTGTATCACTGCATTGATGTCAAGGAGCCTGCAGTGACGTCTCCTGTTCGTCCCTAGCACTGGGAACTCGCGTCTTCCCTCTCTCTTAATTGGCTGGGTGGAAGTGTCCTCCTGCTGGTGGCTGTTTTCGAATGTCTGGTTTATGGTTCATTCATTCCCGCTATTGCTTGTCCGTGTTCAGTGTTACTACCTCTCTCGGATTGGGGCTCGGATGCTTTTACGTTCTGTTTTTAGTATTTAAGCTTGTGAAGTCATCTGGCAGACTGACCCCATCATCGTCCCTCTTCATGGCTGGAGTTGTCCTCTCTTTTAAATTGACTCTGTGTGACGCTGACAGAGTGGCCCCCTCCATCTTCCTTCTGATGATTGCTTCTATGGTATATCTTTTGTCAATCTTTTAACATATGCTTGCCATAATATTTATGGTCAGTTGTCTGTAGAAAGCATAGAGTTACATCTTACTTTTCCTTATTACCCCATTTAATAAGCTCTTTTATTATCATTTAAATTAGTATAACTATGTTCAATGCCATCTATCATTTGTTATTTATTATTTGTTACCTTATGTATTCCCTTGTTTCTCACTGTTTCTATTATTTTTTGTTCTTTAAATGAATATACTCCACTTATTGAAGTTTTGAATTTTGTGTGCCTGGGGCATAGTAGGTTAAGTCTCTGCCTGCAGTGCTGGCATCCCATATGGGCACTGGTTCAAATCCGTCTGCTTCACTTCTGATCCAGCTCCTGCTAATGGCTTTGGAAAGCAGTGGAAGATGGCCCAGGTGCTTGGCCCCTGCACCCACATGGGAGACCTGCAGGAAGCTCCTGGCTCCTGGCTTTGGATCAGCCTGGCTCTGGCCATTGTGTCCATTTGGGGAGTGAACCAGTGGATAGAAGACCTCTTTCTCTGCCTCCGCCTCTCCTTCTCTCTCTACCTGTAACACTGCCTCTCAAATAAATAAATAAATCTTAAAAAAAATTTGTGGTTGCTCAATGGATTATAATATGCAAATTTGACATGTCAGACTCAAAATTTGTATTTTACCATTTCAGGCCAATGCAGAAACCTTATCTCTGTGCACATTCTTTCACACTCACCCTTTCTAGTTGCTTTTTGTTTGTTTTGCAAATACATATATGCAAATATATACATATATTTGTATATAAATCGTGTATAAACCATTTAGAAAATGCATAGACAAAAGTAATAACTTGTATTCAATGTTATATGGATTTTTATTTACTTATTTATTTCGATAGTCAGAGAGAGGGAGAGAGAGAGAGAGAGAGATCTTCCACTCTCTAGTTTGCTCCAGAGATGGCTGCAATTCTCCAGCCAGTCTGGGTTAGGCTGAAACCGGGAGCCCCCCCACCCAGGTCTCTCATGTGCGTGGCAGGGACCCAAATATTTGAGCCATCTTTTGCTGCTTACCAAGCAAAGGAGCATGGAGATATATAGGAAGCCAGGACAGGAGCCAGCGCCCGTATGGGATGCCAGTGGCACAGGTGGCGGCTCTACCAGCTATGCCACAACACCAGCCAATTGGGCCAGCTGGGGAGTGACCCAGCGGATGGAAGGCCTCTCTCTCTCTCTCTCCCTCTCTCTCTGTAACTCTGGCTTTCAAATAATTAAATAAACCTTTTCTAAAAAGGTGAACGAGTCATCTACTGTATTTGCCGCTAATTTTAGTGTTGTTCTTCCATCATTCCAGACGCTCCAGCTTTCACTCTCTGGAATGTTCCTTCCACCGGGAGAACATTTGTCTCGGAGACGGTCGTGTGGTGACGGATTCTGTTTCAGCCCTCCTCCGGCTGAGAGTGTCCTTCTTTCCACTGCTTTCCCTGGAGGAGGGGCTCACCGGCTCTGGAGCCCTGGGCTGGCAATTCTTGTCTTCTGGCACTCGGAAAATATTTCCCACTTCCTCTGCCTGCCATGCCTCCCGCCGAGGCGTCTCAGGATGCTCCTGCCGTCGTTCTCTTGGAAGCCACGTGTCGCGTTCCTCCGGCTGTTTTCACAATCTTTGTTTCAAATTTTCGGCAGCTTCATTATGATGTATCCGGGAAAGGATGGCTTTCCTTACTCCTCCTTGGGGCTTCTTTAGGAACTCATGGATGGAAATGACTTGGATTCTGGAGTAGGTGAGGGGAGTCTTAAAGCTCACTACATATCTAAATTCTATTTTTAAAAAGAGGGGAAAGGAAGGAAGATTGAACAGGATGAGATCTGGATTGGTCTGAGCTCTAAGGAGGATTTGGGTAAGCCGGTGGCTGTCCTCGAGCCAAGGCCACCAGCTGGGAGGCGTCTGTGTTTTGCAGCCATGGCCGACAGTGCTCCCTCTCCCAGCCCTGGTCGTGGGCGGTGCGAGTGTGGAGGTGTGTCCAGATCCGCACAGCTAGGATCACCCTCAGGTTCTGCCGCCTGCGGTGGGACATCAGAGCAGCACGTTTCCTGGCTGCCAGCTCTGATTTGCTGTGCAAGCTGTCACCTTGACAGCAGGGTGGGACCTGGAGGTGAGTGGACTCCCAGGTACGGTAGAGCAACGACTGACGAGAAAGCACAGTGGTTGTCCTGCAGGTGGATAAGAGCTCAGGCTTAGTAGGTATTTCAGAGAGAGGGACAGTAGGATTTTCTGAAGGAACAGTTTTGGCGTATGGGGAGTGCATTTTAGGAATAACTCAGACTTTTATCTTGAACAGGTCAAAAATAGTCTTACAATGAAAAACTTGGGTTTTTTTTTGATTTAAAGGATTGAAGAAGATGGTCATGGGAAGAGAATGCATGTGGAACTCACTGTTTGTTTGTAAGCTGTTAGGATTCAGAGGGTGGGAGACAGAGAGGTTCCCTAAAGAATACACACAGATTTTACAAAATGACAGAGAGAAATTAAAGGTTAGCACAGCTGTGAAAGGATGAGGCCCAGGGGAGCGAGAGCTTGGCATTAGCAGGTGGACCTTGAGTCCAGACAAGGCCGACGTCTCCCGTTGCCTGGGTCAACACGGCAACCTCCCGTGCGTGTGTGGCACCGGCACTCAATTGGCAGCTGAAATCACGTCGGACGCTGGAGACTTGCTTGAAAATGAATCCTTAGCAGCTCCGATTGTTCAGAGCCAAAAGAGTCCTCAGAGACCTTGCGTCCCCCCCTCGGCACATGGGTGGGGACGTGGAGGCCGGGTGGGGGAAGGGACGCGTCTAAAAGTCACAAAGCGTTTCACATTCTAGAACAGCGCAGGGCCGGAATCTCGTATTTTCCTTCCCTTCCGAATGTACGGTAGCCCGCTCAGTCCTTGTCTTCAGAAAGTTCATGAAAAGCATGCAGTGTTTTTAAAAATGCGTGAATTTCAGAAATTTTTGCACTGAAATAAAATCTGTTTGTTGTGCTTCCCGTGAACTCTTTGAGCACCCTCATCTTGCTCTGCCCTCCGTCCTGGGGAAATCTCTCGCAGGGGAGTTAGTTGAGGTCGACCCGGGTTCCCGAGCTTTTGCGCGTATCTACCAAAATGAACGCAGTCCTACAGGATTTTCAAGACGACAGAGGGGAGACCGGCTTTTCTCAGATATTCCAGTCCTGCTGCACCCTCCCAACATCACGCCCCAGCTCTGCAAGACAGGAGAGTCTGAATCTTCCCATGTTAGGTCCAAGGTCAAGTCCACCACCTTCAGAGGCCTTCTTACCTCCCTTCAATCCCATGGGTCCTTCCTGCCTTATCTTCTGTTCTCTAGGCCCATAACAGTCACCGGCTTCTACCTGCAGTGGAATGGTTTTGTGTAGCTTTCAAGTCCTCTCTCTCAGCCGGCATCGCTCTTGTAACAGGCAATCCCTGCATCTCGGTGATGTTGCCCAGCGGTCACGTCTCACTCACGCTCTGCATCGGCCACTACTTGGCACTGCTCCAGATGGCAGCTCTGAGGGCTGGGGCTCTGTCTCCTCCATCTCTTCCCCTCCTGTGTTCCCGGCTGAAACAGCTGCACCCTCCAGGAGACGCCCTTGCCACGGAAGAGAGCAGAGGAGGGGTGGAAGAGACTTGTAAGTCCTTTCAAAATGATTTGATTGCTTTTTAATTCTACAAAGTCTTTACCCGTTTTTGGACAATCTGTAGTAGCTACGCATGTTATGGAGCTCAGTGTGAGATTTCCAGGACATGGATACAGGTGCACCGATCAAATCCCAGTAAGATGCGTTTCCATCACTCCTTCTTTACGTTGGAAGCCTTCAACCTCCGTTCTTCCAGTTCTTGATAAAATTCACAACGGATGGCTGTGAGATAGAGTCAGCCCAGGCTTGGGCAGGCTCAGGACGAACTTCCTGCCTCCCACGTCCTGTTGGCCAAGTCCAGAGTCACTGAGGAGAGGACTGGTCAGCCTCCGCTGGAAGAAGCTAGTTTCAAGGTCACCAGCATGGAGGGGCAGTGGACTCTGGGAGCAATCAGTCAGCATGTCGTCCCTGCCTGCTGGTGAGTTCTTGGAAAGTGGAGGTGGGGAATAATCCCCCTTGTAGCTAAGGTACAGTAGGCACTCAGCCAGTGTCTGAGTGCTGAGTGGGTACTTTTCATAGCAAAGCCACCCGCTCACTGTTGTCGTGTGAGGCATCTCCTGTCCACAAGGTTTTTTCTCGCCCTCTGTGTATGTCCTGTTAGCTATTACTTGGCAAATTTGCCTTGAGCCTAGAATGTCTGCAGGGTGTTCTTCCTTTCCCGTGACCTGGGGGTATGAATTTATCATCCAGGACGAGGTGAGCAGCCCAGCAGGCATGGAGACTGGGCGTCAGGCACGCATGGAGGGTGGGGGTTGACTCCTCACCCCGGGGATGACAACAACGATGGCGCCAGAAAGACACTCCACCTCCACAAGCCCGATTCCCCGCCACCAAGTGGGGCGAGAAACCTAGCCTATGACTGCGTGCAGAAAGGTGTGTGCTGTGCATAGTCCCCAAAGAGTCGTTTTCTCAAAAGCATGGAGCACACTGATAATGGTTAGAATATGCACAAGGCATGAGGATAATTGCAACGTTCTCCTATGAAGAGTCAAGTGCGGAAGTGGACTGTGGACTTGGTGTCTGGATCGTGGTTCTCCTAGGAAATGCGTGGCCATCCCATGGTCTTCTGTTCCTCCCTGCCAGTACCCTGGCTCCCAGATGGGGCCATTCCGGCAACTGAGGGGCTGCCGTGGGACTAGCCAGTCATCCGTGTCTTCATGAACCCACAGAGCCCCGAGGCCACTGACAGACCGTGGGCTCTCACTCCAGCCCTTTCCCATTCTGGGTCTCAGTGCCCTCACGGGTAAACTGACAACACTGAGCAAAATCCGCCCGTGCCTGTGTCCCACCAGAGCTGACTTGGGTTAGGGATCCAATCCTCATGACTGCAGCCAGTCATTCTGCAAACACACAGCGTCGTGAAACTCACAGCCGCGTTTGCTTCATTGAGTTGGCTAAGAGGTTCATTGCGTGGCAGGACCCAGGAAACAAGTGAATCGGGTTGCTCCGACTCAGCAGGATCGTGCATGCAAAGGGCCAGTGGAGCTCTCTTCACTGTCCCTGATGGCTTTTGGATGGATGGCTCCATCTTTGTTCTGGGAAGACAGCGTTGTCTCTGACATGCGCTAGCTGCTTCGGGGACTCCCCAGGTGGGAGCTTGGGTGCGTTGCTTCTTTCTCTCTGCTCAGCTGGTAAGACATGGTCTGGTCTCAGCCAGGGCCCCCGTGTCTCCGAGGTGGCATTTTCTCATCCTCTGTCTGCTGCTGCTGGCATTGGAAATTATTCCTAATTCGGATGCCCCAGGGCCGGTTCCTCCTCTTGGTATTGACTGCCTGACGATCCCACTCCAAGAGCAGGTGGACAGATGACCGGATGAAGACTTTGGAGCAGAAAAGCAGAACCAGGTGATGAGCGCTCAGCGCGCTCTACAGGGGTCCTGCTGGTGGCTCACCCGGGGCGACAGGCGCAGCTGCGGGCCTCTGCCCAGCTAGCCACTGCTGGGGGGCATCTTATTTTAAAGATTTATTCATTTATTCAAAAGTCAGAGTTACATACAGAGAGGAGGGGCAGAGAGAGAGAGAGAGAGAGGTCTTCCATTCGGTGGTTCACTCACCAGATGGCTGCAACAGCCAGAGCCAGGAGCCAGGAGCCAGGAGCTTCTTCCAGGTCTCCCATGCGGGTTTAGGGGCCCAAGGGCTTGGGACATCCTCTACTGTTTTCCCAGGCCATAGCAGAGAGCTGGATCGGAAGAGGAGCAGCCGGGACTAGAACCGGTGCCCATATGGGATTTAACCCACTGTGCCACAGCACCAGCCCCGACTGTGGGGCATCTTCTACGTGGTTGTCAGTGGCCCCACGCTTGCAGGCCAGAGCACAGCGTATCGCAGGGCTGACCCTCTTACGTGAACAGGTGTTCTTACCTACGGGATGATGCAGAATCTTCCAGAGCCAGAGCAAACTGGCCGCTCCTGGCTGCTCCCTCAAACATCGGAACACGGTAGTTCAGCTAGAAACAATGTCATTTCCCAGGCATCATTCCAGGAGGAAGGTGATACAAAGTGCATTGTGGGAACCTCGCCTGATCATGACCACGCCCATGAGGCTGAGGACAGCTTGGTCCGGGTCTCCCCCCAGCTCTTCCTCGGCAGTGCAGCCAGCCACAGGAACCTGCCTGACCCCCAGGCACCTGCTCACTGGCCCGCCCCAGGACATAGCACACTGGACTATGGGCACACCTTCCAGATGTGCCCCTGGGATTGCTGGGAATAATTTCAAGACACACTGACCTACCTCTAATTTCACATTCTCTCGGAAGATACAGGACTCCCATTGGACAAACGGGGACGGGCAGAATTCAACAGGGGGAGGAGGAGGTAGAGGAAGGAGCACATTGCTGGAGGACAGAGGGCTGGAGAACAACACAGGCGCCAAATGTTCAGAGTGGGATGTTACAGATTTGTGGAGTTGATGCCACCTCCACCAGGGAGCCTTCCGGGGTTCCCAGCAGGGAGTCACCCTTCCCTCTGCCCTCTCCTGCCGCACTCACACCTCTGTTCTCTGACAGTCATGTGGGCTGTGGAATGCTTCTACCAACGGAGGGTGGGCCCTCTTTAAGGAAGAGACTGCAAACTAGCAGAGTGGGTACAAACATGGATAGATTTGGAATCATAAAACCCAGGCCGGCGCCGCGGCTCACTAGGCTAATCCTCCGCCTAGCGGCGCCGGCACACGGGGTTCTAGTCCCGGTTGGGGTGCCGGATTCTGTCCCGGTTGCCCCTCTTCCAGGCCAGCTCTCTGCTGTGGCCAGGGAGTGTAGTGGAGGATGGCCCAGGTGCTTGGGCCCTGCACCCCATGGGAGACCAGGAAAAGCACCTGGCTCCTGGCTCCTGCCATCGGATCAGCGCGGTGCACTGGCCGCAGCGCGCCGGCCGCGGCGGCCATTGGAGGGTGAACCAACGGCAAAGGAAGACCTTTCTCTCTGTGTCTCTCTCTCACTGTCCACTCTGCCTATCAAAAAAAAAAAAAAAAAAACAAACAAACAAAAAAAAAAAACCAGGTGGTAAAGACAGGTTTTGCTACGTGGTGCATTTGGGACAGTGGGAAAGTCACGCACACACTCGCTCTTGGATCCCACGTCTGTAACGGGTGACACTACGAACGACCACCGAAACAGAGGATTGAGATCTGGAAAACAAAGCCCCTGCCCCAGCCCCTGTCGCAAGTCAAGCACACGGAGTTCAGCTGTCAGCTCCCGGAAGGACCGGTGCTGGACTCAGCCCTCCGTCAAGCGTTTTAGAAGTAACCCAGGAATTTCTAGACGGCTCGCTGTCACTCAACCCCCGAGAAGGTTTGTGCCCCGAAACCTCTGCGTCCGCCCACCCCGTGGGGTAAATGGAGACGGCAAATCACTCACCCGCGCTCGGTTCTGATTTTTGCTGCCGCGTGAGCTTGTGCCAAATTTACGAACCAACATCTGGCTTTCAGAGCTCTCTGGATTTCGGGATTTCCGATAAAAGGTTGTGGACTTCTGGCACATCCCCCGGGAACGTCGCTGGACCACATGACCACACGCTGGGGGAACGCAGGCAGCAGGCTGCAAGGCCCGTGGGCTGCTGGGTGCGCGGTGACGGATGGCTCGCCCTGCCCAGCGGCCTCCTCCTTGGGCTCTGACCCTTCCCTGGGCAGACGAATCCAGGAATGCAGAGACCCACGTGGGCTTCACGGGCCCCTTGACACCACCTGTCCAGCCGCTGCTGAGAGGACACTTCCAATCCGGCAACGTTTGCTCGGCCCCTGTCTCGCAGGATTGCTGTGGCCCGAGAGAGGGCCTGGATGGCTCAGCGATGCCGGGACCCAGGCCAGAGGTGGCCGTGAGCCTCTCGGCGGGGCAGGGCCTGATTTCCAAGAAGATTTCATGCTGCCAGGATGTCATCAGCCACCCCCATGGCCACGTAGTGGGCAGGGAGCTGGGGCCGCATGGTAGGTCCCCATGGCCACATAGTGGGCAGGGAGCTGGGGCCACATGGTAGGTCCCCATGGCCACGTAGTGGGCAGGGATCTGGGGCCGCATGGTAGGTCCCCATGGCCACGTAGTGGGCAGGGAGCTGGGGCCGCATGGTAGGTCACCATGGCCACATAGTGGGCAGGGATCTGGGGCCACATGGTAGGTCCCCATGGCCACGTAGTGGGCAGGGATCTGGGGCCGCATGGTAGGTCCCCATGGCCACGTAGTGGGCAGGGAGCTGGGGCCGCATGGTAGGTCCCCATGGCCACATAGTGGGCAGGGAGCTGGGGCCACATGGTAGGTCCCCATGGCCACGTAGTGGGCAGGGATCTGGGGCCGCATGGTAGGTCCCCATGGCCACATAGTGGGCAGGGAGCTGGGGCCACATGGTAGGTCCCCATGGCCACGTAGTGGGCAGGGATCTGGGGCCGCATGGTAGGTCCCCATGGCCACATAGTGGGCAGGGAGCTGGGGCCACATGGTAGGTCCCCATGGCCACGTAGTGGGCAGGGAGCTGGGGCCGCATGGTAGGTCCCCATGGCCACATAGTGGGCAGGGAGCTGGGGCCACATGGTAGGTCCCCATGGCCACGTAGTGGGCAGGGAGCTGGGGCCGCATGGTAGGTCCCCATGGCCACATAGTGGGCAGGGAGCTGGGGCCACATGGTAGGTCCCATGTCCCTGGAGGGACCACGGCCTCACCCACCCACGTGCCCAGCCCCCGGGGAAGAAGTCCCAGAAGGCAGGCTTCAGTGAGGCCATTGCAGCCCCAGGCTGAGTTTCAACAGGCTTGCGGGGGACGTTTCTAGCAGGGTCCAGAGGTCATGTTCTTGAGCACGCCGGAACCACACCCTGCCCCTGAGCAAACCGGGCTTCCTCAAAAATCTCAAGTCAATGCAATGAAACCTCAGTGTCTGTTGATTCCGAAATTTTTGAAATCCGTGCACATGAGCACTTTGACGAGTTCACTAAGAATGCAGATCACACACAAAAAATCTCTGCATGGACTTCATCTATTTTGAACTGAAATAAACTTACCATTGGATTCCATTTCCGTGAGGTCTTGGAGCTCCCTCGTGTTAACAGGATGCGCACTCCCAGGTCCCAGCCCCGGCTCGGAGACTCCATCCGACTTAGCGTGTGCGCGCTTTACTGGTTTTCTTCCTGGGAGACAGAAAGACAGGAGGCCGCCCTGGACCTGTTTCTTTCCTTCTCCCAAACTTCAGGCCAAGTTTTGATTTGTGTTTTGCTTTTAGTCAAAATAAGGTGTGGTTTGCATTGCCAGCGTCTCAGGGACTCTGAAGGGCTTCCAAAGCCGCTTTTCCTACGTTCCTGAGAGGACACAGGAGAGGGCTCCACTTGGCCTCTGTACCCCCAGAAGGCACCCAGCCCCCCAAAGCCCATCTGGTCTCTCAGCCGGAATGGTTAAGAATTCCGAGGGCTGGTTTTGGCAGTGACTTCATTGTAATAGTGCAACATCCCCACAGGCAATTTTCTTTGATTTAATTAGATGAACTGGTATTTTTTTTTTCTTTTTGCAAAAAGGCTTTATTATGTAGGAATGAAATATGTATAAATTTAATTTTTAATCTTGTCACTACAGAGTGGGAAGGAGCAAGTTGATTCTTTTAATTTACTCTTTGTTTAAGAAAAAAATTAATTAATCTTATCCCAGTGTTTATGAGGAATTGATGCGAGTTTTTGCACGGCAGTCAGGAGGGAGAGGGTTAAGACTGCCCAACTTGGCCTCAGCCTGAAAACCCAGTGGGACTGTGTTTCCACACCCAAGCGCTGGCTGTTAGGGAGTGAGCTCCATAGCCCCGCCCCTGAAGACGGCTGGTTTGGCTGTGCCGCGGAAGCCACCGTGTCCCCTAGTTCACCATGGCTTGCTTTACAACTTGTTAAATATTTGTTTATTTCTTTTCATTTTATTTGAAAGGCAGAGAGAACAGAAAGAGAGACAGAGACAGATAGAGGAATGCCTTCCATCCACTGGTTCACTCCCAGATACCCACAAGAGCCAGGACTGGGACAGGCTGAAGCCAGGAGCCAGGAACTCAACCCAGGTTTCCCACGTGGGCGGCAGGGACCCCAATACCTGAGCGGCCCTCCGCTGCCTCACGGGTGTGCGTTAGGAAGCTGGACTGAGAGCAGAGGCCGAGGCTGCCGCAGGCACTCGCGTGGGATGTGGGCGGCCCAAGTGGCGTTTGGACGGCTGTGCTGAATGCCCGCCCTCTATCTATTCATGAACGTTTTCGACTTTTCAGTGGTGCCGAAGTGATATAAAATCCATCAAAATCATCCTTCAAAGTTTGCATTTTGTTCTTCTTCTAAGCCATCTAGTCCAATCCCGTCTCGTGATCTTGGCCAGTCTCCCGGTTACAAGCACGGGCAGACGCTACTGCGCGGTGCCCTTGTGGCTACGGTAGGTGGATTCGGTGCATTTTCTACATCGCGATACTGTCAGTGCACAGGGGGTTTATCAGGGCACAGCCCCATTACAGTCGAGGACCACGTGCAGATTCTGATCGGAGACGGGAGTGACAGTGCGGGTGCTGTCTCTGTGGACGCCACTGGGCCCGTTAGATGCTCAGCGCCGGTTTTCTGCTTGTCATCATTGACTGTCTCCTGCCCACGGCTAGCATCTGGGTCTGGCATCAGCTGGGTGGAGCCGGGAGGCCTTTAGTTCCTGCGCCTGGAGGGGCAAGTGCTGTGCTTCCCAAACTTTGGTGTGCATGATGAACGCAGATGAAGTTTGCGGAATCTCGGGTTCCAGTCCCAGGAAGCCAACATGGCAGCTGTGTGGTGGGGCCAGGAGTGACCCAGAGCCCAGGTGATTGGATACCGTGGCAGAGAGGAGGGGCACGGATCCTTGCCTCTGTTGGTAACCTCCGCAGGTTACTCCCGGCTTTCACTAGACTGCTCCACCCCTTTATACCCCATGCCAACCTGGCTCACTTCTGCTGTGTGCATAACTGTTTCCTGTGAATATACATGGAGACACTTCAAAAAGTCCATGGAAAAATGCAATTAAAAACACGGTTGGTGGTGAACGGCCAAGCCCCCACTTGAAATGACTGCGTTCCGTGTTGAGTGTGTGGGCTCGAGTCAAACCTCCACTTCTGATCCAGCTTCCTGCCAGTGTGGACCACCCTGGGAGGCAGCAGGCAAGGGCTCAGTACCTGAGTTACTGGTGCTAGATGGGGTTCTGGCTCCTGAGTTTGAAGAGGCCCAGCCTTGGCATATGGGGAGTGAACAGGGATTCTCTCTCTCTCTCTCTCTCTCTCTCTCTCATAGAATAAATAAATAAACTTTAAAAAGAAATGTCTGTTGATGCCAAAAAATTTGGAAAACCATGTATAAGAGGGATCTTTTTAAAACAGCCATGGAAAATACATATTATGAAAGAGTCATGCATGAATTTCAAAACATTTTTGCAGCAAACTAAACGTATCTTTTTATTCCATTTCCATGAATTTCTTGAAGTACCCTTGGACATATATAAAATCTACTCTTATAAAACAATATATAATTATATTTCTTATTTTATTATAAAAATGTAGAACATTCAGAGAAGTAAACAGAAAACAATCACACTGATGCCATTTTTATATGAATTCTAAATTTGTGTTTGGTAAAATGGTTGTTAAGCGTTTCAGACAAACACCTGCTTTGGACAGGGCTTTCCAGCCTCGGCGACATGGGAGGGGATCTCCTCTCTGTCCCTGCAGGATGGCCAGCAGCATCCCTGGCCTCAGCTGTGAGATGCCAGGAGCCCTCCCACCTCCGGCTTTGGCAGTCGCTAGACTCTACACACTGTCCAGTGTGCGCTGGAGGGCAAAGCTGCTCCTAGCTGCAAACAGCTGGAGCCCCAGAGGCTGAGCAGGCTGCACTGGACTCCGAGCCCCAGAGGCTGACCAGGCTGCACTGGACTCTGAGTCCCAGAGGCTGACCAGGCTGGACGGGACTCTGAGCCCCAGAGGCTGGCCAGGCTGCACTGGACTCCGAGCCCCACAGGCTGACCCGGCTGGACTGGACTCCGAGCCCCACAGGCTGACCAGGCTGCACTGGACTCCGAGCCCCAGAGGCTGACCAGGCTGGATGGGACTCCGAGCCCCACAGGCCGACCAGGCTGGACTGGACTCCGAGCCCCACAGGCCGACCAGGCTGGACTGGACTCCGAGCCCCACAGGCCGACCAGACTGCACCTGTGCTTCCTAATCCACCTGCTGGGGATCCGCCAAGTGGGGCTGCGGGAGACCTCCCTTCTCGTGGTGTTGCCAGTGAGCGACAGGGTAGACTCCCGTGCGAACAGCAGCACTGGCAAGTTTATCACTCGTCTCTTTGCAGGGGCTCGCGCTTACTGCTGTGTTGGAGACACTGCTGGGATGCCTGCATCCTCTGCCAAAGCGTCCGAGTTCAAGTCCCGGCTCCACTTCCCATTCCAGCTTCCTGCTGACGTACACCCAGGAGACAGCAGGTGGCGGCTCAGTGGTACTGTCCCTGCCACCTCCCTGGGAGGCCCAGATTGAGTTCTGGCTCCCAGGTTCAGTGCAGCTGAGCTGTAACCTTTGGAGATATTTGGGTGCATAGCCAGCAGATAGGAGCTCTATGTGTTCATCTCTTGCTCCAGTAGAAACAATAAAAAAAATGGCTTCTTTCCATAGCAACAGCGCCCTCGCAGGTGGAGAGATGCAGAAGAAAGCGAGAATTTCCCTGAGAGAGGTGACAGATCCAAGAAGAGATTCAGAGAATGAAGCTGGGGGTGGTAGTCAGGACGGCGGGGAGCTGGGACAGGTTGCACTGAGCCCTTTTAGTCACCCAATACTCACTCGAGGCTTATGTTGGTTAAAGCCAATGGCTTCTGGTGACCCAGGGAGGCAGGGCTGGTTACCAAGGGCTGCAGCCTGAGCGTGCATCTCGGACGATATCCACTCAAGGCTGTTCAGCGTCACGGAGTGGAAGGACACGGGGAGCTGGACCCCACGAGGTCCGTGATGCAGTATGGACACATCAACAAGTTCCAGGGGCAGCTTCCCGCTTCCGACTGGTGGGGTGGCGGGTTCCTCTGCCTCCTGGGGAACCAGGACCAGCCCTCCAGCGATGGAGCCCCCGGGGGGAACCCCAGCATTGGCCGAGTCCACCGGCCCTGCTCACATCTGCATCTTGCTGCCTTGGTCACTGGCTTTGGAACCTTCCGTGGAAACGGATCCACAGCCTCCTGGTGCTTGCTGGCAAGGACAGCAGTGAACAGTGCGATGATGGCACCGGAAGCCCTCGGGGCCCTGCGGCGGGCTGCAGGGGGCTGATCCCCAAACGCATGGTGCTCTTCGTGCCCAGGGGTTCTCACAGATGAGGTGAGGGAGGGCCAGAAGTAGCAAAGGACCTGTCGGGCCACCAGACCCATGAAGAGACAGGCTGAGCTCCAGTCCCAGGCTGCTGGGTGCTGCCGCTTCCTCCCGCTGCTCCCTGGACCTGACAGCATGCAGAGACCCCCAGATTTGCACACATCGGGATACCGCTCGTCCCCTCTGAGTTATCACACAGAGCATCTGTTCCCACACAGGACACGGCCTTTCCCACTTAATGACTCTCATGGCCCACCCTCTGGAAGAATGTCGTTACGGGCTCTTGCTGCATTTGGCTGAATCTTGGCTGGATGGAAACGCACCGTGTTTCCCCGGAGTCTGACGGGATGTGGGAGCTGAATGGGCATATTGAACCCAATTAAAAACACGCGTTATTTACTTGATTGTTCGGAGGGTGGACACTCGCACAGGAGACACAGCAGCCAAATGGCGTCCACGAAGCCACACGATCGCACGTCTCTTGCTTCCCTCATTTGAATTGGGGTCTTTGGAAGAAGCAGACTTCTGCTGAGTTTTTTATTTAACTTTGTTGACCTATAATTGCATTAAACTGTTGCTTGGTTTTCCCTTCGAGCTCCAAGTGCCAACCTGGTATTCCCAAAAAATGTGTCACTTTATGATGTTTTGGGGAAAAAGACAAATTGCCTTTGGGTTTCCAGCTCACTACTCCGAGTAAACCAGAAACACACTGCTGCTTTCCCTCTGACCCCACTGACGGGCACCCGCCCCTGATCTCACCAAGAGGAACGGCTTCTCTGGTCCCAGCAGCGCTGCAGGGCACAGTACCGGGGAGTGGGAGAGAGCAATGGGACAACCCTGGGAAGGAGGCCCTGCTGGTGCCCTGCCCGCTGTGGCTCAGTTGGCAGATGTGTCTTCTGTTCCTGATGCCCCACGCTTTCAAAATAGTTGAACAGAAAAGTGCAAGTTGTCCAGTGAGTGGTGATGACTGAGTGGAAAAGGCTACTTGAGAATTGGCTATGTCTGAGTCGCTGGGCTGGGAGCTACAAGAGCATTCAATTCAGACCTCAAACCACACCTGCTGGTAGGCACTCTTGTCTCTGTCCTACAGATGAGAGAATGGAGACTGATAAAGTCACCTGCGCTGTGGGTGATCAGCCCATGGTTACGATGCCCAACTCCCACTTTGTACTTCCTGGGTTTAATTCCCAACTCTGGTTCCTGACTCCAGCTTCCTGCCAATGAAGACACTGGGAGCAGCAATGATGGCTCAAGTGATCGGGTCCCTGCTCCCCTCCTGGGAGACACAGACGGAATTTCTGGCTCCCAGCTTTGTCCTCAGCCCAGCCTTGGCCATTGCAGGCATTTGAAAAGCGAACCAATGAACGAAAGATCTCTATCTATGTTTCTATCTTCCTCTCTCCTATGCATCTCTATCCCTAAATATGTAAATACATTTTGAAACAACCTGCTCCAGGGTCACCCAGCTGCAAGTGGGGTTTGATGGAACACTTGCTGCTCCTTCCTGAAAGTCTACCCAAGAACTGGAGGGGGAAAGAATCCTGTTCTCCAATATTAAACCATAACCTGACTTTTTAATAGGGTATAGAAATAATTTACCCAAAAGGAATGACGTTGGCTGATGTTTGCTCTTGTATTTTGAAAATGGGATGATGGTGATGGTTTTGATTGAATAGAAATCAGCTTATAAAATGGTATGCTCCACACAACACGGGCTGTGCCTTGGAAAGTACAGGAATCAAAAGCTTAAGAACAAGTACATCTTGGTAGCACGAACAGGACGTGCTTTCACCTTCTCTGGGCTAATAATTTAGTTTATTTTCAAATTCCCATGTATTCCTTTGTGACAAATGCAATTGTCGAGAAAGTAACAACATTGACAATGGCAATGAGAGCAATGGAATAATTCTGGTCAAAACCGAAATCATCACCAACATACCCAGGATTTCCACTCAAAACTGCTTGTGCTGCTGGAGGTGCCAGCATCGTGTCAGCAGCACTGCCACCATTAATACTGCCCCACCAGCACCACCACCAGCACCGTCAAGACCCTCCCAGTATCACCACCACCACCAGCACCGTCAAGACCCTCCCAGTACCACCACCACCACCACCACTACCACCACCAGCACCGTCAAGACCCTCCCAGTACCACCACCACCACCACCAACACCAGCACCATCAAGACCCTCCCATCACCACCACCACCAGCACCGTCAAGACCCTCCCATCACCACCAACACCAGCACCGTCAAGACCCTCGCAGCACCACCACCACCACCAACACCAGCACCGTCAAGACCCTCCCAGTACCACCTACCACCACCAGCACCGTCAAGACCCTCCCAGCACCACCATTACCACCAGCACCACCAGCACCATCAAGACCCTCACAGCACCACCATCTCCAACACCATCACCAGCCCTGCAAGACCAGAACTCGCTCACCATCAACCGTGATGCCGCTGATCGTACCGCACCAGCAGAGGCTGAGGAAACACACCACTGCCCTGCAGGGGCCCTGAGAGCCGGGGACGAAGCCAACTCTAATTACAAGGTAACCCCTTTCATCGTGGCGTCTCGGGATTTGGACGGCTCTTGGCATTAGTAGTTACTCAGTAAATGTTACTGAAGACAAACACGAGGAAACCACCATGTGTGAACCATTGGTGTCGCTGAATTGCCAGCTATGACTTCAGAACCACAGGCTGTGCAGATAGATGGAGCTAATTTATCCTGAAATGGAGACGCCATTTCCTTCTCACTGAAGTCAGCGCCTGGCGCCTGTGCAGCCTGTGTTAAAAGCCACTTGTCATGCTCTGGCCTGGGAAGGGCCCCGGCCCCTGATGCCAAGGAACACGTTCTGTCGCCCACATGCCCGTTGGGTACCACGGGTGCTGATTACGGCCAGAGGGCTCTTCACGTTAGTCTGCCCCGAAACCTCATCTCTGGGGAAACCGAGGCTGAGGAAGCCAGGGTGACTTGGGTGTGGTCACAAGGACGCATCCTTCCCGCTGTCACCTGCTCTTTAGCTTTTCCTCTAGGCAACAGGGTCAGAGCTCCGGCAGGGAGAACAAGACAAAAGCTACCACTCCTTTGCTTTTTATGTGGGATGCATTCTCACGGCCACTGAGAGAAGTGGGCTGACTTTGGTCCCCTGCACAGAAGAAGAAAATGAGACAGAGGGTCGTTTGGGCACCCGTCAAGGCCACACAACTGCTAAGGACTTGAACTCAGGTCTCTCTGGCTCCCAGACCCCCTCCTGTGCACCTCATTACTTTTAGAAGTCAACACGTTACCCACGCCGGGATGCCTCCCATTACCTGGAGAAGAGAATCCATCTTCTTGAAGGCCAAGTTCAAGGTCACGGGCAGTTGGGCCCCAGCTGATGTCCCCCAGCTCCAGAAGTTCTCTCCGTCGTTCCCACACACAGCGTTGATGTGCTGGTCCTTAACTCGCGGCTCACACACACTCAGTCCCCCAGGCGTGCACCCACACTGCCTGCCCGCTCCTGCCACCCAAGCCTCCTTGCAGGGCCCTTGTCCCCTTTCCAGACCCATCTGAGCTCCTGCCTTTTCTCCACTACCCAATCTGCACGCCGGCCGCTGTGCTGGCTTCCTGTCTCCTCCCTAGAATCATTAACACACCATCCTCTGTACCTGGAGAAACTGGCTGGCACCCACTTGCCCAAGTGAACCCCAACAATCGCTTTGTGTGACTGCTCCCCCATTAGACTGTGCACCTAGAAGACAGGGCGGGCGTCACACATATCCGCAGCACCCCAGGAGTCCTGCACCGTGCCTGCGTAGCACACGGGTTGTCCCCCAAGAGTGTGTGAGCCGCATCCTTCCATCTTGTGCGTCGTTTACTTTGGTTAAAATGAAACTTGGCATCCACATTTGGCGGTAAGCTACAGTGTGTAAAGCCTCCTTTCCCAGGCTTTCTGGGCTAGGTGGGGAAGCTCGCTACACCCGGGTGCAGGTGAAGAAAGAAGCCGAGAGGGGTCTTGCCGAGTTCAAGGCGATGGAAGGAGGAAGGGGCGTGGCTGCCGAACTCAGATTTCTCACATCAGCTTCAAGTCTTTGCAGAAGTGCTCAGCCGCTGGTAGAAGTCCACCTCCCCCCACCCCCCAGCTTTTTTTTTTTTTTTTTTTGAGGGATGACAAATTATATTCACTATTGTCCTAAAGTGGTTTTCATTTTTGATTACTTAATTTGCCCGGCGCTTGCTTTAAAGGGTTTTCCACAGCGGGCTGTAGATGTTTGCGGTTGACTTTTTGACATTCTAACACTTTAGTACAAAGGAAGCTACAGAAAGCAACAATGAAAACATTCACTAAGTATGTTTATAATCAAATATATCCCTCGGTAATTTAATTTGGAGGAAGCGGAGAGCCCGGCATTACAAACAGAGGGCTGCTTAATAATTCATAAGTCCTGAAACAGGAGAGCTGGAACGAGGAAGATTTAGCATCAGGCCACCGCGGGTTGCTCGGCACAGAACTCACCCCATCCATGGAGAAGCCAGAATGAGAACCTGCTCGCAGCTTCAGGCTCGGAGGTTTTGAATGGTGGTCCTAGGACGCTCGGATCCTGAGGGCGCAGTCCGGGAAGAAGGCATAGGTGGGGTTGGGGCGACGGAATGGGTCAAGTGCAGTCTTCTACCCATAAGCCACCAGGTACGAGAGATGAGACACAAAGAAATGGGCAAGCCACGCAGCTGTCCAGCTGGGGACTTACGCCAGGCTTTGCCTGGGTCTTGCTGGAGCCCCGGGGCACAGGAGGAATGGAGATGAGCACAACTCCATTCTGCACAGCTGGCTGAGCCGGCACCTGGAGCTACACACGAGCTTTAGGGCCGGCCAAGGGCTCCTCGTCTCGCTGGAGATGTGTTCTCCTGTCCCAGGCTCGCTGCCATGGGAGAGACGAGCGCACCCCTGTCCTCCATGGTCCTTGGCAGGAGGAGATGGAAGCCGAGTCGGAGGGGAAGGGCTGGCGACACCCCTGCAGTCCCCGTCTGTGAGCCGCCGCCTCTGTCCACAGAGGAGAGAAGGGCTGTGAACTGGCACAGGTGCGGATTTTTCCAGATTAACTCAGGATGTAAAAGATGGGACAGAGGCTTGGCCACATTCATAGAACTTGGTCATCTGAGGAGCTGTTGTGAATTTAAGGACAAATTAGACAGAAGATAACGGACCCATCAAACAGAAAGAAGTGCAATGGCTTCTAAGCATGTGGAAGTATGTAAACTCTGCTTGTAACAAGCCAAATGCCAATCAAAGCTGGTACAGGATACTGGTTTTCACCGACTGGAGTGGCCCAGGCCCTAGAGTGTGTGAACATGTGTGTGGCAGTGTGTGAACATGTGTGTGGGCAGAGTGTGTGAACATGTGTGTGGGTGAACATGTGTGTGGGGCAGAGTGTGTGAACAGGTGTGTGGCTGAACATGTGTGTGGGGCAGAGTGTGTGAACAGGTGTGTGGGTGAACATGTGTGGGGCAGAGTGTGTGAACATGTGTGTGGGGAGCAGAGTGTGAACATGTGTGTGTGAACACGTGTGTGGGGCAGCGTGTGTGAACATGTGTGTGGGTGAACATGTGTGTGGGGCAGAGTGTGTGAACATGTGTGTGGGTGAACATGCATGTGGGACAGAGTGTGTAAACATGTGTGTGGGTGAACATGTGTGTGGGGCAGAGCACGTGAACATGTGGGGGGGCAGAGTGTGTGAACATGTGTGTGTGAACATGTGTGGGGCAGAGTGTGTGAACATGTGTGGGGCAGAGTGTGTGGACATGTGTGTGTGTGAACACGTGTGTGAGGCAGCGTGTGTGAACGTGTGTGGGTGAACATGTGTGTGGGCAGAGCGTGTGAACATGCGTGGGGGCAGAGTGTGTGAACATGTGTGGGGCAGAGTGTGTGAACATGTGTGGGGCAGAGTGTGTGAACATGTGTGGGGCAGAGTGTGTGGACATGTGTGGGTGAACATGTGTGTGGGGCAGTGTGGGGAGCACGCACGGGCCTCACTGCTTGTGCAGGGGTGACCACAGCCGCCCTGTTGAACCACGTCTGCGTTGTCTCGTAAGAATGAAAATTCCCAGGTGGAAGCTTTAAGATGCTGCCTGGGATGTCCGCGTCCCATACTGGAGTGCTGCCTTCCCTGTTTAAAAGACATTTATTTACCTTGAAAGATAGAGTTACAGAGGGAGAAGGAGTTACACAGGGAGAGGGAGAGGGAGTTACACAGGGAGAAGGGGAGGAAGAGAGGAGAGGCAGAGGGAGGGAGGGAGGGGGAGAGAGAGAGAGAGAGAGAGAGAGAGAGAGAGAGAGATGGATGTCTTCTTTGAGTTCACTCCCCAGATGGCTGCAGTGGCCAGGATGGAACCAGGCTGAAGCCAGGACTTCATCCAGGTCTCCCACATGCGTGCCAGGGCCCAGACACTTGGGCCATCCCCCACTGCTTTCCCTAGGCTGTTAGCAGGAAGTTAGATTGGAAGTGGAGCAGCTGGGACATGAACCTGTGGTCATATGGGATGCCGGCGTCACAGGTGGTGACTTTAACCACTGCACCACAGCACCAGCCCTGGAGTGCCCTGTTCTGAGTCCTGGATCAGCTCCCAATTCTAACTTCCTGCTAGTGAGGACCCCAGAGGCAGCAGGTGGGGGCTCAAGTGCTGGGGTCCCCATCACCCTTGTGGGAGATCTGGATTAAGTGGCAGCTCCCAGCTTCAGCCTGGCCCCGCCCTGGCTGTTGCAAGCATCTGAGGGAGTGAACCACTGGATGGAAGATCTCTCTCTCTCTCTCTCTCTATATATATATATATACATATATATGCCTTTCAAATAAGTAAAATGTTTAAAAATACTCAAACACTTGATTTAGTGATTACATGGTGAAGATCATTTAAAAATAAATGTATAAATAGATTTGTTACAACACTTTTGTGGAACTAAAATGCAGTAAATGCCCTAAACATTCATTAATAGAAAATCTTATATACACACAGTGGAATAGTAGACAGTCCTTAATGTATATTCTCAAGTGTGTGTGTGTGACTATATATCATGTATCTGTCTATATCCACGCCATATACATTTCTCCATGCATGTGTATACATGTGTGTATATGACTGGGTAGAGTGTGTGAATACACACACATCTCACACAAATACACACTCTACACCAGTCTACACTAACACAGAGTGCTCTACGTGTTAATAAATGAATTTAAAATGGTCCAAAGCTGGGCGTGTACCAGGGTACTCCCACATGTGAAAAGTAACTCACACATGCGTGCAGACACTGGAATCTGGTGGTTGCGAGTAACAGGAGAGCAAAGGCTGTTGCAACGTCAAGGAAGCTCCTTTTTAGTGTCAACCATCAGAGGCGGTTGCTATGGAAGAACTGACGTCACAGAGATCAGGGCGTTGAAACCACGTGCGGAGGAGACAAAATGCGCAGCCGCAGTAGCTGCGCGGCCCCCACCTGCCTCCCGCCCCTTGCGCTCCGTCACTCCCGCTTCCTCGGTGCCCTGCAGGGAAGCAGGATCCCGCAGTGGTGCGGGGCCTCGGGCCAGGACGGCCTCTGCCGCCCCCTGCACGTGCCCACTGCGTCTTCCCGAGGCGCCTGGCAGCGCAGCGCGGCTGCTGGGGGCCGGGAGGCGAGGCCGAGGCTGAACCGCCCGCTGCAGCCGCGTAGGATGGCGCTTGCTCTGCGCCACTGGGAGAGGCGCGCCCACGTCCTGCTCGCTTCTCCGTCGTCAGCCGGATTTCCCGTTAGCTGCGGAGGAGCCTCGCGACCCCCACCACGCTCACCGAGCATCGTCACAGCGTGGCTGACTCAGACCTTGGGCGGGCGTTTCTGGGCCAGTCCTGCCACGCCAGGCTGTAACACACTCTGCACCAGCGGCACCTCCCCAGGGCTCATTCTGTGGGAATTCCCACCCCAATCCTCCCCCAAGCCCCAGGTTTCCACCCCTCCGCCGTCTGTCCATGCACTCGCCCGTTACCCATCATCCACCTGTGCAAAAACTGACGACCGAGGGGCCACGGAGAGGCAGGAATCTGGGAACGCGGAAGTCACGTCTGTCATTGGGGCTCCTCAGCCATTTGTGTGCAGTGCACAGCCCGTGCAGTCGATACTGCACTTATCCGCCCATGCGCAGTCGTCAGACTCTCCAGGTGATTTTTTTTTTTTTGACAGGCAGAGTGGACAGTGAGAAAGAGAGACAGAGAGAAAGGTCTTCCTTTGCCATTGGTTCACCCTCCAATGGCCGCCGATGGCAGGAGCCAGGTGCTTCTCCTGGTCTCCCATGGGGTGCAGGGCCCAAGCACTTGGGCCATCCTCCACTGCCTTCCCTGGCCACAGCAGAGAGCTGGCCTGGAAGAGGGACAACCAGGACAGAATCCGGCGCCCCGACCGGGACTAGAACCCGGTGCGCCGGCGCCACAAGGCGGAGGATTAGCCTAGTGAGCCGCGGCACCGGCCTCCAGTTGATGTTTATTAAGAATCATGGCAGGTGGGCGTTTGGACAGCATGGAGACCTCACTTGAGATGTCCATGATGTCCACGCCCCATATCTGAGTGCTGGGTTCCAGTCCCGGCTTCACTTCTGATTCCAGCTTCCTGCCATTGTGCACCCTTGGAGGCAGCAGGCGGTGGCCCAGGTACTCAGGTCTCGGTGGGAGACCCAGAATGAGTTCCAAGTCCCTGGCTTTGGCCTGGCCCAGTCTCAGCTGCAGCAATTAATCAGCTGATGCGAGATTCCTCTCTGTCTCTCTGCCTTTAAAGTAAGCAATTAAGGCTAAAAAGACCCAGCAGGAGCAGGCTCTTCAGGTGGGGGAGCTGCGTGCAGGGGCTTTGGGGGAACAGGAAAGGGCGCTGGGCTGGGCGGTCCAGGGGCCTCTCACCCACTGCGTGTGTGGAGTGGCTGTGTGACCACAGCTGCCCGCTGGCCTGGGAAGCCCAGGCTCTCGCCTTTGAGTGGGAGGTTCCCTCGCTCTGCTCTGAGCCACCCCACACAGCTGGGATCTTACACAAAAACAAACAAAACCTCACTGTCCACTCCCATCCTGCGCGTCTCTGTGATGGGGGTTTGTGACAATGACAAATTTGGAACACGCAGACAGGAGCCCCTGCTGGCTTTGGGCTTAGCTCACGGGCAGTCAGGAGGGCCTCAGCGACCTCTGACCTGTATCAGGGCAGGGAGAGGGCTTCCCACACGGGGTCACCTTAGGATTCCCATTGCTTCAACAGCAATGAGTATTTTGATGTCCACCTGCAGGGACTGGATTCCTGTTGGGTCGCTGGTAGGGCCAGGGGACTTCTTCCATAGGGTCCAAGTGTCTCTCCCATGCTTTTCCATCCCTTTGGGCCACATGGAAAACGCGTAACTGTCCCTCCTGGTGACAGCCCACCTTTCCTTCCAAGTCCATCACCTGGGTTGTGGCGAGTAGAGCCTGTATCCCTGCAAAGCGACCTGATGCTGCCCCGGGGCTCATTCCCGTTCTCCTGTCTTCTCGTTCCTCCAAGTCGTTGAAGTTCCTCTTCTCTTCTGGGATACAGAGGTGGGTAAGGGAGACACTAGGAGATCCCCTCATTTGCAGCCTGTACATTCTAGAATTTTCTAGGTGGTTCTCGGAAGTTCTCTGCTGCGAGAGCGAAGGTCCTTGGAAGGAGCTCTGGGGCACCAACAGAGGTTGTGTCATCCCGGAGGAGCACAGGCGGAGGGCGTGGCCACGCTCCTTTGTGGCCCCTGCAGAGGTAAATCAGAGCAAGGTGTCTCACCCGTGGCTGGAGATCAGGTGAGGCTGGACAGGGCACGAGGAGAAGGCGGGAGGGGCTGGAAGTCGGCCGATGCGAAGCCTCAAGTTTCCGCATGAGACCCCACGCACGCAGTGCGTACCTCCTGGGAACAAGTGTCCCTCCAGGTCCCAAGCACCGTGTTTGCTCCAAGAGCATCTGGGACTGTGAGCCTTTCTCTTACTTTTATTTTCTTGATTCTCAAGTTCTGCTCTGCAGGCGGGCTGAACAGGGCACAGAGAGGGAGAGGCTAAGGGTGTTTTCCCTCCAGCCACGAAGTATCGCGGGCACTTCCTCTCCAGATAGAATGACAGTGACAAAGATGTCCTTGCAGGGCGGGGGCTTCCATAGCCTGGGTGAGGACATCGGAGGGTGGGGGCTGTGCAGCCCCTGCCCACGACACTCATGCACTGCCGAGAAAGGGGTCGCCTGCCCAGGAATGTGTCCTCAAGTAGTAGTGGACAAAAAAACAAAAACAAACTTTAAGAATATCAACTTACTTGAGAAAGAGAGAAAGCTCCCTTCTGCTGGTTCACTCCTCCAGCGCCCGCCGCAGCCCAGGCTGGGCAGAAGCCAAAGCGAGGACTCAGGAACTCAGTTCAAGTCTCCCACATGGGTGGCCAGAGCCTGGCTGTTGGAGCCATCACTGGTGCCTCCCCGGCTACATGTGGGCAGGAAGCTGGAATGTGGGTGGCCCGACCCCATGGTAACCCTGGCCTGCATGCCCGCCCCCTCCCCCCCCGTGGGGACTTTGTCATCGTGTGGCCTTCAGAGCCACCTAGATGGTGCAAGGCCATCACTTGGGGCAGCCTCTGGAGGTGCTGGGTGAGTGAAGTGGCCGTGGGCTTCCCACGGCTCAGTTTCCGGTAGCCACTGCTGTCTCTAAGGGGAGGAGGACCCTTGGAAACGAGGACCCAGAGTAGTGGCCCAGCGGTCAGCCGTCCTTGTGGAGGGTCACCCGCTGTGCAGGGCCACGAGTGCTACAGTGTCACGTGGCTGGCAGTGCAGTGGCCGGGTGGACACAGGCACCACCACACACCCGTGGTGAAGCCTTGTGCTGTGGCCTTACAACAGCTGTGACGTCACCAGGCGGTGAGGACTTCCTAGCTGCCCTACCATCCACTTACAGTCCTGTGGGTGACCAGAATGTCCACGTGGAGCGTGGCTGTCCTGCAGGCTGTCCCCCGTGCTCCAGAGAGGGGCCAGTGGAGGTTTCCTGGGACCCGCTACAGGAGAGACACAATGCAGACGCGGGATCCGGGAAGGCGGTTTGCTCCGGGCAGGGGGTCCCTGCTTTCAGAGGGGCACAGCAGCCACCAAGCACCCAGGCTGTGGAGGGAGGCTGGGGGAAGGGAACGGCTCAGGTCGAAATTCCGAGAAGATTCAAGCAGCTGAATCTTGCACAGAGGGCGGCCCTGGCACGCCACAGCCAAGCGAGGCCCTGGCACGCCGCAGCCGAGCGAGGCCCTGCCGCGGCCCGAGCTCCCTCGTGCTCTCTGTCCACGGCTGCCCCGAGGGGAAGCTGCAGGGGGAAAGGACTCAGGCCTACTTCTGCTGTGTCCCAGCATCTCTCAGGATTTCATGCGTGTTTGTCTCCTCCGTGGATAATGAAGTGTCGCTGCCAGAGCCAGACCGAGGCAGTGGAGGGGACGTGGGCTTGGCTTTGGCCCTGGCGTGGGAGCACAGACGGCCGGTGTGCAGAGCCTCCCCCTGCCGCAGCAGGCGCTCGGAGCAGACAGCCGCCGACGGGCCAAGCGCCATGGGCCAGGCTGCTGGAGGAAGCAGTGCCGGCCGGCGACTGCAGTGTCCTCTGCCGGGGTCCGGCCTCATCAGCAGGCCACGCGGGGGTGTGGAGGGACACAGGCCGTCCTTAAGGGGTGGCGCTGCTGGGGCCAAGTGACACCACAGGCACCGAGTGTGCAGTGACACACCAGCACTGAGTGTGTAATGATACCACCAGCATTGAGTGAGCAAATTGACACCACTGGCACCGAGTGCGCAAAGTGACACCACCGGCACTAAGTGTGCCAAGTGACACCACCAGCACTGAGTATGCCAAGTGATACCACCGGCACTGAGTGTGTAGTGACACCACCAGCACCAAGTGTGCAGTGACACCACAGGCACCGAGTGTGCAGTGACACACCGGCACTGAGTGTGTAATGATACCACCAGCATTGAATGTACAAATAGACACCACCGGCACTGAGTATGCAAAGTGACACAGTCAGCATGGAATGTGCAAGGACACAACCAGCACCGAGTGTGCCAAGTGACACCATCAGCACCAAGTGCGCAAGGACACCACCGGCACCGAGTGGCACTAACAGCAGAGACGAGGGCCGGCTGGAGTCCGGAGAGCCAGCCACGCCCCAGCAGCGCCAGCCACAAGGTCTCTGTTTGGATGCTGCCCGTGGGTGTGGCCGTGATTGAGGGGGGCTGGGTGCTAATCCGCACGCCCAGAAGCCACCAGCATCTCTCGCCATCCATGGCTCTGCTGCGGACGGGTAGAGTCAGCGGGAGCATCGAAGTCCTGGGAAGGCAAACACATCAAAACGTTTTTAAACAATGAAGAGAAAGAAGCGAGTGCGCTCTCTTCTTCCCGGCATCCTCTCCGCCAGCCCCTCTCCCTCCCTTTGCCTTTCTTCTTTCCGTGATCCCCCTCTCCTTGTCTTCGTCCTTTCCATTCCTCTAGTGAGACTGCGGATGGCACAGGAGTAAGTAAATATCGCCCGATGGCTCCTGGCATTAATAATGCATCGATCCTATTTCACTTGCAAATTGCTCTTTATCAGCGAGTGCCCCATTGCAAGTGGGATCCATTGTGCGTGGGGTTTGGGTGCCAGGACGTGCCTGCAGATTTAAGAACGTTCTACAGAGAGCAGCAGCCAGGGCGAGGGACACAGCGGATTCCCGCGTCTCTCTCCCTGCTGGTCCCCGTCCCTTGTGTCTGAATCTGCCTCCTTGTCGGCTCTGCCGGGCCACCTGTCCCAGCAGTCCCGCTGCGCACCTGGGAAAGGGTTCTTCAGACGCACGTGGCTTGCTTCGGGGCTGGAACAATAAATCCGAAGGGATTACCTCTTATTACTATTTTTCTTTCTTCCGTGTACTCTGTGCCTTTGACTGGTAAGGTCTGTAATATTTTATTTATTTGCCAGACTAGCCGGCTTTAGCATCCCTTCAGAAGTTGTCACATAAAGGTGTCTACCAAGATGAGACACCAACCTGGGTAACTGTCCCTCTTCAGGGCTTGGGAACTTTTTTCCATAAAGGCCAAGTAGTAAGTATTTTCGCCTCTCTGGGCCAGTTGTGTCTCCTGCACTCAGGAGAGCAGTCTTGAGCACACGTCGATGGGTGAGCACACTTGTGTCCCAATGGGACGTGGTTTTCCTGCATAGACTGAGTGGCCGGTTCAGCCTAGGGTTTGCTTTGCTGCATTGCTCAGACGCCTCCGTCGTCATTTTACTGTGGGCGACATGGGGAAGGAGATGCGTTCCACAGCCGAGACGATGACCCATTCCACCTGCACCTGTGCCTCCCAAGCCTGGCACCTAGGGCCACTGTCAGAGATCCAGTGGCTCCACTGAACTCCCTTTGTCTTAAGACGGCTTTGCTTCCTCTTCCTTGATTCCATGCTGTTTTCTTTCCGTGCCGTTACGAATTCTGTGGGACAAAGGCCACTTCTGCCTGCAGTATAGGAGTAACCATGTCCACTGGTGTGCAGCAATGCACAAAAGCTCACAGGTGGGCTTCTCACACACCCAGGCTGGACACCGAGTGATTGGGGTACAACCCACATTCCACCTGTGACTTGCTGTGACTTTTAAGCCAACTAGGTAGATGCTGAGCTTTCATTTCCTGTCAAAGGGAAACGAAGCTAATTTTGCTGGTGTTTTCAAAATGCATTGGATTCTAGGCAGGCTCAGGGAGGCTGTTGCCATGGAACACTGGTGTAGCCTTCCCTCCACCCACCACCCTCCACCTCCAGCACCACCCTGGCCAAAGCAAACCAAAGTTCTACCCAGGGAGGCCTGAAGCAAAGCAGAAAATAGAATTTGCAGGTGGAGCAAGCTGTGTAAAGATCATCAGTTGCATCAGCAAGTCCACGGCTTAGGCAGCAAGATGAATTAGGGATTGAGAGCTCAGAGAAGCTGTGGGAGTGGGGATGCTCCAATGGGGGCTACGGTTAATGAAGAGCATGCACGTGCCGTGAGCTACTGTCTAGTGAGTGTCTGCTGTATGCCAGGCATTAGCTCAGGGCTGTAGCTGCACTGTCTCTAATCTCACAGGACCCACGGCAAGTGTTTTGGGCTTCATTTCTACAGGAGATTCACAGACACAAAGGACTTTTAATTAATCCCAGCAACAGGCAAGTGTGCGAAGACAGGATTTGACTGTAGCTCTGCTGGTCCTTAAACCCATCATTTACGCTGTTCCCAAGAGGCTATGTGGAATCTTGAGGCCAAGACCTGCCTGAGCTCACTTTGACTTATCACCCTGCCTTCTGATCCCAACCTAGGAATGCAGCCAGCAACCTGGAGCCTGCTCAGCCATCTGGGGAATCCTTGAGGGAGGCCCTCCCTCTCCTGTGTCTCCCCATGTCCCACAGTGCCCAACTGGCAAGGCAGCAGTCACTCAGATGACAACATCTTGAGGTCCTTAGAGTTTCCCTGTGGACAACATTCCTACTTCCTTCTTCTCATTGGTTATAAATTTATCTCTGAATTCAGCACCTTATGGTAAGAATGAAGCATCGTCCACTGCACACAAGAAATGCATTCAATAAACCTCAACAAAGTGACTTGTGGATTGAATGAATGAAGACTAGATAGGTGCTTTGGAGAGTGCATAATGTGGAAAAATACAAAATATAATTTTTGTTGATGTTTTATCTATGTGTGTGCTGTTTCCTCCCAAAAAAATCAACCTCAAACAGGAGACTTGCCTATTCTTTTCTACCTAGTCACAAACATGAGTCAGGCTGTCCTCTCCTCTGTATACAAGTTCTTGGAATTCTTAGCATTGTGGCTGTCAGGTCAAGGTTACTCCCTGAAGTGCAAAGGAGTAAAGTGAGACAGAAAAATGGGAGAAGACACTGATACTCAGACTCTGTTCAACTAACACGGTCTTGTCATGAAACCATCAGATCATGCTCTGTGGGAGAAGGAACCCATTCGTCCATTAGAAAAGACCAGAATTTCTGTGCAAGTGAATGCAAAATCATACACGCATATGGACACACACACACACACACACAGCTCATTGATGTAGGGACACAGAAAAGACATAAAGAAAAGGAGGAATAGAAGAACGAACTATGAAAATACAGGCCTTGGGAAGTGCTCTGTACTTCCCTGTGTTTTAGTTAAAGTCTGATTTGCATTTCACGCCTGGGGCAAGCACTGTGGCACTCTCCATGCCTGCATCCCAATTTAGAGCTCCGGTCCAAGTCCTGGCTGCTCCACTTCCTCCCCAGCTCCCTGCTAGTGCTCCTGGGAAGACAGAGGATGAAGCACTCGAGTACGTGGGAGAACCAGACAGAGTTCCTGGCCCAGCCTTGGCTGCTGCAGCCGCTTGGGGGTAAACCAGCGGATGGAAGAACTCTCTGTCTCTGTTTCTCTTTCTCTCTCTCTGCCTTTCAAATAAGTAAATCTTAAAAGAAATAATTTCATGCTGTTTCACGTTTTAGTTTGAGGAACAATTTGCAAACTCTGAAGTGCTTTGCGAGTTGCTGTGAGTTCACACAAGTCGGGATCACCACAGTTGTCCTGATCACTTGAGAATCTCCAGGCAATCTAGTATCATCAGCAGAAGTCAATTGTTACTGTTGTTACTATCACGATCAATGGGATTTGGAATTCTTTCAAGTTAAAAATTGTTACAAAATTAAACAGAAACAATGTTGAATTTTCTTCTTCATTTTCCATGTGTTCTCACACTAATTCTGATCAGTGGCACGTTCCCCCTGGCAACTGCACACTCACCTTTTGTGTGTGTTGACTTTTTTACACTGGTTCAAAACTCCACACTTGTAAAAGATTGAAAAAAAAAAAACCCTCTGGCGAGCTTGAATGTGAAGCTGAATGCTGAACTGCCAAGTGCTCTATGTGCTTATCTCAACACCAAGTTCAGGTCCACTGGGGTTTCCAGGCATTGGAAACAGTTCCCCGGGCAGCCTTCTGAAACTGGGCAAGAACTGCTTCCAGATTACTTGCGATTGTTCGCGTGGCCTCACTTCTATTTAATTGGAAAAATAGATTCAGGAAGGTTTTTCCCACTCATTACTCAGGAATGCCTGGCCTGGGTGGGGAACAGGTGCTCGTGAGGCTGGGAAATGGTGCAGAAGCAGAGCACAGAGGCGCCACCCACGCTCTGCAACAGCAGTGGTTTGTGAAGGGAAGGGGAGAAAGGAAAGGCAAGGCAGGAAGGCTCCCGGGGTTGAGGAACGGGCTCCGTGGGCTGTAGGGGCACCGAGGGGGCAGGGGCAGAGTCCAGGCTGCAGGGGGCACCAATGGGGTGGGGGCAGAGTCCAGGCTGCTCCTAAGAGGCAGCACGATTCAGGATGGGGCTCTCATCACAGGAAAATCATCTTCAAGGCGGGAGCAAGGTGAAGTGTGCAGAGCTGACGTGGAGGGCGAGAGAACGAGAGTGGGGAGTGGGTGACTTGGAAAGGAGAGGGGGAGGCAGCAGGTGTGGGGGAGGAAAGCAGAGCGAGGGAGAGCAAGCTTCCCCTCCGTCCAGGCACTGCACCTGGCTCCACGCAGTGGTCTGGAATTTAAAGTCCTGTCCTCCGATCCCAGGGTCTGTTGGGAAGCCCATGATCCTCCTCTCACATCCGAGTAGCCATGGAAACCCGTGGAATGTCCCCCACCTCACCTCCAGGGGCAGCTCTGTTTATGGCTGAGTTGTCCTTGTGGTCCCAGCTCTGGGCGGGACTCTGTCCCCTGAGACCCTGCAGCCAGAGGACAACCTCAGCCCCTGTTTGCAGCATTTTGGGGTCCAAGGTGGTAATTTCATAATTTCATGAATTTAAAAAAAAAAAATTTCTCATTTTATTTCTTTGAAAAGCAAAGTGACAGAGAATATGAGAGAGAGAGAGATCTTCCATTTGCTGTTTCATTCTCCAAATAGCTACAGTGACTGGGGCTGGGCCAGGAGGAAGCCAGGAGCCTAAAACTTCATCTGGGTCTCCCACGTGGGTGGCAAGAGGCCAAACATTCGGGCCACCTTCTGCTGCCTTCCCAGGTGCATTAGCAGGGAGCTGGATCAGAAGTGGAGCAGCCAGGACTCAAACCAGCGCCCTTAAGGATTGCCAGTGTCATAGGCAGTGGTTTAACCTTCTGTACACCATGTCAGCTTGACTTTTTCCATTGATAAAGGAAACACTTGATCATTACAAAAGAAGGTACTTGGACTACAGCCTACTGAAGATGTGATAACACAAACCATCCAACAAAGACAAACCCTCAGCTTTTAGAATTTTGTGTGGTGCCCATGTTTATTTACCCTGTGGTGATTATACTGTATACAAGTTTTGCATTGTACTTTTTTCACTCTATATGTATTATATTTTTACCAGTGTTCAAGTTATTCTAGACCCCATTTTTATGGCACATGTGCACTGTGTGAATATATACAGATGGACCATTTAGCTGTCTTCGAGCGTTTGCGTTCTTATTTTGTTGCTGTTTTTATGAAAACACCACAATGCCTGTCTCTTTCCCCCTCTGTTTTTCCTTTCTTCTTCCCAGCTCCGTCCTCTCCACTTCCTTCTTGGGAATTTCTCCTGTGGAGCTTTGTTCAGTCCCTCAAAATATAATCAAGAACTTTCTATGAACTGATATTGGTAGGCGGAGAGATATGTGTTACTTCCTACTGTGATGTCTTGTTGTATGTGTTTTTTAAAGATTTATTTATTTATTTCAAAGGCAGAGTTACAGAGAGAGGCAGAGGCAGAGAGAGAGAATCTTCCATCTGTTGATTCACTCCCCAAATGGCCACAATGGCTGAAGCTGAGCCAATCTGAAGCCAGGGGCCAGGAAATTCTTCTAGGTCTCCCACTCAGGTGCAGGGCCCTGAGCACTTGGGCCATCTTCTGCTGCTTTCCCAGACCATAACAGAGAACTGGATCAGAAGTGGAGCAGCCAGGACTTGAACCAGCACCCCCAGTACACTGCAGCACTGGCCCCTGTTGTGTGTGTTTTAATACTCACCCAGCTACACCAGTTACTATGCAGGAGAACATGGACAATTTGCCGTCCCCTCTGAAGTGGGAATAAAAGTACTTACCTCCTGGGATTGGTATGAGTGTCTCATTCTGACAATCTGGCACAAAATATGCTCCAAGACCCATAACTTTAAAAATAATTCTTTGTTTCTTTTTATGCCGGAACTGTGGGTCAACCAGAGCCCGGGACTGGGAACTCAGCTCAGGTGTCCATGTGGGTGGCAGGGATCCAACCAGCTTAGCCATCACCTGCTGCCTCCCTGATTGCGCAATAACAGGAATCAGAATCGGAAGTGGAGGACACAGGGACTACAACAGAGCGGGCGGGTTTCCCAAGCAGTGTCCTAACCTGTGCCAAAGTCTCCCCACTCCTAAGTCCCTAAGGTTCTGGGTGTCAACATGACGTCACGCGTGGAACATCCCATGCCTGCCCTCGCGTGATCAGTGGCACTCAAAACACAGGCACACTAAAAATATTGTACAAAATCACTTTTAAACCATGTGCATGCGAATTTCATAGTTGGGCTTGAGTCTTACCCCCAAGATACCTCGTTAAGTACATGTAAATATTCCAAAATCCTGAGCTATCTCTGGCCCAACCCTTTTGGTTAAAGGAGACGTGGCATGTGCCTGTGAAGGGCTTACGTGGAACCCAGTGTACAGGAAGTTGCACATCAGACTTGGCTTTGTCATTGTGTTGATCAGTTTCCCAAGAAAATGTCCACTCTTGAAGAATAAGGTGTAGGGGTGTGCACACACGCACACACACACGTGCACACACACAGCCTCAGCGGCTTGCACAGTGTGCACAGTGCCTAGTCTTTAGAGCCCATAAATGAGTAGTTGAATGGCATGGCTGGTGTTTAATGTTGTTAATATTAGCATCATAAGGCCTTTTGCTCAATGGCTATGCAAATAAAATTGTTACTTATAATGAGTTTTGCATTTACTATAGAGTATTTATAGGTATAAATAGATAGATTTTTTTCATGCATTTTCAGATTTTATAAATCAAACCTTATTTTATCTGGAGGACTCTCATATCACTGCAAAAAACGATTTTAGAGACGTTCTAATAATTGCCGTATGTTCAGCGAGAGAGGCTCTTTTCATCATGCAAAAATGAAGTTAGCTAATTGGATGGTTAGGACGACTACAGAGGGGTTTATAACAGTCACAATTAGGAGAAGCCCACTGTAAGAAAAGGCAAACTGTAGTTCCTTTAGACTCTCATAAGCTGCATTTTCAATGCACAGATTTAAGAAAATTCCCTCTCCAAATCCCCCTTTGTCCCACATGAAAGGGATGATGACTTCTACGCAGCAGACTCGGGCCTCAAAAAAAGTCAAATGAAAGGAATGTTTACTCTAAGTAGAACATCATGGGCTTCGTCACAGCACTTTCATGCCAATCTCCCTCCAGCTGTTTTGATTTATCCCTCAACTTCCAATAAAACTTGTGTTTTATTTCAAGGGGCAATCCATAATTAACTTTTCAACTGGTGGCAGTGGTTTCTTTCAGTGCCACCAACAGTGTTGAGCTCTGCCTGAAAAAAAAAAAGAAAGTAAAACTCAAAGCCCCCATGCGTGGTCTTTCCCTGGCTCCAGGAGGCATCCCCTGGCGTTCAGGCACGGCAGATGCATTGTGGGATTCCGGTTGATTGGACAGGAGGGTGGGAAGGGTCGCATGATACAAGAGTTCATTCCATTGTTCTGTCACCTTCTATGGTAGGTACCTGGAGGATGCAGATGTCTGAAGCTCCAGTAGACAGATGGATGAACAGAGAGAGAGAGAGATGATAAATAGGTAGGCAGGCAGGTGGATGGATGGATTGAGAGATGGATGCATGGGTGGATGGATGGATGGTTGGATGGACAGTTGGATGGATGGATGGATGGTTGGATGGACAGTTGGATGGATGGATGGATGGTTGGATGGACAGTTGGATGGATGGATGGATGGACAGATGGTTGACTGATAGATACATGCAGACATATCTCTTTGTACATATCTCCTCTTCCTCTTTTTTCTTATTTACCCCTCTGTCATCCACCCATCTACTTCTCTAGCATCCACCTATTTTTTATCTATACCTCTCTCTCTCTGTCACTCCTCTCTTCCCCTCTCCCCCCATTTATCCAAAACTTACCTGACAGGTTAGCATACAGCTGGCCAAACAGTGTTTTTCTCCCAGTGTTCTTAGCATATTTTTAAATATGAAGAGAAATTAAAGAAGAGATAAAATGGAAAGAGAGAAATGATCCTTCCATTGAAAATCCACTGGTGTCAAGGTAAAGAGAAAGAGAGGCTGAGAAAATAAGAGAGAGAGAGAGAGAGAGAGAGAGAGAGAGAAGGGGAGAGTCCGGATGCAGCTGTCTGCCTGCCCATGGCTTGGACACAGAGAGACAAACGCAGCGCCCCTCCCCCCACACCTTATGCCATGGGCCGTCTGGATGCTGCGCTGGCCTGGGAGCCTTCCCAGTAAGTCCTGGGAGCCTTCCGTAAGTCGTGACTTCCCCCAGAGGACACAGGACTGTCCAGGGGCTCAGGGGGCTCTCCCAGGCAGCTGTGCGCAGCTCCGGGGGTGTGTGTGATGCCCTCGGTGGGTGGGTGGCTGGCTGGCTCAGAGGAGAGGCCACTCCTGGACTCTGACCCTTTCCCGGGCTCTACCCAGCTGGAACACTTGCCCTCCTGTCCCACTGTCTCCCTGAGAACCTCTCAGAGAGAAATGAGCCAGCCTGCGGCCGGGCCCCCGGCACGTTTAGCCAGAGGTGCTTTCTCCTGTCTGCCGGTCAGCGCACCAGTCAGCTCGGGGGTCTGCAGTCTCCCAGTGCTGCAGCTTTCAAGTCTTGGCCTCACGAATGCCTAGAAATGCCAGCAAGTGCCCTGGACAGATCGCCCCCCCTGCTACGCTTCCGCTCCCTCCAAAGCAGAGCTCACTGCCTGGCTGACGCTGCTTGCTGTCACCCTGCCACCTGTCACTCATCTCTGCTGCCTGTTGTTTCTGCTTTTCCTGGTCTGAGATGCACAACCAAACATGCCCGGTACGTCCTGACCAGCCAGGGAAATCGGGGTAAGACAGCCAAGCTCTCCGTGGCTTAGTGTTTCCATCTGTACAATGGCGGCACTGACCAAACCTGTGTTCTACGCTAGCACTCTGTTCTCTCTGCCACATGTGCAAGACCCATAGCAAGATCACAGTCTCATCTCCATCCTGGGAGTCCCGCCACTGCCACTTCTCCGTGCTACGTGTTGCCTCACCTAACAGTGGCCACGCAGTGGTTACATGGCCACATGTCCAGGCTGCCCTTGAGTTTCCGTAGTTGGAGCTGAGGCTTGCGTGTGTGTGTGTGTGTGTGTGTGGAAGGTGTGTTTGATGTTGACACACAAGACAACAGCACCGTGTGACCCGGGCAGTGCTACTGATCTGCTCAAGGCTGCATCCATTTTGCATGATGGCCTCCAGCTAGTTGTGTTCCTGCCTTGGAGACAGCTTGTACTGTGCTCATCCCACAGTCACCTCCGGACCCAGTCCCCACACGCACAGAGCAGGGAGGCAAGCAAGTCCAGGGACACGGGGCGGCCCACACACACGGGGAGCTGGCCTTCTGCAGAGGGTCGGGGTGGACGCAAGGCCACATTTTAGGAAGGTGCTGCATAGACAGAGGCCCGGAAACAAAAGTGCAGCGTGGGAGTCAGGGGACTGTGTAGACTCCGAGGACAACAGAGAACCCAGAGCGGCCAGCACAGACACGACCCTGCCACAGATGTGATTTTAGGAGAGAAGATGGACAGTGGCAGGGAATCCACTGCATGTCAGCAAGTCTGGGTGTCACACGCCCTCCTAAGGGCTGTGGGCGGGGCCTTGCCATGGATCTTCTGTCTCGGTAGAGGGCGGAGTTAAAAAGTGGGCGTGGTCCACAACTCCCTGGAAGGGGCTGCTTCAACCTGGCTGTACCACTTAGGGTGTTCTCATCATAAACAAGAGGAACCACAACCCCATGGACTGGACAGGGCACCCTGAGTGGTAGGGGTGCTGTGGGACATCAGCTGGCACCTGCTCCGGGTTCTTTCTGCTTCCTCTCTGCCCTCTGGGCAGGCGGACTGTCCTTGGGCCAGCTTCCCTCATGGCTGCCTGCGCTCGGGCACCCTGTGGAGGCCTACCCAGGACAGCAGCACCAAAGGAACCAAGTGGATGGCCACCGAGGCAGGGCTGGACGCCTTCCGCTCGCCCACGCTGTTGGAGTCGCGCTGCGCTTTCGCAGGTCTGCAGGACACAGCCAGGCACAGGCGAGTCATTGAACAGCAAGCAGGCAGCAGCGCTCGGATGTCAGGGCTGCCAGCTTGGACTGGCCAGGACTCCGTGCGGGTGTGGACATTAGATGCACGCAGGAGGCTCCTGCAGCGGGCTCACCGGGTGTCCCAAGCAGCTGGTTCCTGGAGTCTGCCCCAGTGCTGCATTTCCCGGTTGCACTCGGTGAGACGGTTTTCCCCTGTAACTCCTGCTTCTTCACTGAGACGCACGAGGTGGCCCGTGTGGACAGAGGCCCAGGTCAGTGCTTCCTAACCGGCCTGGGTGATGTCTCCGCCCTCACCTGTCTTCCCTTCTCAGCAAACGTGGCCAAGGCTCAGCGCCCTGCCTTTCTTAACGGCTCCCTTTTCTCCTTTGCCGGATTCGCCAGCTGAGCCGCGCCGTGGCGCCAGTGACCCCGCCTGGGTGCAGAGACCTGAGTGTCCGGAGGAGGAGTATGGAGCGAGGCAGGAGGCGGGGGCCGTGTCGGCAGCGGTGGCTTCCAGCCTTAGCTGTGTGAGGCTGGGGGACTTAGCCACTTTCACCACCGGTTTTCTCATCTCCAGGACAGAGGAGATGCAGGCCAGGGATGTCGGAGGAGTTAAATGAGAAATTGCACTGCAGGCCGGGGTGCTTGACTATGGTACGCTCAGGCCTGGGCGTTTGGGTAATGCACACGGTTTTCTTAAAAAAATAAAATCGAGGGTTTATAAAATACTCGGGAGATCTAGAGCAGAATCTACACATGGCTATTGTTAGTCGTTATATTGATAACAAATGCGATAAAAACTTGAGTAAGATAAACAGAAACATGAACAGAAGAGACCTTGCAAGATGCCATTGAGAATAGAGCAGTTAAGTCTGTGGGGTCCCAGCTGGGCCCTAGAGACTTGGAACGATGACCCCTGGGCTTCTAAATCCACTGACCAAATGCTTGAAGATGACCACAAACCACCCCTGCCACCCAGTACTTAGTGATGAGCTTAAGGCCCAGCTGAGCGCCGCTGTTCTAAGCCAGTGTGCGTCACAATGATTGAGTCCCTCGTCTGGTTCGGCAGGGAATTTTCTGGATAACAAAAAAATAATGTGGGGGGTTGGCACTTGACATGGGAAACTAAGCCTCCATCTGCAGTGCCAGCATCGTTAGGTTTGACTGTTTGTATGCCGGCTGCACCACTTCTGGTCCAGCCCCCTGCTAATGAACCCAGAAAAGCAGCAGAGGATGGCCCAAGTGCTTCGGTCCCTGCACCCGTGTGGGAGACCCAGAAGAAGCTCCTGGCTCCTGGCTTCAGGTCGGCTCAGCTCTGGCTGTTGTGGCCATATGGGGAGTGAACCAGAGGATGGAAGACTCCTCTCTCCTCTCCTCTCTCTCTCTTTCTTTCTCCCCTGATCTATATCTCTGCCTTTTGAATTAATAAATAAATCTTTGGAAACAATGACCTGGGTGAGCTTTTGCAAAAACTGATCACCAAGTACTGAATGGCATCAATCCACGGTAGCAGAGACACAGCCGAGCCAAGTGCTGGCCTCCAGGGAGCTTGTGAGACACAAATGCGTTTGCAGTGTCTGTGCAGGACGATGAAGCCGGCGAGAGAGGTGGGGCACTGGAGGGGCAGCCCTTCCACACCCAGTGCTGGAGGACGGCCTCCAGAGAACGTGGCAGCAGGTGGCCACTTTAAAGGCTTGGAGAAGGTGCCCTTGGTTGTGGACAAAGAAGCATTCCAACCAGGAAAAGAGCAAACCCAAGCCCCCATGCAGGAAGGTGCCTGGAGCGTTTGAGAACTTCGTGGGAGTCACCATGGTTGCAGGAGGTGAGAAGGGGAGAAGCCAAGTCCGGGAGCAGGGCCGGGCCGGTGCTGCCCACTCTCAGGGCTGGGGCTGACTGTCGGGTGAGTGACAGCGCACCCCTGCGCTTCCTGCTCTGCAGCACGTCCTGGCCCCGGAGCTCGCGGTCTGTGACGTCCATGGAGCCAGCGTGTAAGGAACCCAGGGCTTTGGAAAGGCTACGGGGAGGGGCAGTGAGACTAGAGAGATTTTCCCTCCCCGAATACCAGGAGGTGTGTTACCCTCAACTCCCAGGGGCATTCTGGGGTTGGGCTTGGTCACTATCCCCCCACCCCCACCCCCACCCCACCGTGGCTCTCCGGCTATCAGGGATGCAGGCTGAGGCCCAGGGAGGGTGGACATTGTGTCTCACCCGCCCCTCCCCCCAGGTCTCAGCTCCCCGCACCCCTGCACCTCCTCCTCCTGAGCACGCTCCCGTGGCTCAGCTGGCACAGCTGCACTCAGGGGCGTCTTCTCCCACGTCCAGGGGCAGTCGGGAGGCCTCTGTCCCTCGGAAGTCCTCACAGGAGCCTGCCTCGCACCGCCCCTTTCCAGCAGGGCCAACACAAAATGCACACACGGGGCCCTCTGCTCACGCAGTCTTAAGAACTCCAACGTGGTGAGCAGAGCTTCCAACCCAGGGCCACGCAGGTGCACAGTCCCGGGGCCTGGGAAGCCAGTGCTGGCTGGGCCATTCGTGCTGAGCCTGGCGGGTGTGGGCTGTGTGCCTGCCCTGCCGGTGGGACCACGAGTGTCCTGTGCCTCCAGAGAGCTGGAAGACATGTTTTTGAGGACCCACCACGTCCCTTTCTTGCCTTCCAAGCCTTTGCCCATGGCCCTGCCGGGAGGACGAGAAGTTTGCTCCCTCCTGGACCCTGAGCACTCCCTCCCTCCGTGCGGCAGCGCTGACCTTACGCTGCCCTGTCCTGGGTGCATCCTGGCGCTGCCTCCGGGTGGAGCTCACCCTGCGCCCTGGGCAGCAGCAGCTGTCTGCAGAACCCCTTCCCTGCTGGGTCCCTGGCCCTGAGCTCACGGGCAAAGACTGTGCCTGGCTCCTTGCGCCGTCATTCCCTTGACCAATATTTGAGGAACACCTGGTGCGTGCCCCACCCCGCCCCGGCTGAGATGAGGACAGAGGACTCTGCTCCTAGAAGCTCACGGTCTCGCGTGGAACGCGGACAGTGACGCTTGAGGACAATGCTGGGCTCTGGCTGACCTCCCTGGGTCAGGGCCTGAGGCCCACTCGCTGAAGCCCACAGAGACCCCTGAGAAGCAGACGGGGCGACAGCAGGGCGTGACTTACCCACGGGCGCACGTTAGGGTCGGTGGTGAGACCGCACTCAGGTCTTTGGCCCCTGAATCCAGGCCCCTGGTTCTTGGAGGCACCAGAAACAGCGGGTGCCCTGCTCTGCATCGGCCAGGATTCCAAGGCGCGAGATGATCAAACCCGGGAAGTTCATTGCGTTTCCATTTGCCCCCTTTGGATAATCAAGCAGACAAAGTCAATCCAAATTAACATTTGAGGCATGGTTACACTATTAGAGGGTTTTCACTGTCTTTCAGCTGTTCACTCCAGCGTCTGATCTTATCGCTCAAGCGTTTTAATTGCAGTGGGCACAAACTCAAAGTGACGGGAGCTTCCCTGATGTATAGACCAGTGCATCTGAGACATGGACACAGCCTTCGGCGCCCAGGTTATGGGGCTGTCCTAGAGTTCTGGGCCGAGCCGGTTCCCCCCCAGGCCTCCTGGGTCGGCTGGGAAGAGTGCCGGGGGAGGCAGGGCACTTGCAGAACGTGGTGTCCCGTTGATGGCAGCAGCTGCTTCCCTGGCCCCAGAGCACTTTCCTGACCAATAGCCCAGGACCCAGGGAAAGCTTCCGCACACAGCAGGTGCACAGCGAGCGCTGTCAACGTATTGCGTGGATGACTGCCTGGAAATCAAGGCACTGTGCATCGTCACCCTCACCACAGACACATGGAAACCGCGTCCCAGCCGTCCGCTAACTTGCCGGAGGACATCACGTGGCTGACCTGGCCACAGAACCAGGACACCCTCCTTCCCATGATGCTCTCCGAAGGGTACAGCCCACCCAGACGGCATCCGGGATGGTTCCAGGCAACGAGTGGGAATGCCCCGGGCAGCAGCTCGTCCTTGCACTTTCAATCGCTTCAGGACAGCTTCAGGGTGGAGCCCGTACGCTTGTGTGTCCTTTAGGTTTTGTCTTTTTTATTTTTATTTTTTTTAATTTAATTTTTTTATTTTATTTTTTAGAGTTTTTATTTAATGAATGAAATTTCATAGGTATAGTTTTAGGAATACAGCAGTTCTTCCCCCCATACCCACCCTCCCACCCCCATTCCCATCCCACCTCCTACTCCCTCTCCCATCCCATTCTTCATTAAGATTCATCTTAATTAACTTTCTATACAGAATGTCAGTTCTATGCTAAGTAAACGTTTCAACAGTTTGCACCCACACAGACACACAACGTATAAAGTTCTGTTTGAAGACTAGTTTTGCCATTCATTCGCATAGTACAACACATTAAGGACAGAGATGCTACACGCGGAGTAAGAGCTCAGTGACTCCTTTGTTGATTGAACGACTGACACTTTATTTATGGCGTCAGTGATCACCCGAGGCTCTTGTCCTGGAAGCCTGTTGTGACCACAAACTGTCAGTATTCAGACAGGGCCATAAGCAAGGTGGAGTTCTCTCCTCCCTTCAGAGAAAGGTACCTCCTTCTTTGATGGCCCCTTCTTCCCACTGGCATCTCACGCACAGAGGTCCTTCATGTAGGATCTTTTTTTGTATCCCTAACATCTTTCCAACAGAGACCTCTCACCAAGGCAAGCCGTGGGCTCGAGCCCCAGCAGGAACCCGCGCCTGGCTAGGACTTCACGGCAGTGCCTCATCTCATTGTCTCCGTCTTACCCTCTTCTCCAGTGAAAGGGGACACTGCACCCCTTTCAAAATGTAACAGACAGTGTGTGCGAGCCAAGCCATCCACACGGCACAGCTGCTTCTTTAAAGCTAGTCAGTGGGGACACGGGACATCAGCGGTAGGTCAGGTGGGGCAGAGGCTTGGAAATCACTGCTTTTATCAAACCAGAAAAGACCTCTAAGTCGTCGACATGAACATAGGAGAGTGGTTCCTCGGGCAGGGAGCAAGTACCGCCGGAAGCATGGCGGTCAGCTATTTATTGGTCCTGACCTCCGGAGTGTTAGCATGACCGAGCTAACGCGTCTTCAGCGTGGAGCACAGATGCCGGCTCCTCTGTGAGGACGCCAAACGCTTTCCCCACCCAGGGCTGCTCGCTCCCGTGGGTAAATCCCTGGAATCACTCATCTGTGTCACCTGGAGGGCTCCGGGCTGCTCTTCCCTGTTTTACGACTCATCGACACGTGCTGCCTCATTTTCGTGGCCGGGGATCTGGAGGGAGGCTCTGCACGTGATGCCCTTGTTTTGTCACACCGCATCAGCACCGTTCCTTCCTGGGCAGAGCTGTCCTCTGTCCATCAGCAGGCTGAGGGACCGTGCGTCTGCGGTAGCTGCCTGCCCCGAGCTCCTCCACTGCGGGGAAGCAAACAGAAGCCACACGAGCTCCTGCTCTCCAAGAGTCACTCAGCCTGGCCCACCGAAAACATCGCCTCTGCAGCATCCCGACCTGCAGACATGGGTGAGGGGCGTGGGCGGGCAGTGCATCTCTGCAAGGACCAGGAGGCGGAGTTAGGGCGGCTAAGCTTATCCGAAAGTTACGGAGACCCTTGGCACTGCTGAGGTGCTGTAATCATGTTCAGCATGGCTTGTTGATTACAAAAGCCATGCGTGGGAGGAGGGCGGATCGGACCGGGCAAGCCTGGGAAATCCATTCAGGTTTTCTGTCTTGAGCCGTGGCACAGAGGGTGGGAGGATGAAAGGCAGGCAGAGAGAGATGTCCAAGGATCACCCACTCTTACTGAACCCGCGAGAATATTCAGGGAGCATTTCTCCAGAATAGGGCATCGACTGAACAATTTGCTCCGAATAATTAAATTTGCAGTTTTGAGCCCATAGCAGTCGAGTTTATTTATAATTGGAGCCACAGTTTGCACGTACTTTAAATGCAAGAAGGGCTGTAACTGTCAAGTTATTATATTACTCAAGAGTTTAATTAATAACACACTAATTGTCAAAGCCAACGCCAAGAGTCACGCCATATTGTTCCTATTACGTTGGGAACTATTCGAAGTGATTTAGTCGTTTTAAAAAAGGAACCTCGAGATACAGCCTTATCTCTTCTCGATATGGACGGGTGCTGTCTTGTGCCTTCAAAGTAGAGGGTCTCCCTTGGGTTTGAGATGAGACATCACTGAACACAGCTTTTAGAATAGAAATGTGCCCAAGCGTTAAAACAGACCAGCAAGCAAAGCTGCTCCTAACTGGTTGGAGAAAAAAGTCAAGTAAAACCGTAATTTTTTTTAATTCCTGGAATTAGTACTGAAAGGGAATGCAAGCTTAATCTATGCTACCCCCAAGCTTGTTTTCCAAATGTGAAAATGGAGACGAGTGAAGCCGAAGCTGTTTGTTTGAGAACGGCTAAGGAAGGGAACTGCATCGCTGGGTCTCAGGGCTCCCATGAAGACCCAGAATTCCACGCTGTGCCTGTATCCAGCCTGGACAAACACAGGATGACAAACACAAACAACGGAGCACTGGGACCACGCCTTCATCTCTGGGGATGAACTTCTCGAGGGACACACGCTTGCCTTTCTCATCTTTCTGGTCATGAACTTGGTATTCCTAACTCAGTGCCTGTTAACAGTCCCTCGTGACTACCTGGTAAACTGCACACAACTTGCCCCCTCCAATTCCCTGTCGTGAATGCTACACCTGTAAACCTCAAGTCTACAGCAAACCCTGGGCAGATGCGTTAGCTACCACCCAGTTACTCCTGAGTCACTGGCGTACACTGTGCATCCAACCAGCCAGGGCTGTTTAGCAAACACACGCTCTACCTGCTTGTCACTCAGGGTTAAAAAAAATAATAATTAATTTAAAATACGTACGTTTGCAAATGGATAGAAGCATACCCATGTCAATCAGGGTAGAAAACTGAATTTTGCACAACGTGCTGCATGAAAACCATTTTCCCTCCGTATCTTTGGCTTTGCATCTGCAACTCAACCAACGGTGTTTTGAATATGTTAGGGAAAAAGAAAACATCGCATCTGTCCTAAACAAGCACAGACATTTCTTTTACTTGTCATCATTCCTTGAATAACACAACAGAGGAGCTTCTTACACAGAAGTCGGATTGCATTAGGTACTGCAAGTAATCCAGGAGTGACCAAAGTGGGAGGGGAGTGTCCCCCTGTGTGCAAACGCTGTGCCATTTTACGGAAGTGACGTGAGCATCTGGGGGAGCTCCTGGCACCACAGGGCAATGGCACAGGTCAGAGGTCAGCCAGCACAGGTCAGAGGTCAGCAGACACCCTGCAGCAGTGGCTAACTGGCATTTCCAGCTTTGTGGGCCACGCAGTCCCTGTCACAGTGAGGGACTCGGCTGTAGTAGATGACACAACCAATGGGCATGGCTGTCTTTCAATGAGAGGTTAGTTATCAACACGGAAATTTGAATTTTGTGTGGTTCCGTGGGCATGGCGCTTAATTTGAGGTGTTGATTTGTCCAGGTCTCCCTGGACACCCGGGAGAGCGTTACTTTGAGGGTCCCCATGAGGATGTCCCCAGGCGAGACCGGCTCGTGAGTCTGAGCAGAACAGGTGGAATGACCTGGCCTCCATGTTGGCAGCATCAACAGCTGGCTGGGGTACGGCAAGACGGACACAGAGGAATTAAACTGGCCGCTTGCTCTGAGAGCTGGCACAGGCTGGGCTCCTGTCGGGGACATCAGCTGCTGGCCGTGTGCTCCAAGATTTAACGCCAGTGGTCTCGGGCCAAATGTCACCAATCCCACCAAACGCCACCTTGATGCTTTATGACTTCCTTGTCCAGAGGACAAGGTCAATCACACGTCTGCCTTAGCTCCAGGAGCTACGTACAGATCGAGTGAGATGGCTCGTGGGACTGCCTTCTGCTAGGACGCACACGCTGTGAGGACGAGCCCTAACCACCCAGGTCTGTTCACGGTGCTGTCACGCATCTGCACCTGAAGCCCCCCCAAGGTGGGGGCTGTGTCCCCTTCATCCCCAGCTCCTGGGATCTGAGACACAGAGCCTGGGAGTCAGCCGTGAGCTGAGAACCTGCAGAGCGAACGAGACGGCATCGCATCGTCACACCCTCTCCAGGCTTAGTGAAGAAAGAGTACAAGATGACGACCCACCGTCCTTCAGCCCTTAGAAATTCTCAACGTACACACTCTGAATTTACAATTTAGGCCCCGGATGTCAACGTGTATATTAGGGATCATAAGCAGTAATAAATGACGACACTCCGATAACCACGGGAAATCGATGATAAAGCAGGAAAACAATCTTATTACTGGCTCGACTGAAATAGAAATGGGGGTACATGTTCCAGATTAAGAATTAGATTAGAAAATTGACAACATGATAACTCCACACAGAAATGAGATTCAGCAGTAGTGCAGGATGTAAAAGTCGTGACGGCAGCCGAAAAGAGCCAGCAGCTGGGGTTGTGTGGCTAATGCCCTACGAACCATCTCATTCCTGAGACGGGAACCGAGGACTGGGCCAGACAGTGTCTTTTCTCACCTTTCTTCAGCACAACCCGATGCTGTCCATTTCACAGCTCGTAAATACACGAAGTTGCCTTTTCTGGAATTTTCCCGCGTCCACAGAGGCGCATTGGGAAGCTCCTCACAATTTTCAGATCCCTGTCATTTCATCTTGTGGGCGCTGGTGTGAGAAAGCCGGGAAGGGGAGATCAGGAAGAGAGAGCGGGCGGAGGCGGGATCTCCTTTCTCCGATGTGACTTCTTGGATGAGCAACTCCACCCACCTCGCGTGGGAGTGGCACCGATCCCCCTCGTGGACGCGAGTCAGGTCGGTTATTTGCCCAGTGCCCCTTTATTTTTTTCGGTTGCACGTTCAGGTTTCCAGACACTCAGCCTCCGAAAGCAGGGTGTGCACGTTTGAAATCCATTTTCCACTGTGGGTCTCCGAGTGCGATGCAAACCTGATAAAGGTCTCATGGGTGAAATTTGAAATTTGTCTCATTTGATGTGAGTCCAATAGGATTGATAGAAGCAACAGCAGACAGACCGGCTGTTTCTGATTTTAAATCGGACGTCAGTGCTTGTGAAAGGCAGCGACATTGTGCGCGTCTTTCACCCACACAGCTGGTGCAGAGGAAGGGAAACACCATCGGTATATCCATATTTATAAACGACTTTCTCCAGGGTTGTCGGAATTCGAGCTGGGGGACTCAGGGTCCAAATAGATGCTCCTGCAACATCAGAAGGAACGCCCACTCCCGGGCCTGCACCTTCCCAACCCCGCCACAAAGTGTTTTCCACAAGACGGTTCTCAGGCTTGGCTGGCTTAGCCTGGCTCTCCCAGCAAAGCGGCCGTGTGTGTGAACCCTGCCACACCTGACCCCGAAGCCCAGGATGCCCAGAAGGCAGGCTGATGCTCCCCAGCCTACCATGGGGTTTCGTCTCGATCAACCCATCATTCACCAAAAATACCGCAAACCCAGACCTAGGTCACAGGCTCATTTGCCATATCCCGTGTCCAAGTGCCTGGGACTGACATCTGCCTCCAATTTTATTGTATTTTTTCAAATATTTATTTGTTTATTTGAAAGATAGAGTTGAGAGAGAGAATCTTCCGTCTGCTGGTTCACTCCCCAAATGTCTGTAACACTCAGGGCTGGGCCAGGCTGAAGCCTGGAGTTTCTTCCAGGGCTCCCACATGGGTGCAGGGGCGCAAGTACCTGCCTCGTCCTCTACTGCTTCCCCAGGATGCAGTAGCAGGGGGCTGAATTGCAAGTGGAGCAGCCAGGACACAAACCAGCGCCCATATCGGCGGCTTAGGCGGCTGTGCCACAACTCTGGGCCCTGCCTTGGGCTTTTGATTCCAGCTTCCTACACACACAGCCCCTGGCGGCAGTGGCGATGGCTCAAGGACTTGGGCTCCTGTCATCCACGTGGGAGGCCTGGACTGAGTTCTTGGCTGCCAACTTTGATCCTGACCCAGAACAGCTGCTGTGGGCATTTGGAGAGTGACCAGTGGATTTCTCTCTCTCTCTCTCTCTCTCTCTCTCCCCCCAAGTTAAACATTCTTTAAGACAAGAAAACACTTGTCAAATGCATTGAATCCACCCCCTGCTCCTGCCCATCCGAGCTCAGCACCGCAAGGCGCCGTAGAGCACCGGTGCTTTCCCCCGGTGGTCCCAGGCAGACGGAGCTGCACCCACAGCCACTGCCCAGAGAGGACAGGGCCTCGCGGGCTGGCCTGAGAAAGGCTCCAATTTCCAGGGCTGGCACTGTGGTGTAGCTAGTAAAGTTGCTGCCTGCAGTGCCGGCATCCCATAATGGTGCCAGTTCGAGTCCCGGCTGCTCCACTTCTGATCCAGCTCTCTGCTATGGCCTGGGAAAGCAGCAGAAGATGGCCCAAGTCCTTGGGCCCCTGAGGCCATGTGTGAGACCCGGAAGAAGCCCAGCTCCAGCCGTTGAGGCCACTTGGGGAGTGAACCAGCGGGTGGAAGACCTCTCTCCCTCTCTCTCCCTCTCTCTCTCTCCCTCTCTCTCTCTCCCTCTCTGTGTTTCTGCCTCTGTAATTTCGCCTTTCAAATATACAAATAAATCTTTAAAAAAAAAAAAAACAAGATCCAGCTTCCACATTCAGAGTGCGGTTTCTCCTGGACACGCGTGGCTTTTGCCCCCTGGTGAAGCCGAAACTTCCGCGGGAAGCCGCTTGAGGCCGGGACTGACCGTAGCCTGAAGGGGCCCTCAGGGAGGTGCGAGGTCGGTGGTGCCGTGAGCTCGGACCCAGGAGCTTCCCAGCCACACCTCCGCCTCGCCCTGCTGTGGGGCGCTAGCCGGCTTCTCCCCAAGCTCCAACCTGCTGCTCCCAGGAGTGCACCCAACCCCACCCCTCCCCATGCACACACACACTCCCAAGGGGCTGCTCCGGGCCCGTTCCCCAGCCCGGGCCATTGGGAACCTTCTTCAGGCTCTTCACCTTGACCCAGAGCGGCGTGCCTGCACAGACAGAGGCGGGAGACAGGACAAGTGCAGGCAGCTTTGGCTGCAGCCTTCCACCGAGCTCCGAGGCTTTCCACGGCCCGGGAGCAGTGCAAACGCCCCTCTCGGCTGAGGATGGCCCGCACCCTGCCCCCATAGATGCTCTCAGTACCCTGTTTCCACTGCCAGCACCTGGAGAGGGGAGGGAGTGTGAGGGAGGGGGCAGGGCTGGGCCAGGCGCCGGGATAGCATTACAGGTTCCAGCAGGGGGAAACTGTCACTCAAAACGTGGCTGCCAGTCAGCAGCCTTCGCATCCCTTGGGAACTTACCGGGAATGCAGAAGCCTGGGCCTTCCGAACCTGACTCATTCACAAGGGCCCAGGCCATGCCCACCGTGCTCAGAAGCACCACTGAAGGGCAGCTGGGGGACCGGGGGCACCGAGGAAGTGCTGTGGATCCGGGACACCAGGACGCTTGGACTAGGTCCTGTGCACCCGCACACGGCATGCTGAGGCCCCGGCGGGCGGAGGGAGCTCACAAGCAGACTGGGCGCCGGATGGATGGACGTGCCGACTCAGGGACGCTGGGCTCCCTCTCCTGCGCACCCGAGACAAGCCAGCCTGGGCGTCCGCCATCTGCCAGGCTGTGCTTGGGCTGTAATTTCATCCTGAGCCGTTCACTCTTCAGCAGAGCCCAGAATTCACAAATCGGGGAGGCAGTAAAATCATCAACTGCTCTGGGGCTCAGGTTCAGCTCAGATCCCTCTGTTCCACGCAGGTCGTAGCAGAGGGTGCTCTCCGTCCAGCTCCGTGTAGGAGCCTCCGCTTCTTTGTCCCCTCGCTCCGTCAGCACAGCCCACGTCTGCACAGAAAACTGGAGTCAGGAATGCCCGTTTATCCGGACGGCTTCATTCCACCCAATGAAACCATACATGCCAAAAGCTTTGCCGTTGGTGTACAGATGCCGGTTAATATGGCCACGGTACGAAAGCTGATAATAGTACTAAATTAATAGTCGTGATAATAATAAGCCTTATGGGACAGGTACTCAAATGTTTGCTAAATTAATGAACATGAAAACCGTCGTTATTCTTGGGCTGATTTTACACCTAGATCCTTTGAGAGTTAGATTAATCCACAGTTAAAACCAGTGACTCCAGAGTAAGCGAGGTTGATGACCATTAACCGCAAGTTTTAAAATAGCTGCTGGAGCGATTTTGAGTGTTCAGAGCGTACAGACGTGATGAGTGTTTAAGGTGGAGAACTGTTGCCATCTAATCATTGTGCATTGTGTGTATGTCTTGAAATATCACACCATCCCCCAATGTCTGTGTGACAATTATGTAATTATAAATAAGAAAAAATAAGTCCGTGGCTCTCACACTCATGGCTGCTATGGTTTGACTAGTGTGGTAGGCTGAACAACAGGCCCCAAAAGATGTGCCTGGCCTGACCACCTCCACTGGGGCTGCGTCACCGTTGGCAATGGGAGGGACTTTGCAGTGCGGCTAAGCACCTGGGCCCTGAGTGGGCTGAGTATCCTGGCTGATCCGGGGTCATCAGATCCCAGGAGCACTCAGAATAGGAGACGAACTCCCAGCGTTGTCAGAGAGAGCAATGCCACCATGAGAGGGCACACAGCGCACTGCTGTGAGTTTGGCCTCGGAGGCGGAGGGAGGAGACACGTGCCCAGGAGCTCCGTGTCTAGCAGCAGAAAACGCCAGGGAGTGAATGCACCCTTGAACCTCAGGAAGGAAGGCAGTCCTACAGACGTCTCCTTTTACCCCAGCGCAACTGGTGCGGGGCCATCCTGGAAGATCATGTAACGGTGTTGTTTTGGGCACCCGTGGGGTGGCCGTTTGTCCAAGCAGCCGTGGGTCCTGGTTGGGGCTCCACCAGTGACCAAGAGGACAATGCCTTTGCTGGGAAACAGCGGGAGTGCAATGCACACCTTCCCTGCTTCTCTAGCGATTGCTTGCAAGCAGTGGGGTGGACCGAGGCGGGGCTGGGTCGCAGTGCAGCCTGGGGAGCCGCCGTGGGTTGAGCTCCAGAGCCGCGCCACTTGGGTTCAAGTCTGTGCTGAGCCACTCATTAGCTGTGTGACCTTGGGAAGGCATCCAACCTCTCCGCACTTCCGTTCCCTACACTGAGAAACACTGATCACCCCGGTGCTGGGTCACAGTGCCAGGAAGGGCTGAGCGAGTTCACGCGTGTGAAGTAAGTGCTGTCTACACCGTGTGAAGTAAGTGCTGTCTACACCGTGTGAAGTAAGTGCTGTCTACATGCTGAGCTGTGCGTCAGTCTAGCTTAGGTATGATGGTTCAGCCTCAGAATTTGGTTAAGAGAAGAAGAAAAAGGTTCGAAACTTCTGGACTATAGCGAGAACACAGCTCAGGTGTCAGATCTGAGTCATAGCCAGCTAAAGCCGTAGACAGTTTACCGAATGCCTCTGGCCTTCAATTTCCTCTCTCAGAATAAAAGCAGCTAAGCCCATCTGCCTTGCAGGGTGGTGGAATCATCTGTCCAGAGGATCTGAGGACCACTCCCGGCGGTGCCGTGTGTCTCAGCCCCATTGCCTAGGACACGTCAGTGCTCTATCCTTGGTCCTCCAGCTACCAGGAGTTGAGTGAGGCTTGCTTCTCAGTGAGCAGGAGAAGCTGCCCGTGACATCGCTATGGTTGAATGGCCTTGCGGTGCGCACCTGCTGTGCCGCTTCCGCGTTAGAACGATCACACGCTGGCAGGTGATTGTAGCCACTGTGCCAAAGGCACCCTTGTGAGCCTTGGGCTGGTGGACCGTGGTTGGACGCATGGACGCTTCCAGCCCCCAGGCATGGAGCTGTTGCCCACTTTAAATAAAGGGGCCCTGGCAATCGGGGAGGACGCTTATTTTCAGGAGGGGTTTGGGTGCTGACCCCAGGCCACTGCGCCCTGGCTGTGTGTGTGCAGGAACCAAGGTGGCGGCTGAAGAACTGCTCTCTGGGGACTGAGCAACCCAGGCCCCAAGGCCTCTCCTGGGTGGCTGGAGTTTCCACCTGGCGGCAGAGGGCCTGCAACCTGCAGCCAGGGTGGGGTTCTGCACCTTCTCTCTGCCTCCTCACCCCTCGCTCCCTCCGTCTCTTCCTCCTGGGTCCTCGGCAGCGTGGCCCGTGCAAGTGACGGGCTTGCAGTGAGACAGCGTCTGTGACAGAGGACGCGGTGGGTGGAGGGAAGCCATTGTGGGAATCCAGTTCCATTCAGCAGTGACACAGGGGGTGTGAGTTATGGGGCAGCAGGGGCAGCAGCTGCCACAGGGGTCTCTTAGATGGGGCTTGGACATGGAACCAAAAGGCCTGAGGTTGGGACCTCTGGAAATCCCTTTGCGTCATTAACTCAGTTTCCATCTGTGAGAAGTGGGCATGATTCTTACCATCTGGAAACAATGCTCTACTTGTAAAACACAACAGGGGGCCAGCGCTGTGGCACAGCAGGTTAAAGCCCTGGCCTGCAGTGCTGGCATCCCATATGGGCACCAGTTCGAGACCCGGCTGCTCCACTTCCCATCCAGCTCTCTGCTATGGCCTGGGAAAGCAGTAGAAGATGGCCCAGGTCCTTGGGTCCCTGCACCCACGTGGGAGGCCCAGAAGAAGCTCCTGGCTTCTGGCTTTGTCGGCGTAGCTCCGGCTGTTGTGGCCATCTGGGGAGTGAGCCAGCGGATGGAAGACTTCCTTCTCTGTCTCTACCTCGCTCTGTAACTCTGTCTTTCAAATAAATAAAATAAATCTTTAAAAAAGTAAAATACAACAGATGCTAGCTCTGCTCCCCATCAGGTCTCCCCCTCAGTGGCAGGGCAGGGGGAACCAGACTGGGGATGTCCTGGTTTAGAACCAGATTACCCAGGAAAAATCCCCACCCCTATCTGTTGTGTAACCTCAAGCGCGTCTTTTAGTTTCTAGGGACCCTCACCTGCTGCACAGATCCGGTGGTCCCCTCTTGTTCCCCGGCTCAGATTTATTCGGCACACGCATGGGGGGAGTCTCTGGGAAGGGGTTCACTGAGAACCAGGCCCCACGCTACAGGGCGATGTTCCCATGAAGCTGACATGATGAACGTAGCACAATCGCACCTCGTGGTTTGACAGTGAGCTTCCGTCACCCTCCACCGACACAGGAGAGCCCTCCTGGCTGATGCCGCTCTGCACGCTGTCTCAGTTCTGGTTCTAATCCGATTCTCCTTGTCTTTCGACACCCAGAATCTGCGAGTCCCGGCCTGGGCCGCACAGCGTTCCTTGACTCGGGGTCTTGGACACGAGTCCTGAGAATTCCGCCCTTTGCGTGGGCACGGCGAGGATGGTCTCCGTGATGCTGTTTCCAAGGCGATGTCTCTCCTCCCGTGTGCTCTGCCGTTGGCAGGAAAGCACTTCCCCCAGCCGTGTTCTCTCTGAAACATCTTCTCTGTCTCCCTGCACCTCCCTCCCCCACCCAGCCAACACTGTGAACCCTCATCCTTCAGGCCTTGGTTCAGCCAAAGGTCATTTGGGGAACCCTCGCTAACCTCAAATGTCAAGGATGGGTGGCCCTCTGTGTCATCCTACACATCACTCAAGTAGAGCTTTAAGACAAGTGGGCAGGGGCCGGCACTGTGGCGTAGCAGGTAAAGCCACCACCTGCAGTGCCAGCGTCCCATATGGGCACTGATTCGAGTCCCGGCTGCTCCAACTTCAGATCCAGCTCTCTGCTATGGCCTGGGAAAGCAGTAGAAGATGGCCCAAGACTCTGGGCCCCTGCACCCATGTGGAAGACCCAGAAGAAGCTCCTGGCTCCTGGCTTCAGATCAGCAGAGTTCCAGCCACTGCAGCCATCTGGGGAGCGAACCAGCAGATGGAAGATCTCCTTCTTTCTCTCGCTCTCTCTCTCTCTTTCTCTCTCTCTGCCTCTGCAATTTTGCCTTTCAAACAAATAAATGAATCTTAAAAAAAAAGAAGGAAAGAAAGAAAAACATCTGAGTCTCAAAGCGGCTCCCATATGGGGGCCAGCACTGTGGGTGGCAGCTTCTCCCACTACACCACAGGGCAAGCCTCCCTGTGTCTCAAAAACAAAAACAAAAACAATGGGCAGGTGTTCAGCTGTTAAGACATTAGAAAGACACCCACATCCCCACATCCCGCATGTTGCCGGCACTCGGGGAGGTCTTGTGTTCCACGTGTGTTTGTCTGCCTCTCAACTAAATAAACACATTTCTTTAAAAGTCTATGTACTTTATCAATCATTTATTTACCCTATCATCTCTTTCTATCATCATCTACTTATCTCTTCCATCATCTATTTATCATTTATTGTCACTATAACTATCACCTATCCTCTCTCTCTCTCTCTCTCTCACTCTCTCTCTGTTATTTTTCCACCTGCTTATGCACTGCCCTTCTGTGCACCTGTGGACTGCTTCTACATCACGGGTGGGGGTAAAGCAGCTATGAATATCTTGTGCAATCATTTTGTGGATACTTTTATTCCTATTGGATGAATACCAGATGTAGAATTTTCAGGTCATAAGGTAGGTATACGTTTGGTGTTTTCTGAAACTGCCAGAGGTTTTTCCATTTCACGTTAACAAGAGATGAGAATTGTGGTTGCCCACATCCTTGCCAACATTTAGCATTGTCAGCATTGCAATTTTAGCCATTTCGGTTGGTCAGTGGTGCTGCGTGGTGTGATTCTTGTGGCCACTTCTCTCAAAGCCGGTGGTGATGGACAGTTGCTCGTGTGCCTACTGGCCATCTGTATTCTGTTACAAGGAGTCTGTTGCCCATTTTGATGGATTATTGATCTTTATTTTATTGATTTGAAAGAACTTTTATATGTTGTACAAATATAAACATTACTTTTTCAAAAAATATTTTATTTTATTTATTTGAAAGGCAGAGTTACAGAGAGAGGTTGAGAGATGAGAGAGAGAGATGGAGAGAGAGAGAGAGAGAAAGAGAGAGAGAGAGAAGCAGAGAGAGAGAGAAGGAGAGAGAGAGAGGGAGAGAGAAGAAGAGAGAAGGAGAGAGAGGGAGAGAGAGAGAGAAGGAGAGAGAAAGAGAGAGAGAGAGAGAAGGAGAGAGAAGGAGAGCAAGAGAGAGAGAGAGAGAAGGAGAGAGAGAGAGAAGGAGAGAGAAGGAGAGAGAAAGAGAGAGAGAGAGAGAAGGAGAGAGAGGTCTTCCCCTTCAGGTTTACTTCCTAAACAGCCGCTACGGCTGGAGCTGTGCCGAACAGAAGCCAGGAGCTTCTTCCAGGTCCCCAACATGGGTGCAGGGGCCCCAGCACTTGGGGCATCTTCCACTGCTTTCCCAGGCCATAGCAGAGAGCTGGATTGGAAGTGGAGCAGGTGGGACTCGAACTGGCGCCCACATGAGATGCTGCTGCTGCAGGCCAGACTTTACCCCACTGTGCCCTAGCGCTGGCCCCAACACTACATTCTGAAAATTGTGATAAATATGCATAGTGTATCAATTACCTTCTTAACCGTTTTTAAGTGTGCAGTCCATTAGTGTTAAGTACTAACCCACCTTGAATCCTGAAGATACTCTTTTGTTCCAAATGTTTTCTTTCAAAGCATCGTGTTTTCTTTTTCAATAAATGCGATGCCTTCTTTTATTTCCCTCTTATAAATATAATCCTTTGTTTCATTTCCTTTTTGATTTTGAATCTGCAGGTCACGGCCTGCGAGCTTCCATGGCTCTTTGAGAGTGAGCAGCGTGTGGCTGCTCTGCGGATGAGTGGCACTCGTCCAGGTTTCCCTTCCAGTTACAGCAGTGGCTCTGCTGTTTCGAGGCCCAGCTCAAAGTCCGGTCTCTGGGTGGTTGGTCGTGGCCCAGCTCAAAGTCTGGTCTCTGGGTGGTTGGTCGTGGCCCAGCTCAAAGTCCAGTCTCTGGGTGGTTGGTCCAGGGCCGCCCAGGGTCCACAGCGCTGATGGTGGCTGCACTCTTCCCTGGCGTCCCTCGGCCTGAGCAAGTTCTCACGGCTGAGCGGGTGAGTGTGCGGGGGAGGGTGGTGAGGACTGCATCCCTTTGGCTTCCCTGGAGCTCACTGTGTCTAGAACCTTCCTCATTCAGTTTGGGCGGGGTGGGGGGGTGTCCCTAACCCTGAGTCTGGTCTCTGGCAGGCGGGGGTGAGGAGACACTGTAGTCTAGACAAGGAGGAAGAAGCCTTTTTTAGCCTGAGCAGTTAGCCAGAGCTTTCAGTCTGACCTTGAACTTGACCTTCAGAGGTATGGCGCTGCTGTGTTTGGCCTCCGGAGGGTTCCCCAGCGCTTACCTCCATGCTCTTCACAGGCCCTCGTGCCCAGACACCTGAGTGTTGCACTCGCTGCTCGGGGAGATCTGTTCTCCCAGGCCCAGGTACTTGACACCATTTGCCCGTTGTCCCCGAGTCTTTGGTCAGCCCGATTCTTACCTCTGTGGGCTTGCGTGTTCTCTGCTTCGAGGCGCTGTGGGTGGGAGGACCATTATGCCCTCACCCAATGTCCTGCCAGCATCAGCTTCCGGTAGGTTCTGACATGTGGTCGTCCTTCTCTGCCCACGGGCAGGTGCACGAGAACATTCGTTGAGCTGAATTTAGTTCCCGACTTTCTCCCAAGGATGGGCTCAGCCTGCCCTGTCTTGAGAGAGTACAGACTCACTGCGAGGCGAGTCGAGTCTGGAAACAACTTCCCCATTATCCTGAAGCCAGGACTCCGGGACCCACTGGCCATGGCTTTGAGCCTGAGCTGCCCTGGGGCACCGCTGCTCGGGTCTGGGGTCCGCACCCTCTCAGCTGCAGCCAGCGCACTCCTGCACACGGAGCTCTGCCCTGATGCTCACGCTCACCCTTGAATGTCTGTGCAGCACGGAGTTGGAGGCCTCTGCCTATTTTCACATTTTCATTACAGCTTGCCACTGGATTCTTCTAGGCAAATCAGCCCCATCTCTCAAAAAAAAAAAAAAATACAACAACAACAACAAAAAACCCAAAACGCCTCTCCGAGTGCTTCAAAAATAATTATCTCCAAAAGGGAGCGAGGCAGCTCCATCCATTGTCAGTCCTAAATGACATCATGGCTGGTGTGCAGTATTTAGAAGATTAATAACATCTGCTTTTGAAATCACGGTTGGTCGCAGATCTTGGAGCTCATCAAACATATGGGGTATTTTGTATGCATGACGTGCAGGCAAACTCCACACAGCCTGGGCCACAGCCTGGAGAAAATGTTGCAATAATAACACTTGCTTCCTTTGGTGGCGCCCTTAGAGAGAGGAGCGCGCACTGACCCCTTCGACAGGCTCCATCCCTGTTTGCCGGGGCCAGGAGGCAGCGTCACTACTGCTAAGTCCACCTGGCTTAAAGGCAACGAGAAAGAGTCAAGAGAGGTGAACCCCCTCCAGGGTAAGTGATAAAGCCAGGACTCAAACCTAAGGGGACGTGCTTCCAAACAGGCCCTGTTCAGCTCTCCCAAGCTGTTTCCAATTTTGGCCAGCAGTGCATATGCAGGGGTGAAGAGTTGATAGAACCTCCATGATGAGACGGACCCATCCCACCGACTTAATCTTCTTCCTCCACACAGCCAGACGCACGCCGGCAGTGCAGTTGGACTAACGCTGCACTTTCACCCTCGGAGCAGAACCCACATTGGTCGCTTGATGCAGACAAAAGCGACTCTCGTAATTGCAAATCAAGAGGGACGGGAACACCCAGGCACCCCAAGCTCCCACGCAGGCTGATGCCCGAGATGAAAATGGAGTCGAAGGACTGTCTGCGTTGCAATGCGTTTGCCTGAGGTTGCTAGAGCATTTTTTTTGTTGCTTTCAGATTAGAGAAACTGGCAGCCGGCCCTCAGGTCTTCAAGCAGGTTTCAATGAGGGAGAAAAAAAAAAGTAAAGAAAGGGTCAAAAATAAGAAAGTCGTGGGGGACTGTGCCATGGCTCACTTGTCTAATCCTCCACCTGCGGCGCTGGCATCCCATATGGGCGCCGAGTTCTAGTCCCGGTTGTTCCTCTTCCAGTCCAGCTCTCTGCTGTGCCCCGGGAGGGCAGTGCAGGATGGCCCAGGTGCTTGGGTCCTGCACCCACATGGGAGACCAGGAGGAAGCACCTGGCTCCTGGCTTCGGATTGGCACAGCTCCAGCCATGGTGGCCATTTGGGGGGTGAACCAACGGAAGGAAGACCTTTCTCTCTGTCTCTCTCTCTTTCTTAATGTAACTTTACCTGTCAAATATATTTTTTTTAAAAAAAGAAAAAAAGTCATGCACAACTTCTAAGCGTTTCCTGGATGAAAACAGTTGTTCAGACAACTGGAAAAGAAATTAATAGAAAGACAGGAGCGGCCTCTCACTTTTCCCCAGCATGGGAGAGAAGGGCCCAGCGAGCGTGGTGCTGTTTTCTCCTTGGTCCTTAGGCCCGGAGCACTGACGTCTCCGTCTGCCTGGGTGTTTGGGAAGAATCTTCTCTTGGACAGGGAGCTGAGAAAGGAGGAGTCTGCAGTGCCAGCTCACCCAGAGCAACTGACCTAGTGCTGCCAGCTGGGGCGGGGGCTTCACCCGCCGCACAGGCTGCGCACCCGCCCACAGCGGGGGGAAGCCAGCCACTGAGAGGGGCTCTTGTCCCCGGCCCCGTCCCGCCTGTTCTCCCGAGGCCATCTGTAGATATCTGAGTACGGGGAGTGGAGAAGTGGCCACCCCATGGCCTGGGGAATCCAAAAGAAGGGGCTGTGTCACTTGCACTCACATTGAAAGGGACCCGGTGCCCCAGCCCGGCGTCGGATGCTGGAGGAAGCAGAGCAAGGGACGCGTGTCTCCACTTGCAGGGAGGAAGACTCGAGTGAGGCAGACGATTGCGGGGTGCTTGGAGGCAGGAGGCAAAGCCAGCGTCGGAGCCACAGCCAGGGGTTTGGGAGTGGCTGGGAAGGGCTCTCGGAGGAAGGCGTGCTTGGTTGCAGACCTAAAGGCAAACAGGCCACCAGCCAGACAGCAAGAGGGCAGAAGCCTAGAGGACGAGAGGCTCGCTCGCTGCGCCTGGCAGGTGCGGGAGGGGCTCAGGAGGACAGAGAGACAGCCAGGGTGGGAGTCAGGCTTCTTCTCCATGCCTTGGGCAGTCCCTGTGGTGTTTCACGCGGGAGAAGGCCACGCACCAGGGCCCAGCAAATCCAGCCCAAGGCCTGTCTTTGTCAATAAAGTTTTATTGGCACTGGCCACATTAGTTTGTTGACGTATTGTCTGCTGCTCCTGGGAGCCACAATGGCAGATCTGAGTAGTAGTGGCTCCAAAGCCACTCATATTTACCCTCTGGCTTGGAGCAGAAAGTTTGCCCACCCCTCTGCTGAACCATGGGGTCTGCAGTGAGTTCAGCCACGTTGGGCACCAGCTTCTTCATCTATAAAGTATTAGTGCACCTGACCCAGGAGAGGTTTATGGTATGGGAATTATACCCAGAAGACCTGGTTTTAAAATATTGGGGGACAGGCATCGGTGTCCACTTGGACCCCTGCATCCCAAATCAGAGTGCCTCGTTCAAGGCCCTGCTGCTCCACTCTGTGCCAGCTTCCTGCCAGCGTGCACCCTGGGAGACAGCAGGTGAGGGCCCAAGTTCTGTGTCCCTGTCACCCATGTGAGAAACCCACGCTGAGTTCTGGGTTCCTGCCTTCTCCTTGGATGAACCCTGGCTGTTGCAGGCATTTGGAGAGTGGTCCAGTGGATGGAAGATCTCTCTCTCTGTCTGTCTCTCTCTCTCTTCCTCTGCCTTCCAAATCAATATAAATAAATAAATAAATAAATAAATAAAGTAAAAAAGAAGACATCAGTGGTACAGGCATTGCAGGGCTCTACAAAGTGTTGAAGAGGATCCTGAACCAAACCACAGACTGGCACCATCAGGGAGCCCCTTGAGGGTCTCCAGAGCCGATGGGAGACCGGCAGCCTTGTAAAGTATCTTCCCGTGCCTCAGAGAGGTTCAGTTGCCAGTCCAAGGATGCACAGCCTAAGGGGCAGGGCTGAGACTCCAGGGCAGGGGTCTGAGAGCCCCCGGGCTTCCTCCTGTGCTCTGTGACTCGCACAGCTGAGCCGGGTGGGAGCCGGGAGTGCGCACAGGGCTGACGGGCCGGCTGTAGGAGCCCAAGGGCAGGCACAGTGTCAAGGTCGCCGTTTCCCTCGACTGGTTTCAGGCTGTGTGAATTCTCACTGCCCCGTGTTTCACTTTGAGCTGGGCGTTATGTGACTGCTGCACTTTGCATGAGACCTGGCCTGCGCTGCGCTCCATCAGGGGGTGAAACTGCCAGAAACTGCTGAGCTGCGCCCAGCGGCTGGCCCCATCAAAGGCTCTGGCCGGGGCTCCCAGACCTGGGGCTCAGGCCAGCACGCCCACGGCTTCCTCGGCGCCAGGACACAGCCAGCTCATCGCCTTTCAGTTTCGGCTCAGCCCCTTTCGAGTTTCACTCCGAGCAGTTCACAGCCAACCGCTTCTCCCTCCCTCCCTCTGAGCTGCTCTTGAACAGCCAGCGTCCCTCGGGGAGGGGCTGTGGGCCGGTGAGCCCTGGGGGCCCGTGCACAGCCTCACCCTGCACCTCCTCACCCCATCCCCTGCACAGGGAGCGGGTGGACGCCAAGCTCCATGTGGCATCTTTAGGAGCAGTGGGACCCGCATCCCACGTGCTGCTTTCCTCCCGTTTCTAACAGATGCACCCCCCTTTAGAGATTTCCTCGTTTCCCTTCCTCACTCTACGGTGCGGGCGACAGAACTCAGGAAGACTAAGGGATGGCCCCAGGCTCCCATGGAAGGCAGTGACCACCAGGGACAAGGACCCGCCCCCGCTGTCTACACCGATGCCCGAGTCGCCGCTGCTGCTGGGAGCCTTTGTCATAAACGCACACGCGGGAAAGCAGCTTCACGGGTGTGTGCTGCACCGTAGCTGCGCACACGGCAGCTTTCCCTGCCACAGCCCGGCAGGGCTCCCGAACATCTGGCTGGGGTTGCAGGCCTGACCCCTGCCCCGCCTGCCCCCCCGAGGAACAGTTGGGGCGGCTTCCCCTGGGATGGCTGCCACCTAACGCTCTGTCTGCAGGGCTCGCTCCACTTCCACAACACCTGTTTTGCCCAGCCCAGCTGCCACTCAGTCCGGGCCAGTGGAGCACGGGAAATCAGCAACAGAGGGAGGCGATGGCGGGAGCCCCGGTGGGGATGACACACTGGGCAGGGAGGCGGTGGTGACAGCGACTTCAGGGGCCAGCGATGCCCTCGAACACAAAGCACGGTTTGGCGTGATCCTCGCATGGTCCCTGGGGCCCCGCTGGCCTCGCGTGCATCTGGACACCCCGTGCTGGCTTTTAATTTCCACGATCCCTCTGCCCTGGGCATGCTGAGCACATTGAAGCCGCATTCCAAAGCCAGCAGATCACACCAGGGTGTGGGTTCCGGTCCAGTTTCTCACCCACCTTTTCAACACCAGAGACGCATGCGTCAAGCCCTTCCTCTGAGCCCTGCCTGGAAGGCAGACGGGTCCCTTCCTTGCAGCCGAACTCTGTCTGATTAGGCAGGAAGAGAACTCTTGATCTTTATACAGGAATGGTGGTGGCAGAGGGAGAAGAAGAGGGGCAGGAAAGGAAAGAGAGACAACTCGGGGAGCTGGGAGGACGGGAGGGAGGGACGTGAACACGTGGAGAGAGAGAGGGAACATCTGGCCGAGGCTGGGAGGCATGGGCGATGGCCCGGGAAGGCTGGATGTAACGGGAGAGTGGACATCTGAGCCAAGGCCAGCCGGGGAGCAGGAGGTCCCCGTGGGAGAAGGCAGGCATCAGCCGGAGACGCTGCAAATCCACGTGCACAAACAAGACACACTCGCCCTGGTGCGCCCCACGCGTCTGCCTCAGGGCTGGGCGTGGGGCTAGCAGGTGCAGTCCCTCCTGGGGCTCCTGCATCCCATACGGGAGAATCAATCTGAGTCCTGGCTGCTCCGCTTCTGATTCAGCTCCCAGCTAATGTGCCTGGAAGGCAGCAGGTGATGGCCCAAGTCCTCGTGTCCTGTTATCTGTGTGGGAGACTGGGATGCGGGTCCTGGCTCCTGGCTCCAGCCTGTCCAGTCCCTGGCTATTGCAGGCATTTGGGGAGTGAATCAGTACATGGAAAATCAATCTCTCTATCTCTCTCTCACTCTCGCTCTCACTCTTTTGCTCTCTGTCTCTCCGCTCCTTGTCTCACTGTCACTCTATTTTCCAAATAAATAAATCTTTCAGAACTAAAAAACGTAAATGCTTGCTACAAATATTCCCAAGTTACCAAGCAAAAGGGACCCTTGAAATGGTCCTAACTTGGCCGGCGCCGCGGCTCACTTGGCTAATCCTCCACCTGCGGCTCCAGCACCCCAGGTTCTAGTCCCGGTTGGGGCGCCGGATTCTGTCTCAGTTGCTCCTCTTCCAGTCCAGCTCTCTGCTGTGGCCTGGGAGTGCAGTGGAAGATGGCCCAAGTCCTTGGGCCCTGCAGCCGCATAGGAGACCAAGAGGAAACACCTGGCTCCTAGCTTTGGATCAGCACAGCGCGCCAGCCATAGCAGCCATTTGGGGGTGAACCAATGGAAAAAAAGGAAGACCTTTCTCTCTATCTTTCTCTCTCTATTACTAACTTGCCTGTCAAAAGAAAGAAAGAAGGAAGGAAGGAAGGAAGGAAGGAAGGAAGGAAGGAAAGAAAGAAAGAAAGAAAGAAAGAAAGAAAGAAAGAAAGAAGGAGAAAGAAAGAAAGAAATGGTCCTAACTTAATTTTTATACAATTTAATTAACTGGTATTATTGAAAATCCACATCATGGGGGCCAGCACTGTGGCATACTGGTTAAGCACCCGCCTGCAATGCCTGCATCCCATATGGGCACCAGTCCCTGTCCTGGCTGCTCCACTTCCCATCCAGCTCCCTGCTAATGTGCCTGGGAAACCAGAGGAAGATGGTCCAAGTGCTTGATCCCCTGCACCCACATGGGAGAGCCAAATGGAGTTCTGAGATCCTGGTTTCAGCCTGGTCCAGCCCTGGCCATTGGGGCCATTTGAGGAGTGAACCAGTAGGTGCGAGATTCATTCTCTCTCTCTCTCCTGTCCTTTCCAATAAACGCATAAGTCTTTAAAAAAGAAACAGCCATCAGCAGCAATGAACCCACCCAGGTCTAGACTTGAATGCGAGAAGCACACTGCAAGGCTTTCGCTGCAAGACTCCCACCAAGTCAGCTAACCTCGCTGAGTCGCCCCTGGTTCAACAAAAATGCTCCAGCCGCAAAGGTCGGTGGTGAGAAACGGATGGGCCATTGCCTGAGAAATACGCAGGTGCAGGCTGTAGAAGTGCTTCCACAAATACCTGTTCACAACGTCACGCACTATTCCCTTGACTGCTCCCTGTAATCGTGACAACTTCTATTTATAACTTTTCTCAGTCATTGCATTTCCCTTACTTTAGGACTTTTCAACTTTTAGAGGGACATCATCCCACCCAGAGTTTTCTACCAAAAATATTTCAAATATTCTTCATGATATTTATGAAGCATAAAGTAGTTGGGCTTGGCCATCCTTTGTACCTAGATTTTTATCAATTTTATTAATTTTTGTATTGTGCTGTCATACGACGTCATATTCATTCATGGTATGAAGTCTCCAGTAGAGATGAAATTAGTGAGTAAAACTAAACATATTTTTTAGTAATGAAATTGGTCTTACTACATTTTTGGAAAAACACGTATCCTGTAACTCAGGCACTTTGAATGTTAACAGATCTGCCTGCGTGTGATGGCTTTAGATGGTGTCCGTGCAAAGGTACTGCCACGAGTGTGCAAACTTTCCTGACCGCGGTGCTTGATGGGATGGGCTCTGGCTGGAGGCCACATCCTGCTCCTCTCTGCTCTCCAAGTGCTTTCTGGGACAGTGAGCCCCTCCCGCCCTCCTGTGTTCTCGGTTCTTTGTATCCTGAGACTCCCACAGCTTGGCCACGGCAGGTGCCCTATGACTGAGACCCCAGTTGCCTGCATCTTAGCCCACGCGGCAACGATGGTCCATCTGTTCTAGGCCAAGCGGACGCGTTCCTTTGGACACAATGACTTCGTGTAGTGTAGATGTGGAGGAAGCCCCGGGAGCCAGAAGGCACGGTTGGGAGTTATCACCAAATGTGGGAAGGCTGGTGGCCCCCAGCCTGAAATCTCTCCTTCCCTTTCGAGACCCCTGGCAGGGCCCCGACGCCTCAGCAGGAGCCGGCGCAGTGCAGGGCATGCGGGGGAGTGGACACAGCAGCCTCTCGGCATTGCAGGGCTCTGGGGTGGCAACTGCTCCCCACATGACACACGGAGCTGCATGGGCACTCAGTGACATCGCAGAAAAGTAGGACAGCCATGGAGACATAGCTACACAGGCAGGGGTGCTTTGGAGGGGCGGGCACTGGAGATGCCATGGGTTTCAAACCTGGCGCAAGGTGGAGCAGAGAGAGAGAGAGAGAGTGAGAGAGGAGAGAGATCTTCCATCCGCTGATTTGCTCCCCAAATGGTTGCAATGGCCAGGGCAGGGCCAGGCCTGGAACTCCCTCTGGGTCTCCCAAGTGGGTGCAGGGCTCAAAGGCTCAGGCCATCTTGAACTGCTTTCCTAGGCATGTTAGCAGGGAACCAGATCAGAAGTGGAGCAGCGGGGACTGGACGTGGGTCCCACATGGATGCAAGTGGCGGCTAACCCCTCTCTCTGCTTCAACGCCTGCCTGCCCCAACTCCCTATTCTCACGGATGTTTGAAGGACCTTGTATGTGGGATTCCTCTCCTGGCCTGGGTCAGCCGCTGGCAGCCTCTGCAGTAATCAAGGTGTTGCGTCTTTTTGAGGCTCAAGTCTGTCATCCTAAAAGGGAAATAGTAAGAGTGATGCTGCTGCTGTCTCTCTCACCCAGTTGTTTTGAAGATGAAGATTCCTGTAACAATCCTTAACACAAGGCTGGGTTCTCTATAAATCAGGGAAAAACAAGACTTGGATTTGTTGCATTGATTAAGCGGACTGGCAAATGCAAAAAAAAAAGCAAGGCAATACATATTTAAAATTGCTGTATATATTTACTTTTTATTGTAGCTATTTCTATCTGTCTATGTAGGAAGCTAGTTATCTATCTCCTATCTCGTTCTAGAAATAATTTAATGTGGTCTATTTAATATTATTATCTTGTTTTATGATTCATTTTCTAGTCAACCCTATTCAGACACATTATTTTCTAGAAATAATAATTATAGTGATTTCAATATAAAATACAGTATACGTGTATTGTTGGTTTCCTTCTGAGAGGCCTGTCATCTACTTGTAGATTTAATTGCTGCCACTGACATGAATTTACAAGGCTGCAAAAATGTAAGACGAAATCTCTATGCATTCACAGCCTCATACGTCAAAGGGCTTAGCATACCAGGAAAGTCTACACCTAACAAACCAATCATCGGGGGTTCACACGCTCCCCTCGCACCACAACTCCCATCACGTCCCTGGCTATGAGAGTCGCATGTTCAAGGTAGACTTTTCATGCTGAATTTCACTCAGAGTGAATCTATGCCGTGAGGGGTATGCGTGACTTACTATGCCGAAAGCTACAGGGTTTTAGAGAAAAAAAGAAAAAAATTGAGTTGTAAGCTGAAAGGGAACGTACATAGAATCTGGCCTCATTTCGTCATCAAAGCCAGCCTGGCGCTGATAACTTTCTTAGGGGGAAGATACCCAGCCTCTGTCTTCTCGAAGTGACAGGAGCCTCATTACTAACCGGGCTGATGTGTCCGCACTGGGGCGACGTGCGTGCTGGCAGGTGGGAGAGCGCCGCGACTTCGTACTCAGGAAATCCTCCGTTCTCACGGGTCTTTGCACCCCCTGGCCGTGGGGTCTTGCACAGGTCATTTTTCCAACCAGGGCCACAGCTTCCTGACCTGTGTAATGGGGCGGAGACTGCATTCCTCCAAGGATGACTGACAAAATGCAAGCAGATAATGAGGGAAAATGCGGCTGAGCTCAGCAGGGGCCCAGTAGAACGTCCCTTACCCTCACCTGACTTTCCCTCGTGCCGAGTTGCAGTCTCACCGACCGCCAACAATTACAGATGAGGAACTTTCTCAAAGAGTAAATTAACCGTAATAGTCACCACGATGAGACGCAGGTCTGCCAAAGACGGGCGGGACTGAAGCTGTCACCCCATTTGGATGGGACATGTCCGGTCCCCACTCAGCCGGCTGCCATATTGTGTTTCCTGGTGACTGTAGACATTGAGGCTTGTGGCACAGATCGCATGGCCCTCCAGGACCCTTCTCCGCTACACTTTGACTTACAAGTCAGCACAGCCAGCCTTGCCAGGAGCCCACCTTCCCAGCGCCCCGTGGCTGGCCCCGTGGCTGGCCACACTCAGTATCCGGGCCGTGCTTCGCTCTCTGGTAACAGCTCAGGTTCCAAGGCAAAATCTGGCCACCACACGCCCTAGTTTGTCGTGCTCTTTGCACTAGAAGTGCTAAGTGCTACCCACTCATTCCGAAATTTACACTTGCCTGCTGGAACATTCTACTGTCAGTTCTCAAGCAAGAAGTCACTGCTGTGTGCCTCCTGGCTGGTGGCGTTGGGTGTCACCCGTGGCCCCGTAGAGTTGCATTTCCTACGTGGTGAGAGACATCTCTCGCTCTAGCACTTCAGGGCTCAGTCTCAGCTGGAGTCTTGGGGGGAGGGCCAGGCGTGGAACCCCAGGGCCATCCTCAGTGACTCGGCACGCGGGGGTTGTCACACACAGTCCCCTGCAGTGAACTGCTGGGGGTGGCTGCTCAGAGGCTTGCCCTCACCCAAACTCACCTTGGTCTTTCTCCCCAGGCCCGTGTGGAGAGGCGCTGGGGTCCATAGCCACGGTGAAGTCCCAGGGGCTCAGCTCAGGAAGGGATGAAGGCACCACCCATGAGAGCGAGTCGGCTGTCCCTGAGCAGGTTGTTACAAAGGTCCTTCCCCGGGTCTCTGCACCCTGAGGTCTCGCCACACCCACCAGCTTCTCGTCTTCGTTTCTGCTGTGCGTGGAGCACCTTGGAGCCCTCAGCAGAAGCTGAGCGTGGGCAGGCGCCATGTTCTCGGACCTAGAGAACCACGCGCTACATCAACTTCCTTTCTTTATAAATTGTGTGCTCTGGGTACTTCAGCACAGTAACAGAAAAGAGACCAAGAAAGCGATCAAGGTGGAAGGTGAGCTTGCGAGGCTTGTTGGGAGCCTGGCACTGGGTGACAGCCCGAGATGTTAGGAGGGTGCTGAGCCGTTGTGTGAAGTCCCTTACCACGGTCACACCTCCCTCCACGTCCTCCAAGCTTGCGTTCATTCAGCACCGACTCAACACCTGCCCCGCCCCAGGCTCGTTTTGGGTATGAGAGGACGTTAAAGAACGACAGACATCAAGGTCCCTGACGTTAAAGAACGACAGACATCAAGGTCCCTGACCTGAGGGAGCTGGTATTCTGGTGAAGAGCGAGATAATGGTCAAACAAGGGTGAGAAGGTGCAGTCTGCCATGGAGTTCAGGTTTGGGAAGGACGTAGAAAAACAGAAAAAGTACGCAGTGTTGACCAGAGGGGTTTACGGCTGTTGAGAGCTTCCCCAAGGAACACAGGCAGGAGCAGTCACGGGCGGCGTCCTAGGACGTGGGCTGTGATCATGGAGTTCCTGGTTTAGCCATCGCGGCTGTAACACTTTCTCATCTCACGGCCACGGACAAGAGATTTCACCGCTCCCAGTCTCCTCGTGGATAAAATGAAGGCGGCGATCTTGCCTTCCTTGTAGAGTTGCAGGGGGCTCATTGAGGGCGGAGCCTGGCGCACACTGCGGGCTCAGTGGACGTGGACTCCTGTTGCGAGCAGCCCCAGGTGTCCGCTGGGGGTGCTGAGATGCAGAGAAAGGCGCAGTTGTCCCAAAGGGCAGGTGTGGCAGGATTTGAGCTCTCGGTGTTGGCCAGATGGCAGCGACTAAATCGGCAAAGGTTCTCTCTTTCTGCCTGACTCCGGGACTCCTAAGCGTCAGCGTAGCGGGGCATGTCCAGGGTCCGGCTCTCTTAGGACCACTGCAGATCCTCGGCAAGTGACACTCACAGGTCAGCCCTGTGAGACTCCCCTCCCGTGCCCTGGCTTTGCGGAGGGGGGCGGGCAGCGGCTTGCGGATGGCCATCCACGGGCATCGTTATGAGTGATTGCAGACTTGGTCAGGTCACCCACCAGTGTGCTCCTCCCCAGACCACACAGTCCCCGTGCACGGAGTTCCCGGGGGCCCTGCTGTTCTCCTGTATCCTGCCCATCATTCTCAGACCCTCCTCCTCCTCCTCCTCATTCCTCTTAGAAATATGTGCACCTGCCGGTGCTGCGGCTCACTAGGCTAATCCTCCGCCTTGCGGCACCGGCACACCGGGTTCTAGTCCCAGTCGAGGCGCCGGATTCTGTCTTGGTTGCCCCTCTTCCAGGCCAGCTCTCTGCTGTGACCCGGGAGTGCAGTGGAGGATGGCCCAAGTCCTTGGGCCCTGCACCCCATGGGAGACCAGGATAAGTACCTGGCTCCTGCCATCGGATCAGCGGGGTGCGCCGGCCACAGCGCACCAGCAGTGGCGGCCATTGGAGGGTGAACCAACGGCAAAAAGGAAGACCTTTCTCTCTGTCTCTCTCTCTCTCACTGTCCACTCTGCCTGTCCAAAAAAAAAAAAAAAAAAAGATATGCACCTGTCGAAAGGCAATGGGCTACTGTGAGAGGAAGGGGAGGCACTGGCCCCTTTCAGGGTCTTCTCTCCGCTCCTAGTAAGACTGTTAGGAGAGAGCGGATCCCAAGTTAGGGCAGCACAGTAAAAACCTGACCCCTTGTCCACCTTCTGACCATGAGTTCACTTATACTTACTCAACCTCTGGCATCAGCACGGCCTGGGTGCTGGATCTCTATATAGATTATCCAAAGTAACCAGGGATTCACTTATTCCCAGGCATCATTCATTCACTTCAGGATCACCCGTGTTCATAGTAGCGACCCAGGACATGGCAAGATGGACTCAAACATTGGAGCACCGGGTGGCACCGTGTGTCCTGAGGACTCTGAGATCCCACTGGGAGCATTCGGCGGGGACTCTCCCCAGCGCTGGGGTGCCCTAGACAGCCCCGCGTCCTCCTTCCTCCCCAACCGGGCTTCTCCACGGCCCCTGGAAGGCGGGGAGTGGCAGAGTGAGGAATGGGGGCTCCGGTCCTGTGGCGCTTTCACTGGGGGCGCTCCCATGCGGCTTAGACCATTTACATGAGCGCTGTGTGTGTGAGTGTGCGACTGTGTGTGTGAGTGGGTGTGGGTGAGTGGTGTGAGTGTGAGTATGTGTGAGTGGTGTGAGTATATGTGGTATGTGTGTGGTAGTGTGTGTGGATGTGAGTGTGTGAGAGTGTGTGAGTGTGTGTATGAGTGTGAATCTGAGTGGTCTGAGTATGTGCGAGAGTGTATGTGTGTATGAATGTGAGTGTGAGTGAGTGTGCATGAGTGTGAGTGTACGTGTGAGTATGGGAGGCCCTTCTTAGTGCATTTCTCTTTTATGGTTCTAACCCTTCATATGGACAGCAGCACGGACCCTGAAACCCCTCAAGGCACCGTGAGTGGGTGGGAGGGAGGCCGTGGGTGCAGGGCCGTGAGCCCAGCTGGCGGAGAGACGGAAATTCGAGAGCGGCTCTGTGCGGCTCTGGGCCAGGGTTTCCTCCCCTTGAGGTCTCAGGTCCCCGCTGGGCAGCAGCGAGTCCAGCAGTCATGCCTCACTGTAACTGCCACACTCCCGCACCAGGGCAGGGAGGGTTCTGGAATTTTCTGGCACACCTTCTGGGTATACGCGATTAGCAGTAATGCGACAGCACTCAGTGGCCTCCTTAGCGGCGGGGTGGGAAGTTCAGCCACAGCTTGAGGCCGCAGGAAGCCGGGCTCCACCTGCTTCTGCGTGTGCAAGTGTGCATTTCAGTGTCACAGAGACGCGTCTCTGTCGCTCTCGTCTTCCGTCATCAAGGGGAGGTGGCTGATGATTTTCTGGGGGCAGACGTGGTGGCACTCAGCAAAGGTTTCGCTCACTCCAGCGCTCAGCCCAGTCCCCTTGAGTTTGGGCAGAGCCGCGTGGTTTCTCCTGGACATGAGCTGAGGGGAGAAGTGGCTGTGATGCTTCCTGGAAGAAATGTCACACTTTTAGGCAGCCCCAAGCGGTGTCTTTGCAATGAGCTGGACGTGATTCGGGTCCTGAACTCACGCTGGCCTGCAAGGGTGCAAACCTCCTCCAACTACGGTGTTCCGGGGTGCTTTAGGAGATGCGCCCTTGGGAGGCAGTTTTGACGGAAGCAGCAGTAGACAGGAGGCAGAAGGGCCCAGCCCGCCCCATCCCTGTCTCTGTCTCCCCTCCCCGCCGACTTGCTGTAAGATTCCTCCTCCCCACTGTTCTCTCACACACCCACTCCGCCCACAGACACCCTACCAATGGCACTGCCAGATCTTGGACTTGAATCTCCCACACTGTGAAACAAGTTAACCTATTGTCTTCATCTAGGGAGTTCCCTAAGGTACTCATTATAGTAACAACACAGTCTTTCTCCACTGTGACAACCAAGGGGGTTCATGTTCAGATAAGGAAGCCCCCAGAAGGCGGTCAGCCTGGAGCACCGGCCAGCGCCCCGCTCCGAGTGGCCTGTGGCCTCTAACTTGTTGGAGATCTGCTGCCACGACGCCTCCGGGGTCTGGAAGTGCCTGTTACTGCACTGGCCTAGGCTCTGCTGGCTGACACGCTGACGATGGAGAGCGGCTGTGGCCCCCATGGAGGGGAACTTGGCCACCCACCTTTCCGAACGGCACCATGACTGCCACCTTGGTGTGAAATCCTCCCAGAGCGTAGAGGAAAGTAACCCCTTGGGAAGGGAATTTACTGAACCAAACCCCAGCGTGGGAGAAGGACTAGCACATGGCCCAACACTCAGGCTCCCATCCCACACTGCAATTCAGTCTACTTTTTTTTTTATTTTTGGAACCTAATAGACCCACTCACATGTTTAATGGCACATTCAGTATTCAAAATTACGCAAATGGTTTCGACATCAGCTACTCCATCCCAATTAAAATTAAACTATTTGTACGACATGCATATTTATACAATCATCCCCTCTGCATAGACACAGCCGTGCACGCAGACGGCAAAGCCGGGCCGTGTATTGTCTGAACAAAACGCACGCGAGTGAAAGACGGGCCAGGTCAGCGGGAGTTAGGGAAGGCGTCTCTGTTAGGCGGGCAGCTAATTTAAAGTTTAAAAATGGATTTTCCACAGCTGATACATGGCAGATTTAATAACCTGACATTTTTTCTCTCTCTCGTCCTCACTAGTCCGCTCATCTTTGACTGCACCTGTTGCGGGGTGATATGAATGCCGTTGCCCGCACCCCCTGGCATTATTTAAAAAAGCGAATCCCTAATCCCTGCTTAATTTTATGAACTGTCAAAATGACTCTAAGTCTCTGCTCCGTTTGCATTTTCACCTCGGGACAGGAGTCCAGAGGTAGAGATTGGCGGTACAACAGTGGACTTGAGGCAATTTCCATCTCTTAGCGCCTGTAGCGTGAGAGGCTGGATTTGTAATAATCACCAGATTATCTCTAAAGATCGCCCTGTTGTATGTGCAAAATGGTTCCGCAGGAAAATGTAAAAGATATGGGAAAGTAATTGATGAGAGGCAGGAGATGATTGCTCTTCCTAATCCCTGATGGGGGAAAAAAAAAACACACACGCCAAGACGAATGTCAGTAATTTCTGTTAAATGCTGTTTGGAATCTGCAGTGGTAGAGACCTTGTTAGCTGCTGTCGGCCCCCCGCCCCTGCAGCCAGCTCAGGACACTGGGACGCAAGAGCTGGGCATCCGTCCCAGGATGGGTCCGGAAGGGGAGGCAGCACCTCGGCCCAACAGCAGTGCGCACCGAGCGGCTCCTTAAGAAAACGCAGAGGATGTCCCTGGTGTGTCTCTCGACTGGTGACAGGCAGCCTGGAGACACGGGAGGAAGGAATGTTCTGGACTCTGGGCCATCTGAGAGACGCGTGTGCCTGGGGACAGACGGCATGCTGCCCCTCTGCCCGCCTCCGTTTCTGCACCTGCAGGCCAGCGCCCTGATGCTGACCGCAGGTACCATCAATGCTAACACACACGGCAGCCGGGCTCCGAGCCCCTCGCTGCTGGGAGTGGGAGTTAGGGCTTCAAGTCCACACGTCCTCCAGTCCCCATTCCTCCACAAGGTGACAGAAAGGTGACAGTGTACCGCTCCCCTGTCCCAGGTTACCAGACTCCAACCTCAGGGCAAAAGACACCTTTAGGTAGTATAAGAGGCAAAGTTGGGTGGCCTGTCCGGGAAGGTCCACTGTGAAAGTGCCTGGATAAGCACACAGCTGAACCCAGTGTTGTAAAAGCGGCCTTCACCTCCAAGGTCTAGGCACTGAAGTTGTAGGTCATGGACCATTCCAGAGAATGAAGGGTTCCCTGAAGATCCTCCTCCCCTTCTAGCTCACTGGCTTTAAAGGAACCAGAGGTGAACTTGCTTTTTCTTTTCATCTTGAGGACATTAGCGAGGGGGTGTGAAAGTCAACTGATTTGGGGGGGAGTTAATAGAGAAGCCGGAGTGAATACACTCCGGTTTGAGTTTACGCCCTCGTAAAATGTCAAAACACGTTCCAGGCCTGTCCTATCCTGTGCTCCTCTGTGGAAAGCAGCCATTTCCATAGGGATGAGGGGGATGCAGCAAACCCAGAGCTGCTTCTCGGGGCAACTGGAAGGTGTCGCTGGGGCAGCAGACAGGACAGGACGATGAGGGCAGGGAGCACAGCCCCTGGAGGAAGTGAGTGCCGGTGCCCGGAGACGGTGCCACGCGGTCGCTTTGTTCGCTTCCTGGGAGAGCCTGGCTGTGTTTCCGATGCCCCAGGTTGGCACTGGGTGGTGAGATCTCCCTGGTGTGAGCCTACCTGGCCCCCAGTCCATCAGGAGTTGGGTGTTTTCTGAGAAATCCAGTAGTATAAACTGCCTTAAGCCTTGTAGTTTTTGACCACCCTGCATTTCATTAAATGCTAAGCTAATCCTTTTCTTATGATGCATTTTCATAGAAGGAAAACAATTTATAGTCCTTCGACATCTAAGCAAAACTATAGCTATCACTTTAAATGCTAGATAATCCTAATGGTGATTCTTTACAGTTGCATGAGAACATTACAGCTTATAAAGTACTTTGAACACACTGTACATCACATCAACAGTGTGGCTTAATACTGTTTTATTGACTAATAAAATATCTTAAATAACGTTAATAACACTTAATAATTAATCGTATTAGTAATAGTTAACATTCCATCCGTATTAAAGTAATAAACGAGGCAGGCGCTGCTATAAAGCAGAGGCCAGGGAGGTGCCTGGCGCAGTCTTGCACCATTCTTCACGCCGTCTCCGAGGCCTGGGCGCAGTCACCAAGCCACAGAGTGAGAAAGAGAAGCCGCAGAAGCGATGCCGGGCCTCGCCCAGGTCACACACCTAGGAGACGACGGAGGCAGCGCACAAACCCAGGCTGAACTCACTGTCGCAGGCGTGTTCTCTTACACGGTGTGTCTCTTGCGAATCACGCCCTCCTGTCTTCTCATTCCCAGCGCTTTCAAAGCCTGCTGGTCGCTTTGTAGGGCCAATTGCGATTACAATGAAGACATAATTCCTTAGCTGAAATCCAGAAAGGAAACAGTGGGAACACCAACACCTTGGACGTGGAGCGTGCGTTCTCATCAGAGAAAACCCACCTGTTTCTTTCTGGAGGAGACATTTTGTACATCATCCCACGGGCGATGAGTGTGCAAATTCTGTGCTGCGGGGCACCTGTGTGAGCACGTGGGCCCATTAATCATGAAATATTGATCGTGGATTGAGGCCGTGAAGGAGGGTCTGTGACACATGGGTTTGTTTTGCTGGTCCGAGGTGTTAAGTAGAATAACACCGAAGCCATGTTAACATTCACCGCCTACTCTCCTTTTGTTAGCAGGTTACAGCTCACCCAATTCACATATCCTCAGATTTATGAATTATTAATCAAAAGAGCTAAAAAGTCAATCCAATCTGGTTAGATACAGTAGTTCTTGTAGCTTCCAAACTTTTAAATAATGAATGGTTTCATCACTTCCCCAGTGGAGGCCAACCAAGGAGGACGTCTGGAAGCAGAATCCCACTGGGTCACAGAAGCAACATCGTCAAAAAAAGGAGTGATTTTTAATAATAGCAGCTCCAGCCACTGTATCATCACTGCCGCTCCCGAGAGAGACCGTCTCGGGACGGGAAGGGGAGGTGTCTTGAAGAAAAGGGCTTGGTGGGATAAATGTTGCCAGAAACGGTGATAGAAATGTGAGGGATTGGTAGGGATAGGAATATACCACACAGGTCCGTTAGGTTGTAAACAATGCATGGCTTTTTGTATTCTTGATTCTCCAAAGAGAAATGCACCTTTTGTTCTTTCTTACAGGGAAGGACTTCTCTCCTATCCGCGTCACCGTGGTCGGGAACTCGGAGAAGATACTAAAATAAAGGAACGGGTGGCCGGCGGAGGCCTAGCAGTGGGCAGGTTACGGTGAACGATGGGACTTGGAGACTGGTAGGTGATTCCACATAGGAAAGACCCACTCACGGGTAACTGGTGATGTGAGGGTTGGACTGCGCTGGCGAGCTGTGGACTGGGGAACGTGTGGGAGGAGGAATTCCATGAGCGAGCAGCGAGGCGCGTGGAAGGATTGGTGGGTGCGCCCAGCCTCTTGCCTTGGGGTGGGAGTCAGAGAGTGGAGGCTCCATCCTTGTTAAGGTGCCGTGTCCAGCTCGTTCTGCCTGTTCTATGCACACTAAACCCCTCCATCGACCCGGGAAATTTCAAGTCATCCTGACGTCCTGAATCACGTTCAAAGTCCCGAGGTCCCCCAGAAGTTCCCAGTCACCCGTGTTGGGAGCGGGACCTGGGAACTGGGCTGTCTGCGGGAAGGTGCCTGTAGGAGGGGCGGTGTTGTTAGCTGGGCTTGTGCCCCGAGTCTCAGCGCGTGAGTGGCCCTTTTCACGATGTGCACGGACCTGCACGGACCAATCCCAAGCCAAAGGCTGGCACTTCCTTTCCTCCGTGTCAAACACGTGTCACCTAGCTGCGTTTGAATTTCAGACACGCGACATGCTTGTAAGCACAAAGGAGTCCCAAACACTGCACGAAGCAGAGCAAGAACAAAACAGGCCTGGTGCTCCTGAACTTCTGGTTTAACTGGGCATCTTAGATTTTTTATCTGCAACTTTGCTCAAATCTGAAGAGAGCACCATTCTCTGAAGGGGCTTCCGATAGTAACGAAGTATCTTCTGTATAAATCACCATTTGCTGCCACGGCCTCCCCTAGCCTCTGTCTTCCCGTTGCTCGGAGCAGGTGCATCTGGACCTGTGCTGCAGGTGCACATAGACGACCACACCCTACACAAGCTCTCCCTGGAAAAGCGCCCCTTCTGCAGCGGAGAGAATGGTGGTACAGTGAGGCCTCCGTGTCTGTGCTCCGACTCGGTGGAGTCCATGGATTAAAAATATTCTAAAGAAGAGACACCCGGTTGCTACTGATATGGACTCTCAGTGAGCTCTCCCATGGTTGCATCTGTCCTGAAACTTTGCAGATTATTTTCCCTGGCCTTGTCCCCTAAACAATGCAGTCCAACAGCTCTCTGCACAGCCTCCACAGCTAGACATGGGTTCATGGTTACAGGGAGACCTGCGGACAGGAGTTATTGTAGACAGGAGTTATTGTGGACAGGAGTTATTGTAGACAGGAGTTTGGTATCTGCAGTGTCCTGGGCCCAGTCTCCCATGGACATTGAGAAACAGACATGTACCCGTTGCCCAAAATGAAGCACTTGAATAGGGGGTGGTTCAGAAAGTTTGTGGAGAAAAATGAAATTCAAAGGTTGTTTGAGTGCAAAATGACGTTGAGACCGTGCGTGCTTCCTTTCAGAGCGTGCACTCTCCGTGGGCTTTCTGAAGCGCCAGCACACCAAGGGAGTTCATTTTTTTTTTTGCACCCAAATAAGCTGAGGTTTGAATCGACTAGCTCTCAGAATCCCCCCACAGGGTTTCCATCCGGGCATCTGTCCTCCATCCCAACCTAACCGGCAGGAGAGCTCACTGGCTCTGTCCTGGGAGACACCGTGTGTGTCACGTGGCTACAATGTATCTTTCAGTCACACGTCCCATTGCTTGGATGATAAAACTGAGTCTTGGCGAAGTTCCTCGGCCCTGCAGTGGCCACCACAGCCTGGACGCACACAGCGGCGAGAGGCCGAGTCCCACGGGCACAGCCCCTGCTGCCTCCCTCTCTGCCGTTGTCGGTCCCCCTCTTTCTCACCGAGCCACGACTCCCTCGTGTGCCCGCACTCACACATCTCTCTCTGTTGACAGCTGGAGCCTGGGCCCCGTGACTCCTGGCACCTGTGCGGTTCCCCTCCCCCGCTTCCTCGCCCTGGGCCTCTGACCGCAGGGGCAGAGAGCCCGGCCTCCCAGCGCCACTTTCTCAGCGGGGCACTTCCTCCCAGCCGTGCTCGGGCAAGTTGTTTATCTCTGGGGGGTAGTCACGAAGATGGTATCTGGGACACTCGCTCCTCTGTCTGGGCACAGCTGTCTGCCTCCCTGCTGCACCTCTCCTTCCAGAAGCCCCCCTCCCCTCCCCGGGAGCTCCCTCCTTCCATCCTGCGGCCGAAGCAGTGAAAACACAGCAGGGCAAAACCCGAGGCTGGGAAGCCGGAGTTTTAGCTGCCAGGAAAGTTGCCCCTTCCCCGGTCTTGGGCAGCAGAGGCCTCTGACAGGCCAAGAATTAGGATGGGACAAAAGGGGGCGGTCACAGGGCCCCCGGGGGTGATGAGGGTAGCAGCTCCCAGTGGAGGGAGGCAGAGGGAAAGAGAGCCGGGACTCAGGACAGGACGGATTTGAAATGCCCGAGCAGGTGCACACGCCCAGTGGCTTCTGGCCTGCTCTGTGCTACAGAACGTCCTGCAAGCTCTCTGCGGTGCTGTCCAGAACGCGGGCCCCACAGCGACGCTGGCCACGGCTACCGAGGAGTGGAACTGTCAGCTCTTCTCACCGTTAGAAGTGATTGAAATTCACACGTAAATACGCACACGTGGCGAGCAGCCAGCAGATCGGCAGCAATGGCTTCAGGGCAGACGCCCACGTAGACCGGGCAGCCCTCCGGCTGACAGCAGCACCCTCCTGACTCCTGCGAGTATTAGAAGGCACCGCGGCTTGTGTGCCCTGCTCGCCTTCTTCCCGCAGGGTTGGGAAAATCCAAGGACGGAACTGACCATCCCAGCTCACAGCCGTGACACGAGCCTCGCCACTTGGGCGGGGTCCTTCGTGTGGGAGCCCTGGGGGCCTCCACCATGATTGAGATAGGTGCCCACATGCAAAGCTCGAAACACCACCAAGGCCATTGCTGCCACCAGCCTGGTGATGCTCGGTGTCTGTAATTCCTGTGCCTGGAGAGGCGGCCCCGTGTGGGTGGTTGAACACCCTGATCTCAAGCCCAAATCATGAGGCACAACTCCTACCCGCCCACTGTCCATTTGGGAAGTCGCTTCCTGGTGCTCCGGGCATCCACGCCGTCAGTGGAGGGCTAGGACGCGGTCCTGCCTGTGCGCCAGGGGACCCGGTGAATGCTGGTTCCTGCCAGCCCCCTTGATCTCAGGGAAGCATCTGGGAGGAACGGAGCCTTCAAAGACCTGGCTAAGAGCTTCTGTGGACAGCAGAGGGGAAGGTTCTGGGCCCTGACTTGGCTGTTTGCAAACCCCTTGTAGCACTGTGACGTTTGTAGACTTAAGTCACTCGGCTCCCTGTGAAGTTTCCGGCTTTTAAGGAAAGAGCCTTTTAAAATCATATTAAAAAGACCTCAAAAGGTTTCCTAGACATCAAATAGTCCTTAAAATACTATTTTGATGACTTAATTGCAAATAAATCAGAAACACGTGGATTAAACATCAAGCAAAACATACATGGTTTTTTTAAACAGGGCATGGGACAGAGACCCTCAGGGCCTTTGAGGAGGCTCTGTGCCTGGGGAAGGGCTTACATGCGTGGGTGCACCCCGCCCTGCCTCTGTGTACCCCAAAGGGAAGTGGGGAGTCTTCAGTTTTCAGGAGCTCTGATTGGGAGTGGCTCTGCTGTGCTCCTCACAGGCAGCCTTGGAGCCCTGGACGTCCTCCGGAAGCTGCAAGAGGAGCCCAAGGCCCACCCTGATGGCAGTGCAAAGGAAGTGACGTGCTAGCGGCAATGTGGTTCCTTGGGCTCAGAGAGAGGATGACGTGCTGGGGTAGCAGAAACGTTGACTGTGCGCTGGGGCCCCGGAGGGCTGGTCAGCACGGGGCCCAGGTGACCAGCGGCTCATGCCCCACGCTCCCAGGCAGCCCCCCCCCCCACAGATGCACCTGCACACAAGCGCACCCAGAGCGGGAGGCAGTTTCGGGGCCAGGTTTGGAGGACCTGCTGCTCTCCTGGTTACCGGGCCCTTTTCTTCCATTCTCTAAGTGAATCCCAGCAGCCAAGCTAGAGGGGAGAGGGGCTTTTCCTCCCAGCCCCTCCCCTCCCCCCACTCTTCTTTCTGTGTTTTCTACCCCCCTGCTTCTGGAATCCTCACCAGCGCACACCCGGGCCTCAAAGGCCTTCACCGCGCGTCCTGTTCAAACCAAGCTGAGGGCTGTGCCGGGTGGCACCGCAGGCCCCGCCCAACGGGAAGCCACGGAGGCAGAGGCTCCAGCAGAGAAGCTAAACAAGTGGACTTTCTCGGAGCCCGAGGATGGACAGGACTGAGCCACGCCAGTGGGCGACAGGGCTGCGGACGGGACAGCGGCCCCCGCTGAGACGCCCTGTGCTCCACGCACACACGCCAGGCTTGGTGGCTCTCGGCCTTTGCCCGCTCAGGGACTGCCACCGAAAGCAGAGCGCATCACTTCCTTTTAGAAGTTGAGGCCCACAGGGCTCCTTCAGGGGCACAGGCGGCCATGTCCGAGACAGCACCATTGCTGCCCCCCACCCCCCCCAGTGGAAAGCCGGGTAGGCAGCGGCTGTGTTTGGCTCAGGGCTTCCGTCTAGGGTGACTTCCGTCTCCTCGGCTTCCAACTCGGTGTCCTGCTAATACACTCCCGAGAGGCAGCCCCGATGGGTCGGGCACTTGGGGCACTGGGGGCCCTGGCACCCCACATGGGAGATGCAGATGGGGTTCTCACTCCCGACCTTGGCCTGGCCCAGCCCTGGCTGTGGCAGGATTTGGGGAGTGACCCAGAAGCTGGAAGGTCTCCCTCTGTCTTGCTCTATGTTGTAGGCCGGGCTCTCCCCAGCTGCCCTGCTCCTGTCCTTTAGGTAGGCGCTCCTTCTGGCCTGGCTGGGAGGGGGGTCTGCCCCAGTCCTCAGACACGGGGACGCACAGGCGCGAGGCTGCCTGCTGCAGGAGCCCGGCCCACTGCGGTTGGCCTAGAAACCCCCAAGTCTTTGCTCCACGGGAGAGGAGGGGGCCGCGGCAAGGCTGGCGCCAGATGTGAAGTCACATCCGCGAGGTCCCTGGAGGGTTCCTGCTGTCATGCACTAAGCGTCTTCCCGATGTACTTCCTCCTCCAGAGACCCCCAGCCCCGGGCAACGTCAGCCCATTGCACAGATGAGGAAGCTGAGTCTCGGGGGCTTTCCCTGCTCACAGAAGAGCCTGCCAGTGGGGAACGGGGATGCCTGGACATCGAGTGTCCAAACACCCATGGGTGCATTCGGATGAGTCGCCGTGCCCAAGAGCTATTCCGAGTCTTCTATTAGGATGGATGCCATTGAAATTAGTGCTAAGCTATTAATTGCATCAGCACTAATGCTAATTACCACTGCTGCTATTTCTATTGATCGTAATGGCATCAGTGCACGGCAGATGGAAGTGTTAGGGCTGGGGGCTCCGTGCGCTGCTGTACCTGTAGTGTTATATTCGCACGGATGGGATGCTGGATTCTGAATCGTGTTTTAAGATGTGTCCGTGTGGCACTTGTCAGACGTGCGGGCCCTGGGCGGGTCCTCCAGCTGACTGGTGCTCAAGGTTCACAGGTGTCCATATAGTCTCCAGGCACCCAGCCCGAGGACAGGCTGGCTTCTCCGCACCTGGCTGCAAGTGCTGCTTCTTCGCTGGCCGTGTCCTTTGTCTCGGAGCTCCTGCCTGGTGTCACTCCCATTCCCACATCTGCAACGAAGGCCTCACCAGACAGGGCAGGGCCAGTCCTCGTAGCTAAGAGGCACAGGACACGCGAGGAGATCTTTGTATCTTTGCTCCTCACGCTCCGTGGTCGCCGCTCCTTACTCTGGCGCTTGCTCAGCCTCTGCATCCCCCACGCAGCCTCGGAGGCACCTTTCCGGGCGTGGCGGCCGTGCACCCGGGCACCCTGGCTGGTCTCTGGGGCGAGATCATGCTGATGTACCTCCCAGCTTCTGGCCACGGTGCAGGGGCTGTGGGGTGCTCTCCTCTGCAGTGACGGGTTAACTTTTTTTTTTTTTTTTTTACAGGCAGAGTGGACAGTGAGAGAGAGAGAGAGACAGAGAGAAAGGTCTTCCTTTTGCCGTTGGTTCACCCTCCAATGACCACCGCGGCCAGCGCGCTGCGGCCGGCGCACCATGCTGATCCAAAGGCAGGAGCCAGGTGCTTCTCCTGGTCTCCCATGGGGTGCAGGACCCAAGCACTTGGGCCATCCTCCACTGCACTCCCGGGTCACAGCAGAGAGCTGGCCTGGAAGAGGGGCAACCGGGACAGAATCCAGTGCCCCGACCGGGACTAGAGCCGGTGTGCCGGCACCGCTAGGCAGAGGATTAGCCTATTGAGTCGTGGCGCCGGCCACGGTTTAACATTTTAACTGGCATCTCTGCCTCGCCCAACTCAGAGGCTCCAAATGCCTCTGTCCCAGCGGCGGCTGGGCTGGGCCCAATGCTGGCCACAGGCAAAGCTGCTGTTAGCCCCTAAATGCTGGGGTCGCTCCCACCCAGACACTCTGACCTCTGACCTTGGCCTCTGACCTCAGCTCGCAAGACCCACCCCAGATGCTTTATTAAAAAAAAAAAGCATTTATTTATTTGAAGGACAGGGTGACAGAAAGATGGGGAAACATACACTCCCACATACGCACAGATCTTCTCTCTGCTGGTTCATTCTCCTGATGGCCACCAACCAGGTGTGGGCCAGGCTGAAACCAGGAGCCACAGACTCCTCTGGGCTTCCTACTTGGAGGGCAGCAGTGCGAGTACTTGGGCCGTTTTCCTCTGCCTTCCCAGGTGCATTGGCAGGGATCTGGATCCGAAGTGGAGCAACTGGGACCTGAACCGTGGCTTCCATATGGGGTGCTGGTGTCGCAAGAAGCAGCTTAACCCGCGGCGCCCCAGCACCAGCCCCCTCCCCACGCTCTTGGTGGGATGTTGACCTTGTGGAGTTCCCGGCTCGTGTGAACCAAGAGAGACTTAACTCCTGCTCTGAGTCTCCCCACCTTCCACCTTCCACGCTGGCTCTGCTGGGTGCAGAGAGACAGGGTCTGTCCCCCCACCTGCTGTCCCAGCAGGTCCTCAGCTTCCGAGCTCGCCTTGGCCACTCCCCAGCCCTACCCTGCCCCTCTCCATGGGAGGAAGCCCTCTCCGACAGCAGTTTTACTTCTGGAAAAGGAGACATTTGTGCCAGGTATTTGCTGGACTCCCTTCTGCTCTGTTTCGACTTTTGAGACGGCTGAGTACAGACGGTGTCTTTTCTTCAAGAGGCCTCGGGCAAGTTCAAGGCCCAAGACTGAGTTTTGTGATTTATTCTTGAGAGGCAGACAGACAGACAAGCAAACCCACGTACAGAGATGCATCGATGACAGATGGGTGGGTGGATAGAGGAGAGATGGGTGATAGATGGATGATAGATACCTAGATAGATAGAGGATAGGTAATAGGACATTGCCATTGCTGAGCCACTCCTTGGTGGAACTGCATTTGAGATCCAGCGCCGGCAAAGCCAGGAGTCAAACCCAGGCATTGCTATGGGATGTGGGCATCTGAACTGCTGGGCCAAATGCCTGCCCCTGGACGTCATTCTGAAACCAGCATGTGAGCTCCCTGGGAGAGAACCCTCAGAGCCATTGCAAGTTCCTGTCCATGGCCTCAATGAAGGCAAAGCCAACCGTCACCCAGACACACAGAGTCCAAAGGGAGTGAGCAAGGGGGGTGCTGTAACACAGTCCCCCAAGAGGCCAGACGCCAAAAGGATGAGCCAAGTTTCAGTCGACTGCTCCTGCAAGGGAGCCAACATCCACGCAGCGGGTGAAAGGATGATTTTACAGTGATGGAGAGGAAGGCAGAGCAGGCACCAGGCACACCCGACTCTGTCTTCAAGGGTGAAGGCCCCTGTGATGGACGCCAGACTCTGGGGGCCTGGGGTCACCCCAAGGCCCCAGCCACAGGCGGTGAGTGCTGGGCACTGCCGTGAGGCGGACACTGCCCTCACGCAGGCTCACCCCACCTGCATCACACAGACGCTCCTGGAGAAGCCATTCGCCCCCCCCCCCAGCTGTGTGTCACGGAGGGAGAGATGCATGGACCGACGGAGTCCAGTGCCTGCAGAAAGGGCATGTGACAGGACACACACGCTCGTGCATCCATGGTGGAAAACAGTACACGGGCAAACACATGCATGAGCAACATGGAATGGTGCACAGGCTGACACGTGGAGGCACACGTGTGCATAAGCAGTATATACTACTACCCCAGCCAACATGCGTGTGACCCATAACAGTGCACACGTGTTTCTACCTGAGGGTCTTGCTCTCTCAAACTCATATTGAAACCGAATCCCCAATGCAGCGGTGTGGGGAGGTAGGGCCTGAGGGAGGGTCAAGGGCATGGTGGGTCAAGGTCTGCTCCCAGTCCCCTGATGAGCAGTTTCCTCCCCCGCCCGGGGCATGAGCACCCAGATGCCTGTGTCATTTCATGGAGCAGAGACCAGGCCCTCACCAAGCACCAGATCTCTGCACACCAGGATCTGGGAATTCCACCTTCAGAGAGAAGTACCTACTCCTTATGGATTACCCAGTCTAGAACATTCTGTTAGGGCAACACAAATGGATCAAAGCCATGGTGAGCATGCAGTTAAATAGTTCACAACAGCTCACAGGCCAACGCCTCTGTAAATGGCTCCTGATTGCGTCCAAGGGCACTGGTGGCTAAAGGCACAGTCGTGTACACAGGTGAGCACACACCTGGGTAGCAAGTGGGCCCCACAGGCCAACACATGCACCTGCCGGTTCCGTTCACACCACCGGAGTACGCTACAGAGAAAGAAGGCCACGTGCTAATGGGCGCGCAGAGCGAAGGAGACCCCTGTAGTTGGGGTGCTCAAGGAAGGTGACCCTGAGACGAGCCCAAAGGGCCTGCAGGGGTGAGCAGCTGTGCTCAGGGTCCCTTGCTTGGGCATGGATTAGAACGTTCACCACCCCTGAGGCAGGGCAGAGATGAGCAAGGCCAGCATGGACGGAGACCGGGAGAGCAGGGTGTGATGTCGCGCGAGGTTGGAGGGCCAAGCAGGTGCACACTGGCACAGCGCGGATCCAACAGGCTGTCCGTGGAGTGGGACACACATAAGGACAGGCGGGGACGACCTCTCCTCAGGGCTCCCCAGAGGCACTCGCAAGTCACATGAGGGAGGCAGAGGTGGTGTGCACGTGTCTGCCTTTGACATCTACGGGCTCAGTGCCCTGGGCTCAGAGACCCCCAAAGTCTCATCTTCCGGCAGATGCGACAGAACACGCTTAGTGAGCATGGAAGGGCAGCAGCCTCGGGGACCAGTGGCTGTGTAGACGCCAGCCGCAGAGGGCTGGGGTCCAGGCACATGGACAGAGCCGGTGCCCTGGCCCCGGCAGAGCCGTGATACCTGCTCGTGACTTACTGCCGAGAACCACAGGCGAACGCAGAGAGTATGCGAAGAGTTCATCTGTCAGCCTTGCCACTGTTTCACACTGACGAGGGGACGTGCGGATCCGGGTGCAGAGAACAGGATGGCGGCGGCTCTTGGGTGGATCAGAAGGCCTCTTGGCTGCACCAGCACCGGGCTAAGAGGCTGGCAGTCAAAGCGACGGCTTCGCTGGTCTCCTGACGTCTGATCACCACGACAGAAGCTCCCGATGCATCCGTTTTCTCTCTGTTCAAAAACTCCCTGAGTTCTGCCCTGGTGAAGTTGAATGGACTTTTATCATTTTTCAACATAACATGTCCAGTTTTCTGGAGAAAAAAAAAGAAACAAACGGGAGACTCGGGTTGAAGGGGCGATGGGGTTTGGGAGGGAGGCGTCTTCTGAGGGCCTCGCTGGTGAAGATTCCCCTAGGACAACTTGGCTGCCAGGCATGGGGTGGGTCACAGGGCTGGCACCCCCCGACCCTGGGCGTGCAGTAGAAGGTCCGGGGTCAGGCCGTGTCAGCCGTGTCGTCTGCATGTCTGGACACTGGGGTTGGTTTTCTGCACACTCGCTGACACACGGGGTGGAGACATGAGGGGTACACACCATATCTCCCGTCCACGCAGCCACATAGAGCTCCAACTTCCAATCTGCAGCATGGAGCCGGAGGATCTGCCACCCCCAGAGACAGCACAGGCAGCTAGGGGAAGGCACAGACGGCTGGGGCCTCCGGAGCCCACCTAGCGCCCGGAGGCTGAGCCCTGTCGGCCTTGGCTCTGGGACGCTGGCCCCATCCTGGCCCCCACCACGGGGAACTCCAATTCCACTCTGGTTCCAGGAAAAGACCACACAAGACCACTGGGATGGCAGCTTGGGCTCCCTGGCCTCCTCAGGGGACATGAGGCCTTTGTGTCTAGCGCACAACCCAGGACGGAGTGGAAGGCTGCTCTATATTTTAAGTCCAAGCTTCTCTGACACAAAACCAAGCTTTGCCCCGTCGTGATGGCTGTCCCCAAAGGCCATCTGTGGACCACCTGAGACGGAGTCCCTGAGTCACGGCCTGGCCTCCTGGAATCCAGCTTACACCCCTCAGGGGACCCCCGCCAGGGCTGACCCATCCTCGCTCCATCTGCTGAGACCTGGGGGCCTCAGGCCTCCTGGGAGGAACACACGGTTCATAACTGCGCTAATGACGAAGCGCTAACGGAAGACCCCAGTAACCTCTTGGCTTCCTCGCTTCCCGAGGCAGGCACCGGGGGAGCAATCAGACTCAGCTCAGGGCTCCTAAGAGGTGGTTTGCGGTCAGGTACCCAGCAGATGGGCTCAGATTACCTGCCTCCAATTTCAAGTCGTCGGCCGGCTGTATTACCTGCAGCTCAGGGGACCTGGGACAGTGCGGCTCGGGCTGGTGCAGCGGGGGTGGGGAGGGCAGGGTCTCCATACAGATGCTTCTGATGGCTCCCAGAGTTCCTCTGCCTCCAGGGCGGGCTCCGTGATGGGTGCCTACCCTCTCGTAGGGTTCACAAGGGCTTCACCCCAGAGTGTGGAGAGAGGGGAGTTGCTGAAGGGCTGGGTCTGGCCGTGCGATTCTCTCTCCCTGCTTGTCAGTTGAATAACCTAAACACTGGTGCCCGTGCACTTAGCTCCCCGTTTGCTGTGTCTGCCGGGGGGTCTCCAGACAGTCTTGGGTGTCACACAGCTCAGCTCCCGCAGTGCTCATCTGAGCACCCTGGGGTGCAGGATGGAAGGCCACCAGCTTGCGGCTGTGAATGCTGATGGCGGTGAGGGAGGTGGACAGGCCTGCCTGCGCGCCCGCGGGGCCTCAGACCACTTTCCATTCCCGCAGTGGAGCTGTGGGAAAGGCGTTGTTGGAGCTCCAGAAAGCCCCGCGTCCGGAGCCGCGTCTATGGAGGGCCTCGTGCTGCTGTTGCCCACGGGCAAGCCGGGGCAGGGCATGGACAGAGAAGGGGGCTGACCTCGGGGCAGCCAGCACATGCCCAGGGAAGGGCCTTCATGCGTGCAGGAGGGCTCCAGCCCCAGGCAGGCCCCGCCTCCTAGCACTAAGGCGCCGAGGGAGAGGGGGCAGCACTCAGCCCACAGCACCCGGCTCCTCGCAGAGTGCTGGCCTGTTCTCCTGCTCCCGCCACCCCAACATCCGCCATCCCTGCAGCCCTGTGCCTCTGCCAAGGGCGAGGTCTCCTCCTCCTCTCCCATGAGACCCACCCTTCCCTCTCCCTCGTCTCCGCCTCGTGTGCTCCTTCGCTTCGTCCTGCACACTCAGCGTGTTGCAAGCCTGCACGTCCCTGTGCCCGGCACACACTACACACTCAATAAACGTGCTGGGAGAATCGATGAACAAGCGCTTAATGATCAAACCAAGCTCTGCACAGCAGGAGGGCGATTTTCCCAGCAGCGGAGAACAAAAGCAGTGACCGTGAGGACGCAAGAAGCCCTGAGCTACTCTGGCTTCAGGGGGAGATTCACTTCCAGTGTGGAAGGGGTGTGTCTGTATACACGCATGTTCTCACACACACGTGTGTGTGTGCTGGTGTGCATGCATGTGTGTGTTTGCGTGTGATTTTAATTATCTGTAATCTCAGCTGCTGGCGCATGCATTGGCATCCAGTCTACAATGGATGCTTTTCTCCAAAAAAAGTTCTATTTATTTGTTCATTTGAAAGGCAGAGTGACACCCAGAGGGAGAGACAGAGAGGGAGGGAGATCTTCTATATGGTGGTGCATTCCCCAGATGGCTGTCACGGCCAGAGCTGGTCCAGGCCGGGCCCAGGAGTCCAGAACTCCATCCGGGTCCTCCACATGGGGGTGGGGGCCCACGTACTTGGGTCATCTTTTGCTTCCACTTCTTCCCAGGTGCATCAGCAGGGGGCTGAAGCAGAGCCGCCGGGAGTCGAGCGGGTGCTCCGGGATGGGGAGCCGGCATGGCAGGCAGCACCGGGCCGGCCCTGACAATGGGCACTTGAAGGAGCAGCCACCGGGCAGCCCAGGGCTTCACAAGGGCTGTGGGAGGCGGGCAGAGGCAGTCTGTGTCGGTGTCTACTCTGAGCATCTCGGAACAGGAGTCATCCCTTCCCTGCTGGAAGAGCTGTGAGCAGGTGGGAGACCCCCCCACCTTCTGGGATTCCTGGAGTAACCTGGGGAGGGGTCTCGGCCAGCTGTCTGTTCCATAGGACAGTCCTCAACCTTGGTCTTCCTGTTTCCACAGCTGCAGAATGGGACGATTGAGCTCCCCAGCAGGTCACGATCCGTCTCAAAGGAGCCCACATACTCTGAGCCCCTGGCAGATCAACAAGGGCTCTCGAAGAAGCGGTGGCTAATTTATTAGTTGGCACTAAATCGTTTTTACAAGATGTCACCACCAAGCGAGGGTGATCCTTGCACCGCCAACGCATTATGTAATCGTCACGGCCAACCGAACAGTTCTCACACCCGGGCTGTCTGTGTTCCCCAGGCGGCCGCGGAGAGCGCCTGGGCCCCCAGACAGTTAAACCACGCTGGGGCCACCTGGTACTTCAAGCACCTCAAGGGCCTTCATAAAACTGCTGGGTGACCACAAAAGTAACCACCAGTTCCTCCGGAGCCCAGCCCGGCAGCAGGCGCCCGGGCGGCAGCAGGGAAGGGTGATGCAGCACTTTGAGCGAGCGTCTCGAGCAGGCCGGCTGGCCGGGGCGGGCAGCCGGGTTATCAGCTTCTCCCAGCAGCCTGCTCTGGCCAGGCGGCTGGGAAAGTCCCACGGGGCAGGACGCGGGTGCTCCGCCCCGGGCTCTCAGTGCCCAGCTGCCCCCGCTCAGGAGCCGTGATGCGCCAGGGACAGTGAGCTCAAAGGGCTTGGTCTGTGCCACCAAAGCAGCCACCATTGGCTTTTCTCAGGCAGCTTTAAGAGGGTGGCAGAGGCTGGGGTGACCCTTGGGTGTGAGCATCTTGGGAGTGTTGGCTGGTGTGGGACCGGGACCCCTGGGACAGAGCCCAGTTGTAAGTTGACACCACCTGCTTCCTTCCCCAGCCTGGAGGAGCCTCACGCCCCACCCCCGCCCCTCCACACACATGGTTCTCAATCATCCTGTGAATTTCCTGTTTGGAAAAAGAGCAAGGGCAGATTGCCTAATCAGAACGTGACACTGGGAGTCAGACCCTGGGTGTGACCCTCGCGGCCACTGCAGGGGTGAGACAGGTGCAGTCCCAAGTGGCCGGGGCAGTCCAGGGTCTGAGAGCGTCCCGAGGATCATGGACTACACAACAACTTAGGACCCAGAGACAGGGGCCAGGTAAAGGCTCCAAGGTCAGGGCTTGCAAGCCTGGAAGGACATGGACCCCTGCCTGGCTGGGCTCAAACATGCCGGGGAGCGGGAGCTGCACTTGAACAGGTGTATGTGCAGGACCGTGGGCTGGCACATGGCGTCTGCGTGGTGACACCTGGAGAAGTGGGACAGAGCGAGCGGGGCGGGGCGTCTGCCCACGCGGGGCCTGCCCCACGCTGCAGGCTCTGAGCACAGCTCTGTGGAGTAGGGGAAGGGGAAAGCCAAAGGGTGGTGGAGAAAAGGCCCTGGCTCCAGAGACGAGCTGGGCTGGGGGAGTTCCTGGAGCCTGGCTTGTGCCCCACAAGGAGCGCTTCACCACCAAACCCCCGCCATCCACACTCTGCACTGCTCCGGGTCCCTCCCGGCACTGCTGATGGAGGTGAGGGGCGAGAAGGTGCCAGAGAGCAGCAGGCACCTCAAGCGCACGTGCACGTATTGAGCGCCGCCTGTGTGCTGTGCCCGATGCAGAATCGAAAGGAAGAAGGCCTCGGGGGCCGGAACCGGCTTTGTGGTGCTTCAGGCCGCTGATGGTCCTGACCACGCCCTCCGGCCCAGGGGAGCCGGCCCTGAAAGGGCTCAGCATCTCCCGGAACCTCAGTTTCCCTTCTTGAGCCAGGGGTGGGCTTCACACCCTGGGCCACCAGCTCCACCCACGGGCCTTCCAGGAGCTCACTGCTAATTTCCCTTGGCGAGCACCCGACGAACACATTCAGATATGACTGATTTTTTATATGGTTCCTTTATTTTATTTTATTTTGTTTAATGAACATAAATTTCCAAAGTACAGCTTATGGATTACAATAGCTTCCCCCCCCATAACTTCCCTCCCACCCACAACACTCCCCTCTCCCACTCCTTCTCCCCTTCCATTCACATCAAGATTAATCTTCAATTATCTTTATATACAGAAGATCAATTTAGCACATATTAAGTAAAGATTTCAACAGTTTGCACCCACACAGAAACACAAAGTGCAAAATACTATTTGAGTACTAGTTATAGCATTAATTAAACACCTAAGAGTACTTGTGTATTAATTACAGAGTTCAACCAATAGTTTTAAGTAGAACGTAAAAAATACTAAAAGGGTGAAGTATTAAGTTTTTTTTCTTTTTTTGTTATATAGTTATTGTTTTTATTTAATAAATGTGAATTTACAAAGTGCAACTTTTGTATTGTTGTGGCTTACCCCCCCAACCTCCCTCCCTCCTGCGGCCCTCCCCTCTCCCACTCCCTCTCTCATCCTGCCCTTCATCGAGTTTCATTTTCAATTACCTTCATATACTGAAGATCAACTTAGTATATACTAAGCAGGGATTTCAACAGGCTGCACTCACACAACAGCACAAGGTATAGGGTATTGTTCGACTAGTAGTGTTGTTTTTAAGTTTCATAGTAGAACACATTAAGGACAGAGATCCTACGCGGGGAGCATGTACCCAGTGACTCCCGTTGTTGATTTAACAATTGGCACTCTTATTTATGACGTCAGCAATCACCCAAGACTCTTGCTATGAGCTGTCTAGGCTATGGAAGCCCCTTGAGTTCACCGACTCTGAACTTGTTTAGTCAGGGCCGTATCACAGTGGAGGGTCCTTCCTCCCTTCAGAGAAAGGCGCCTCTCTCCTTGATGGCCTGTTCCTTCTGCTGGGGTTTGTTCACCAGGATCTTTCATTTAGATTGTTTTTTGCTACCGTGTCATGGCTTTCCATGCCTGTGAGACTCTCATGGACCTTTTAGCCAGATCCGAATGTCCCAAGGGTTGATTCTGAGGCAGGAGTGCTGCCATTCTATGAGTCTGCTGTGTGTCCTGCTTCCCCCGCAGGATCATTCTCTCCCTTTTAATTCTATCCTTCATTATTTGCTTACACTGGTCTTATTTGTGAAATCTCATCGACACATACCCTATCAGATATAACTAATATTCTGCGTCCATGGCTGCTTTTTCTCTTCGTCTGAGCGTGGAGGCACCAACCCCTCCACGGAAAGGGGAGAGCTGTGTGATGTGAATCCATGACCCCCTATTTGAAAGCGTGGCATCACGTGCCCTCTGACCTACAGAGGGTCGGGGGTTCAGCGTGATAACCGGTTCCTGGCGCTCGGGATAATTTAACACCCCCCGTGGGGCCTGCGGCAGTGCCCTCTAGTCAAACGCATTCATATTTCTGCAGGAAAATGTATGAATATGCGCACCCAGTGGGAGAAATATAGCCTATAAATAGCCTGGTGCCAGTTCAGGCCGGCTCTTGCGGCCTAATGAGTTCAGGTCACGCCAGCTATGGCATAGAAATAAGCTCCGGGGCCTCGGGCCTCCAGAAGCGCAGTCCGGGGTTGGGGGCCTGCGGCCCGTGCTGCCAGCCAGCGCCAGCTGGGCGTCCGGGATGTGCCAGGCCCTGAGCACGGGGCAGCCAGACGAAGCCTCCCGGGGGCAGTGTAGGCAGGCACGCCCACACCTGGGTGTCACAGAGCGCAGGGCAGGCAGTGCCCAGCGGAGTGAGGGCTCTCGGCCCTAAGGGGGGGCGTCAGGCTCACGTCCCGAGCCTGTCAAGTGGGCACCGTGGGGCTGGCTGGAGAAGCAGTCGCTCGTGGGAGCCAAGGGAAAGCGCCCTCTGGTATTCCTGACTTTGACTTCCATCCAAGAAGGCGGGGTCAGGTTAACAGAAGGGATGTCTTCAAACAAGGAAGGCAGACACACGGATGTCTCCGCTCGTGTGGCCAGGACCCCGGGGTCACAGAGGCTCCACCGGGCGTTCCCCGCGCCCCCGTCGCCAGGGGTCACCGTGGTGAGCTCCACCCGCCTGGAGGAGTCTGCTTGGCAAGCTGTCTCTCTGCAGAGGCTGCTCCAGGGCTCCCTGCTGTCCTCAGAAGTTGGTCTCCCAAGGGTGTCACGTAAACCCCCTCAGATAAACTGACCCGTGTGTGCGACCACAGAGGCCCAGCTTCCCCATAGCGGATTCTACTGCCCCCCCTTTCTCCATCTCTTCTGTCTTCCCATTGCACTCCAAGGACAAGCTTGCCCGACTTTGAATTCAGGTCAAAGGCCTCCTCCTCCAAGAAGTCCTCAGGGTGGAAGCCAACAGGTGCACTCCCCACTCACCTGACTCCTGTTTTACTCCTGGGAGTTTTCAAGGAGTTCTGCATCGTCCTTTTGGGATCACTTTGCTCCATGCAGCCAATTGGGCCCCATTTCATTCAAAAAATTATTCACCATCTGTCTTGTGATCTGTGTCATTTTATAAGGCTCTATTGAATAAATGGAACTCAGAAGTGAGCAGAAAGCTGTGTCACCTTAGCTCTAGGTTGCTTCCCTCCGCACACCACGCGGGAAGACCTCAGCCCACAACAGCCCAGCTGTTAGAATCTTGGAAATCTGATTTCTAAGGACTCCTCACAGGCGTCTATGTTTATCTATCTCTTTTTTAGATGTGTTTATTTATTTGAATGGCAGGGTTACAGAGAGAGAGGGAGAGACAGAGAGCAAGACATCTTCCATCCTCTTTTTACTCCCCAAGTGGCCGCAATGGCCTGGGCCAGGCCGGGCTGAGGCCAGGAGCCCAGAACTCCATTCTGGTCTCTCGTGTGGATGGCAGGGGCCCAAGTACTTGAGCCACCGTCCACTGCTTTCCCAGACACATTAGCAGGGAGCTGGATTGGAAATGGAGCAGCTGGGACTGGAACTGGCACTCGGACATGGGAGGGACATGGGACACCAGTGTCCCAACTGCCGAACCTCTACTCCACGACGCCATTCCCTTGTATTCTATTCTTATTTATGTGCATAGAGAAAATTATCTCCTTCAGTAATTGTCTTTAAAAAGGTGACAGCGTTTGCAAGCAAAAGAGGAAAGTCTAATTTTATTTTGACCTCTGTACCATTCCAATGCTCCTCCTCTCCATCCAGCTCCTCAGAGCAAGTGCTTCCGACGCTGTCACAGTTCAAGGCTCTGAAGATAAACGTGGTGACTGCAGGCCCAGGCCAGCCTGGAGCGAGCCGGTCCCTCGGTTCTGGCATTAACCCAGGCTCGCATCAGGCCGCTGGGCTGGGCTTCTAGCTGAGCAGGGATCCAAGGCCCTCCCTTTGAAGGCTGAGTGGCCGATAGAGGACTTCTCAGTGAGCTGATCTTAATGATGTTTTGGGGACGGGGGGTTGAACTGTTTATGGGAAAGCAGGATTTTCATGGCCACATCAGACCTTTGGGATTCTGTAAGCAAGAGGCCGATGCTGAATTTCCTACCAGAATGAGACTCCTTCTTCCCTTTGGTGCCCAGGGCCCCAGCATTTGCACGGGGGTCACGGTCCAAGGACAGCTGGCACACAGGGCTTTGCTAACTGCCTGATGGTTCCTGCAAACACGTGTCCCCTCATTGGCGTCCATGCAGGGCCAGGTGCTGGCCCGGTCCTGGCGGAGCAGCCACCCCGGCCCTTGGCAAGTCCTCAGGAGCCTCGTGTTAGACGGACACCGTGAGCAGTCTGGGGGTTTAGAAGCCCTGGCGTTGCAAGACGGCCTTGGGGACACTGACCGGCCAGTGTGGCCCCTGCTCGTTGGCAGCCACATCCTGTCCTGCGGCCGGCAGCCTGTCCCCGTGTCCTCAGTCCCTGCTCGCTCACTGCAAGCATTCCAATTTTAGGTTTCTGTTTACCTTGCTCAATGAAGTTTGGACCCTGCAGTGACATTTAATAGTGTACATGCACCGATTTCATGGAAATAACAAAATGGTCATTCTGAAATAAATGCTCTTCTGGGTGGGTTTCTGATTTGTCTCTTTGCTCACCGGGAGTCCAGTTCACCCCAAGGAAGATAACCCCCGTGTTCACTCCCCGCGTCTGCACTAACGCTCTGCTTCTGCCAGGCCCTGGACGCCTGGGTGTTGCCGAGGTGGCTCTGTCTTGCCCCGCTCTAGCCCCAAGGACCGTCTGCTCCCAGAGAGACGGACAGTGGCTCGTGTCTTAGTCCAGACGCCCCCAGCCCTGGCCCCAGCCCACGGGAGGTGGCTGTGGACCTGTCTCCCATGCCATCCTCAGAGCCGTGGGCAGCGCCAGCAGGCCTCTCCTCCTGGGGTCCGGGCCACCGGGAGTGGGTGTTCTCCTGCCTGTCACTGAGCAGAGATGACAGGAGTGGGTACAGCTGACATGTTTCTTCCTTTTGGAAGTGTGGGTGCTGCAGCATTTCTTTTCTTCCTCCCTCCCAGAAGCACAGTGGGGAGACTGCCAATGAGGAGTGGGTGGTTCCAACTACAGCCGTCCAACTGGCCACCCGAGATGCCCAAATCGTCAGTGCCTGTGGGGCTGTGGGGCTGTGGGGTTGAGAAGATCAGAAAATGTGCAGCTGACAACCTGGCCCGGATAGAAGCAGCACCAGAACGGGATACAGGACTCAGGAGGTATTCACGGCCACAGAATCCCAGTGCCGCCTGAGGCCAACACTCACATGCACACGCCATGCACACGCCAGGCACATGCCAGGCACACACCAGGCACACGCAGCATGTCCCTGCACGGGAGTGTCTCAGCAAATTCCGCTTCCCTTGGCTTCCTCCGTGGAGAGATACCCCACCCTGCTTCCCAAAGGAGTCAGCTCCCTCCCGCTTCTTCCCGCCCCTCCTCAGTCTCCCCCTTCTCTGTTTCATCCTGGATGCTCCGGGCCTTCAAGCCCCCTGAGACTGTGGGCTTTGTTCAGAGGACGAGGCGGGGTCTGAGTGTTGCTCCTCGTGGTCCCCTCAGTGCCCGGTGTGGTGTGGGGGCTGGCACAGAGCAGGTATTTAATAGATGATTGTATAATTGAATTAGCATTCACTATTTGTTTAAGAATCACAAACCCCTTGGAAGCTATGCTAAACAGGCCTTATCATCCCATTTGCAAGGTGAGATAATAGGTTCAGGCCTGGAGACACATTAGCCAAAGCTCTCGACTTTGATTTCCTTTTTTTAAGAAAGGGGATTTTCATTAAATTTATTTATAATTAACTGAAAACAATTGGACCTATAGACAAGGGAAAGTGTAGGATTTCAGTACACGCACATACTGTGTCATGCAGGTTATCCACTGTCTGAAACACTTGTCATTTCTATTTTTTTTTAAGATTTATTTTATATATTTGAAACACATAGTTACAGAGAGAGGTAGAGACAGAGAGAGAGGTCTTCCATCTGCTGGTTCACTCCCCAGATGGCTGCAACAGCCGGAGCTGTACCGATCTGAAGCCAGGACCCAGGAGCTTCTTCTGGGTCTCCCATACTGGTGCAGGGGCCCAAGCACTTGGGCCATCTTCCACTGCTCTCCCAGGCCACAGCAGAGAGCTGGATCTGAAGTGGAGCAGCCAGGTCTTGAACTGGCGCCCATATGGGTTGCCGGCGCTTCAGGCCAGGGCGTTAACCCGCTGCACCACAGCGCCGGTCCTTCTGTCACTTCTTGAGTACGATATCAAAGCCCTCTCTGCTGGTCTTTTGATTCGTAACACAATATAGCTGACACCATCACCACGCTGTGGAAGCTTCGCCCTCCCCAGCTGGCCCCCAGCTCTCCCCGTCGCTTCCTCCCCCTGCCCTGCCCAGCCTCCGGTCAGCACCGTCACACTCGTCACACTCGCTGCTTGGAGGAGCTCAGCTGTGAGTCCACACGTGATATAATATACTCATATATTATATACTTATATAATATGAATATATTTCATGTATACTTACTTTGGAAGTGACAGAGATCTCTCACCTGCTGCCTTACTCACCCAGTGCCTGCAATGGCTGGGGCCTAGCCAAGTCAAATATGGCAGCTTGGAACCCTGAGGGACTCAGTCCGGGTCTCTCCCCCGAGTGGCAGGAGCCCGGTGACTTGAGCCGTCACCTGCTGCCTCCCAGGGAAACGTGAGCTGGGAGCTGGAACAGGTGTGGAGTTCAAGGCTGGGCATCCCAGCGTGGGTATCTGGATGACATCACAGCCGCTAGGCCAAGTGCTTGCCCCGTGTGTCTTCTTATATAAAGATATATAATATATAAGTAAAGATATAATATATATATTATGTATCTTTTCTTCTTTATATCTAGCATTCTGAGTTTATTTTTGTATATGGTGAAAGATAAGACTCCAGTCTCTTCCTTGCACATGCGAATATCTAATTCTTTTTATTAAAGAAAGTATTGCTACCCCGTAGATTTTGCACACAGTCATTTGGCTCTAAGTCTGTGGTTAATTTCCAGTTTTGTGACTGCTCCGCTGGCCCGTGGGCCTGTTTCTATGCTAGTGCCATGCCGTTTGGCTTACTGTAGCTTTGTAGTATACTTTCACATCAGGTACTCTGAAGCCTCCAACTTTGCTCTTCTTGGTAATAATTTCTTCAGCTACTTTAGGGTGTGACTTGTGGTCCCATACTAATTTTGGAATTTCTTTTTTTTCCATTTCAGTGAAGCATGACATCAAGATTCGATATTAAATGTGTAGACAGCTTCAGGTTCTCTGGGCATGTGACCAATATTAACTATGTGGTGTTTTTATGTTTTTTTTTTATGTCTTCTTTGTTCTTTCATCGGTGGCTTACAGTTTGCATTAGAGGGATTTTTCACTTCCTTGATTAAACTCACACCTAGGCTATTTATGTATTTATATTAAGTCTTATTTATTTAAGAGGCAGAGAAAGAGAGGGAACCAGTCTCCCTCCTCCTGTGTGCTCCTGAAAGGCTGTAAAGCCAGGAGCTGGGAGTGGAGTGCAGGTCTCCCGTGTTGGTGGCGGGGGCCCGGTTACCCCTCCCGGGGTCTGCAGCAGGGAGAGCTGGGGCAGGGGCCACGAGCTGCACCCAGGCTCTCCACTGCATGGTGGGGCATCTGACCTGCTGGACTCCATGCCCGTGTCCGGGTGCTTGGTGCACAGGACAACACTGTCTGCGCAGGGACAGCCTGATTCCTCCTTTCCACTTGGGTTAGCCTTCATTTTATTCTCTTCCTAACTGCAGGCTAGGACTATTGTATTTACATCTTTCAAACAATTCACGTACAATCTTGGTGAAGAGCAGAAGATGGTCACTAAGAACCACCTTAGGCAACGAACTTAGGGCCGGGTAGGGAGCCGCCTACCTGGGTGCAGCGGAGGGAACTTGTGTGTCCAGGCAATGAACAAGAATGCGTGTGAGTGCCCCATTTCTTTCCTGTCCGGCAGAGGTACGTGTTCTTGCTGTACCTAGTTAACTGTGTTGTTCTCTGGAGCAAATGCAGTATGAGGGTATAGGACCCGGGAGACCTTTCTCTGTCTCGGTGATGGGAATCTACCTTAGGGCATCTGCGCTTTGAGGCTCCGTCTCCGCCGCAGCGGTGGGGACGACCAGGCTTTGGCCCCGACGTGATGTTCTCTCTGTTCCAGAACGTTCTCTGTGTTCCAGAATATGGGGCCTCCGAGAACTCCAGTCTGAAATGCCCACCTTCACCTGGCTACAGAGCCTGCCCTTCTGAGTTTTAGGCCAGCCTGTGAGCTCGGAGCTTGAGAGTTGTTTCGGGGATTATCCCGGGCATCTGCCCACCAGGGAGAACAGTCGTTCTCAGAGAGAAGATGAAGTCGGGAATGGACACTGCCCTAGTGATGTCAGTGCTTGTGGGTACCGACCCCATATACAAGTCGGAATGCCACGTGCAGCTGCCGCTCCCCTGAGCAGGCGATGGCCGAGCCACGGTCCTCGAAACTTCCTGTCTCTAAGGCAGAGGCAGGAGCCTCCAAACCCAGGCCTGCCTATGTCTGTGTTTTAGCTTAATTCCCATTCTTGAAAATTCATAGCAGTGTGTCCCACCCCCAAGGTGACTCACCCAGAGCTAGTGTAACTGCCCCCTCTTTTTTTTTTTTTTTTTTGACAGGCGGAGTGGACAGTGAGAGAGAGAGAGACTAGAGAGAAAGGTCTTCCTTTGCCGTTGGTTCACCCTCCAATGGCAGCCGCGGCCAGTGCACCACACTGATCCGATGGCAGGAGCCAGGTACTTATCCTGGTCTCCCATGGGGTGCAGGGCCCAAGCACTTGGGCCATCCACCACTGCACTCCTGGGCCACAGCAGAGAGCTGGCCTGGAAGAGGGACAACCGGGACAGAATCCGGCGCCCCGACTGGGACTAGAACCCGGTGTGCCGGCGCCGCAAGGCGGAGGATTAGCCTAGTGAGCCGCGGCGGTGGCCAACTGCCCCCTCTTAACAACTTACTGGCACTAGAGTGGAAGATTAGACGGATCTATTGTAGCAGAAAACATTGCACCTCTAGAATATACAATGTTCTTAATTCTGCTTCCATTTCTAGACATTTGTCCCATTTTATACAACACCAAGATTTGTCATCCAAATAGATATTTTTCGCAGGAAACATAGAGATGGAAAGTGGACTGTTCCACCCAGGTGCCAGTGGGCAGCTCAACCGGGACGGGTGCTGGACCGGGTGCCAGGCTGGGGCTCCTGCCCCACCCCCCATGCTCTCACACAGCCGTATCTCAGGCTCGGCTTCCTGCAGCTTCGCCAGCCCCCGGCATTCCCAAGAACTCTGCTGAGCAAGTGGTGACAGCCCCACCTCTTCCACTCTTTGGCTGTTGGAATCTGGTAATTGGTTTCTGGCTTCTATTTGAGGAACAAGCTTCCTCCAACGTTTGCACCCCGGGACAGGTGGCTGGTGCCCGAATGCCTTCTTCAATTAGGCAGGTGCATCCTTGGCCTTCTGCTCACTTGAGAGCCAGCTCCACAGCTGCACCGTGATGGCACGGGCTGGCCACCTCCCGCGTGGGGCTCTGTGGGGTGAGGACTTCTCTGCCCGGAGCTTTGTGAGTCATTGGTGAAACGCCCTCAAGGAAGCCTCACCATCATCTTAATCATGGTGGTCAAGCTCTCGCGCAAAGGCCCATGGGAGGCCACCTGGGAACCCCAAGCTGGGTTTCCATCCTGCTCCTGCCCACCGAGTGTCCGTTCCTGTTTTCACTTGCTGGTGCATACCTCGGACATTCGAGCTCGCGCTGTGTTCCAGAAAGCACCATTGCAGCCCTTTTTGTGTCAAAGTGACCTCCCGGAGCAGCCCTGCCTGAGTTGCAATGGACTCAGGTGGGACACAGCGACTTCGGTTTGTCTCTCCCTGTCTTCATTGCAGAAGAGGTGTAGACTCGAATCTCCACCGTCCTTGGATGACACTGGTGGCCGTGCTTCTGTGCCTACTCCCATGAATGAAGGCAAAGCACTCACGGGCGAGGCACAACCTCCCCTCCGCACGGGCGCCCGTGAGCCCGTGAGCCCGGCGGATCCGGCTGGAGGCTTCCTGTCCTGGGGTGACATCGCGTTGCTTGCTGGCAGCTGCTCCAGTCTCTGGGTCAAGGGAGACAATGATAGGTGAGAGAGCCTTGGGAAGCATCCAGTGGAATGTAAATGGAGGGCAAGGCTCTGTCACAACTGCCTAGCAGCCACACAGAACTCACCTGGGGCGAGCCTAGTGCCTGGCACAGAGCAGAGAGAAGGAGGCAATCATGGAAAAGACACAGGAGCCCCTTCTAGGAAAAGACAGAAGACCCCTACATTGCACCAAAATCCACAGCCATCCCTAGACCTCCCCACGCCTGGGGAACAGAAGCCAAGGGCGCCCTGGGGCTGTCGCTGACCCTGCTCAGTAAGGCATTCTCTCTGGAGCCCAGCTCGCAGGGCCAGTTGGAACTAGAGGAGCAAACCTGCCCCGGGCCCAGAGGCAGGGAGCAGCCCGGGCGCACCCTGCCCCGCGGGCACTGCTGAACCTGGCCACGCGTATTTACATCTTATCGCTTCTTCTGGTGAAGCGCTCGGCGGCTCTGCCCGACCACATTCCGCTTCCAGGAAACCGAAATGAGGCCGGATGTGCCCCTCGCCGCGGGCTTTCATTTTTCTGCTTCCTTTTCTGCGTGACTCTATTTTTGTTTTTGCACCGGGGGCTGCCTCCCCTCCCCCCCACCCCGCACTCTGAGTCTCCCGAAGCCTGGGTGTTCTCACACACCTGACGCCCGCCTCCTGGGAGAAGTTCAAGTGCTCCCCCCGGGGCCACACAGCAGACACTCCCTCCCGCCCCTGCAGGGCCAGGGCTGTGCCACTCCCTCCTCCTGGTTCCAAACCATCGGATCTCAGAGACCATGGGACTAGGAGCAGGTCCGAAAGTACTGGGGGTGAGGGGTCATAGGGAACGTGAGACCAAGCGTGCCAGGACGGGGCCAATGGGAGGTTTCTCCCGACAAAATCTATTACCACGGGTCCTCTGGAGGTGGGGGTTTCCTCCAAAGCAGAGGAACCGTGGGGTTCTGCTCAGGCCGAAAGCTCAGCCCCACTTGGAAGAACACAGAGTTCGTCCATGAGCTGCCAACTTGGGAGTCCAAGGAGGGCAGGTGTCTCTGCTACAGGCATCGGCATCCGTCTCAGAAGCCCCGACTCCTGGAGTGTGCGTGGAGCTTTGTCCCCGTCCTCTGCTTATTTGTCTACACTCTGCTTTGGTCGAAGCAGCCCTTGGGAGGCAAGCACTCCGGTGAGATCCGGGTGACTTGGCTCCAAGGGGCTTTGGGCTGTGAGCAGCTGGGCTGACTGAGCACGTAGGCGTGCGGCCGTGGTGCTGCGTCCCTGGGGTGGGTGGAAGACGAGAGGCGAGTGGGAGATCCAGCCGGCCCGCGGAGCAGGCTGAGGGCGTCCCGACAGAAGGGTCCCGGGGAGCAGCTACAGCCATGCGGAGCCTTGAGCTGTCGAAGCCGAGATCACACAGCAGGGTGGCCGGGATGTAGACGGATGTCCTCGTCAGGGCCCAGACGGTGGCCAGAGATGCAGGGAGCGCACACCGGGCAGTGGGCGGTGCGTTTCCCACTGCAAACAGGACGACGTGAGCATGAGCGAGGCTGGAGATCTCGCAGTGCAGCCTGGGAGAGATCCCCGGTGTGCAGGGCCTCGGCGTGCTCTTCTGCTCAGAGGCGGTAAAGACGGCCGTGTGGGCCCACTCCCCACTGTCCGTGCCGCGGCCAGGCTGCACTGCTTTGTAGACTGTGAAGTGCTGTTCTGCTACAAGGCCCCGTGCCTCGCGCCGCTGGCTGTTCTGGGCTCACTGTGCATGCCGCCACAACCATCCATCTAGATGCTTCCACGCGGCTTGTGTGAGACGTGAGCGCCCCTAGAAAACGCGTTCACCCGTTTCAGCCGTCTTGACCGTCTGAGGACGTCACCGCTCTCCCCCTTTGTGGGGTGAGGTGACTTTGACAAGGGGGCATCTGCGCTGATGGGAGGAAGCGAGACGGGACCCAAGAGCTCCCTGGTGGCCAAGAACAGGCTCCCATTGCCTCCTTATTTAAGGGCCCCGGGCGGAGCTTCCTCAGTCCTCTCCCAGGAGCTCACACCGGGAGTGGACATCAGCTCTCTCCAGCCTCTCCGTCACAATTATTCCCTGGAATACCCGTGAAGGCGCACTCACTCCCACCGGCCCAGAGCTGGCTAAATATGTGGCGACCTCTCATGTGCTGAAGATCTCGTACCTGCAGCCAGGACCTCTGACGGGAAAAATGACCTGGCTCCCCAGGGAGCCCCACTCACTGGCCTCGGGAAGTTCCCGGATGATACGGCCAATGCATGAGTATGGTGGCCATCAGATGCTCACGGCCAAGCCCAGTCCCTCCCTCTGCTTCTTCAGCACAGGGAGCAGGGGTGCAGTCCCCAAATGGAGCGTGCCAAGAAATGTGAGAAGCTAGGCTCAGATCCACCTGCCCCAAGGCCGCGGCCAGCAAGATCGTCTCACTCACTGTCAGGGCAGCTGCTCACAAGTTCTCCCTGATGCGTGCCCCTCCTCCCTCCTCTCCCTTTCCTCCCCTCCCTAACTCCCCACCTGCCTGCCTTTCCCCCTTTTCCTCCTGTCTGTCGGCAGATGTGAAGTCCCTCGACGAGGCCCCAGAATGACGTGTGCACAGGATGCACGCGGTTACTTGCCGCTACTCTCCAAGGTTCAGAAAGAAAACAAGTGGGAATGGAATTGGGAGGGCCCCGTCTTCACAGTGGAAGATCAAGGCAATGGGAACCCATCAAGGACAAGTCCTGGGGTGGGGGTACTGCCAGCAAAGAGGCCAGTCCTCAGCACACGGCCGGTCCTCACCACGCGGCCGGTCGTCTGCACATGGCCGGTCCTCAGCACGCCGGTCCTCACCACACAGCCGGTCCGTCTTCTGCAAAGACCACTCAGTGCTGGCTGCTTGCCTCCAGCCCTGGGAGGAATTTCATCCCTCAACAGTGGCCTGTCCCTTGGGAAACACTGAAAGGTGCAGCGGGCCTGGCACTGGTGCTGGTCTTTAATGGACGCACTTTGTAGATGAACACCTATGCCCATGCCTCCAGCGGGGAAGGCTGTTCTTACCAACTGCAAACTTCCCACGCAGGTGCTGCTGGGCCGTGCTGCTAACAAGAGGCTGCCTGCTTTCGGGCCCAGAGATTCAGGGTTCGCAGCTCCAGGCTGGTGCCCCAGACTCCTCAGCAGCTGCAGGAGAAAGGCTGACTTTCTACAGGCCTTGCTCTCTTCTGCCCCAAAGACAGCCTTTAAAATTCTCAGCAGCTTCATTTTGCTATCGGTTGCAAAACCTAAGAGAAAGGCTGAAGACCCAAGTTTTGAAAAGTTCAGCTTTGATGGATTCCTTTGTTCACGGAACGTGTGGAGGTGAAACCAACACTCCAGCGACCCAGCCAGGGGCTGCCTCCCGGTGGCCGCCCATCTCCTTCGGGAGAGGAATGGGGTGCTGATCTGCCACCTCGTACTGGCAGCTGCTTTGGTTGGCTATGATTTCACATCAAGATGTTTAGAAAAAAAGAAATTTTCAAAGGAAGTGAACACTTCTTGTGGTGAAAGAGATAACGAGTGATGGGTTAATGCTATCGTAGGGCGGCAGAGTGGATCTTCAATAATAACAATAATCGCGACAATGATATTGATAACGCACATTGCATTCTTTCTCGCTCCTCCCTTGGGGCTCGTCCCACACCTCAGCTCACTGCGTCCTCACAACAGGCTCCCAAGGCCCCCGGACCCCCGGCAGAGCTGTCACTGCTGTGGGATGTGGTGTCCACCAAGAATTCGGGGACCCTCAGTCGCACAAGGGACGTGGGGTGTCTACACAGGGGCTTCCCCCCAGAGGCCTAGGTCCTCTTGGCTATTTCCATCCAAGTTGTGTGCAAGTCCATCCACGGAGGAGTGCGGGAGAACGGGGCCAGACACAGAGCTGGTGTTCACCCGAGTCGTCCCCCTAGGAGATGCGGGGCCGCAGGCCTGCACGGCTCGCTTGTGGGGGTTGCTTTTTCACCGGACCTGGGCACGCAGGAGTCACGGAGATCATTTGTCTTGGTTTTAACCCTGCTTCCCGGCTCGGTTGGGAAAACAGAAGAGGGTGGGGGTTCTAGCTCAGATTCTGCTCCGTCTGGAGCATTCCTTCAATACCAGTCTGTTCTCGGAAGAGATTTCTAGAAATTACGGCCTGGTCCACGCTCCACTCTTTCACATTCCTATCCCACGACACGGAGCTCCCTTTCCTAAAGCTGCCATCTCCAGCCTCATTGTCATTTCGCCCTTTAAACACTGTGATGGACCAGGGAGCCAACACGGGTTGAGAAATTAGCACCTGGTATAAGAAATGAGCTCTCAGGCCGGTGCCACAGCTCACTAGGCTAATCCTCTGCCTGCGGCGCTGGCACACTGGGTTCTAGTCCCGGTCAGGGCACTGGATTCTGTCCCAGTTGCCCCTCTTCCAGGCCAGCTCTCTGCTGTGGCCCAGGAGTGCAGTGGATGGCCCAGGTGCTTGGGCCCTGCACCCCATGGGAGACCAGGAGAAGCACCTGGCTCCTGCCATCGGATCAGCCCGGTGCACCAGCCACAGCGGCCATTGGAGGGTGAACCAACAGCAAAAGAAGACCTTTCTCTCTCTCTCTCTCTCACTGTCCACTCTGCCTGTCAAAATAAATAAATAAATAAAAATAAAATAAAATAAAATAAACGAGCTCTCGATAGCAAAGCTCTCTTGGATGTGCCTCTAAGTCAGGGAGTTTCTGTCCTGTGGAGTGACCTTGTCGGGTCCCGGAAAACTACTCGGCAGAGGTAGCTCCCAGATGGGACTTGGTCGGCTGGAGCCCGTGTCTTCATTTTGCAACCTGGTTTTCCTGTGGCACGCTCTTTGTCGTCCTCTGAGAGAACACAGTGTATTTAAACAGAAGAGAGCAAGGCCCGAGCTGAGACTCCCTATTCACCGCTCGGGTTTTGTATCTGAAAGGGGTCCAAGCTCAGCCTTTGTTGTCAGTCGGAGGAAACACGCTGTCCTGGGGGACAAGGAGAGGCGACAAGCTTCCAGGGCTTTCTAGAACAGTCTGGAACAGTCTGGTTCCTTCCTTCTAGAGAGCAGACTACGTGCACTGGATGTTTTTATATCCACGGCAACACCCAGCACCCCGTGCACCCACGTTAGCTAACAGCTCAGAAATGTCCAGGAGGAATCCTCCAACACGTGATGGCACCAGTGCCAGGGACGGACGGATGGTCCGAGCTCAGCGCCAAGCCTGCTGCAGGCAGCGGCTTCTCTCCCTCACACCTAGGAGATGCATGTGCATTTCACATCACACATATATCACGCATGTATTGACTCTCTCACATATGGAATACATGTATATTTCATATCACACATGTATCACGCACATATTTACTCTCTCACACATATGAGATGCATGTGTATTGCGCATTACACGTATACCATACTTTTAATCCCTCACACATATGAGATACTGTGTATTCCATAAAACATATATACCATACATTCATTTAATCCCTCAAACATACGAGATGCATGTGTGTTTCATGGCATACTTACATCATGCACTTAATCCCTCACACATGTGAGGCACATGCATGTTTCATATCACACATGCATCGTGCATGCGTTTACTCTCTCCCTCTCTCCCTCCCTCCTTCCAGCAGCGCCAGGTTCTGTGAAACTGGAGAACTCAAGATGCAAGGACACCTTGCTCGCGAGCAGGCGATGCCCCCAGCCTACGCGACAAAGGCGAGCGAAGGCTCCCGACGCGCACAGCTTTTCCAGTTGTTTGCACACTGGTTTGGAATCACAGCGAACAGTTGGGCCGGCTCGGCTGTTTGCATCAGAGACAGCGAGCGCTGCTTTTCAACCGCCAGCAAGGAGACCGCAGCTCGCTCCTCGGCTCCACGGCTTGGGCTTCGGGCTGCGCTCCGCCCTCTGCTCCCCACCCCCTGCGAGGCCGGACCGACTCCGCTGCCCGGGAGAGCTGAGCCCCAGGGGCAGGACTGCCAGGGTCCAAACGCTGCCCCTGCCCCTCTCCCTGGAGCCGAGAGTATGTTTCTGAGCCTCTCTGTGTGCTCTTTTGCGGGGGGTGGGGTGGGATGGGGTGTCCAGCAAGGCTGCAGACAGGACTTGACGAAGGTCATCTGTAGCGGGGAGAGGCGTTCCACAGTGGTGCGCAGATACCACGTGCCTAACATCAACATCTAAGTCATCTGGTTAAAATGCGCATGATTTGCCAGCAGGATCTTACCTGGAGGAGACGGAAGTCCTCTGATGAAACTCTAAAATTACCCAAAGACCAGCTCAACACCACCTCCTCCAGGAAGTCGTCCCAGACTCCAGCATCGGAGTGCTCTGACCTTGGTCGCCCACAGAGTAATCCTGTGTGCTCTGGGAGAGAATCCTGGGGCCCTGGAGAGCCTGCCGGGCCCTGCGGCCTCGAGGGTGTGGGCTGTGTCTGGTGCCTGTGCACCCCGAGTCTCCACCCACGTGCTCCAGTCAGCTCTGCAGTAAGGGTGAGGGCGAAGCGGGCCACCCAGGTGCTCCTGCAGCCCCCCGCCCCCCGCCATGCCACGCTTGTTTTCCTAACTGATTTCCTGCTCGGGCGAAGCTTGCACAGGCCCAGGCCCTGGTGGCAGCCGGGCTGGGCCGCACATACATCTTCCTGCCCCAGTCCCTTCTGCGACCCTGTCTGATAGACGGCCACTGACTCTGCCGCTGGCACCCACCGTTCCCACCAATCACGCCGGCCTCCTGCCTTCTCTCAGCGAGAAAGATGGAAAAAAGTAAAAAGCAAAACAATTGTCACCTGCCCTGGCTCTCATACGAAGAAGCATCAGTAGCGGGTGAGGGAGGCGTCCCCAGCCAGCAGCCCCCAAAAGAAATTCCAGCTTCCAGTATGGACATGCCTTACATTTTCATGAGCAAATCATCGGGTGTGCACGAAGGCAGCAGCCGTGAAAAAAATTATAAATCATGGGAGGGCCCTGTGACCCGAGAGGGTCCCCCCAGAGGGCCCCCTGACCAGGCTCCACCGCCTGCACCTTGTCGCGAACAGCGCCTCCTGCACGGGGCTAATTATCTTTTAAAATTCATCTCCAGCGCCATGGGCTGCCTCGTGGGATTAAGCGCAGTATGCTTTGCAAATTGAAAATCAGATAGCTGTTAGGAATATACACTTGCTTGTATGGTTACGGCAGCAAACAAAGGGAAAACATTAATTTACATCCATTATAATAGAGAAACAAAGCCGGAGATGTTGCCAGCATCTTGGGGAGATGGATTTGCAAAGGTGATATTCCGGGAAGAGGGGCTGGGCGACAGGCGCCGTGGAGAGACCCCCCCCCCCCCCATCCAGACGTCCTCAACCCCCTCTCTCACCTTGCGGACAGGGAACAGGGTCAGAGTTCCTGAACTCCACTGGGTTGGAGCAGGAGGAACTGGATCTATCTGGAGTTAACCCTTGGTTTTCTCTCAAGATGGAAGACATTACAGCTTGGTTTCCAATCTAAGACTGTGCAACTCACGACGAAATTCCTCCAGCGATGTGCTTTTATCACACCTGGCCTTCCCTGAGTGCCTGCCGTGTGAGGGGTGCCCTCTGCGATGCCGTGGATTCTCTTCTTGCTTTCGCCATCTCACAGATGCAAAACTGACGCTCACAGGGTGAGGGCCCTGGCCCGGCGCCCAGCAGGTGGAAGGTGGCGGTGCCTGCACCATCCCGCGGACGCTGGACCCAGGAGCAGCAGGGGCCGTGCTCCCTGGGAGCTTTTCCTGGCTTCTCCTCCAGGATGCTCCTTGTCTGAGAGCCTTCACGGTCTCGGGATGTTTGTGGTATTTTCCAGTGTGGTTTAAGGCGGGTCTTTACAATATCGACAAGGAGTGGGAAGCGGGAGCAGGTGTCTGGCTTAGCAGTTAACATGCCCGCAGCCCACGTGAGCGCTCCCGACTCCAGCCGCGGGCTGCCACAGACCCTGGGCAGCAGCAGCGATGGCTCAAGTCACCGAGTTCCTGCTGCTCTCGTGGGAAACTCGCGTAGAGTTCCTGGGTTCTGGCTTAGGCCAGGACCTGGTGCCTGCCCTTGGAGAAATGTGGGTAGTAGGCCAGTAGACGGGATCTCGATCTCTCTCTCTGTCTCTCTCCGACTCTCTCTCTCTCTCTGTCTCAAATAAATCAATGTTAAAAAATCGGCACAGAAGTGAAAAAAGGGTCCATGTGTGGGGGACACAGCGGGTGAGGCTTTTGTAGGGGCAGGTGGTTAAAGTATCCTGGGGAGTGAACTCCATGTTGCCGCCACCCATCAAGGAGTAGAACATCTTGATGATTTCCTCAGGGTTTTCCAGGAAGTCCCTGGAATAAATAGTAACCACGGTTACAACTTCTCTCCCAGGCCAGGATTTCCTGCATCGTCCAATCCCGTCCATGTGGGCAGCAAACTGCACGGAGTGGCTGCTGCTGACTCTCCAGTGTGTGATGTGTGACCCTTCGGACTGCATTTCCGGGGTGTCCTCCGTGTCACCACGGAAGGTCACTGGACCTAAGAAAGGCAAAGCCTGGCTTCTGGTCCAAGCAATGGGCTCTCCCCTTGCAAGGCCTTGGTGAGTCACCGGCCTGCCCTCTCCGACCCTCTGGTGGATGGCGCTGGGGTAAGTCCCTGCTTCATCCCACCCCTTTATGACGAAGTTTATTTGTCTAAGTTGAGGCTTTGGGTAGTGACACAACTTCCTAGCAGAGACAGGAAAGGGGAGGGGGTAGCACCAGAGCAGGGGAGGTGAGGAGGCAGAGTGGGCAGGTATGGAAGGTTCTAGAAGAGCAAGGCTGTTGAACCAGGTCCAGGATTGCTCAGTTGCACACAGCATTTAGGAAGTGGAACGAACTCTGTGAGCTCAGATGAGATTGTCTCAAAGCAGTACAGCGAGAAGCAGCACCCCACGGCTTCCTTTCAATTAACCATTTAAATCACAGCCCGTGGAAACCCAACCCCTGGTGCTTGATGATAAACAGAAAGTCACAGCGGAGCTCCGGAGCCCTGATTCACGCTGCTGAGTGTGGAAGACCCACGGCCCTGGTCTGGGAGCCTTGGGCCCCAGCTTCCTCTTGGAAAGAACATTCCTGTGGCTGCTGGCTGCAAACGCTGATGCCACTCCGTGGTCTCTGGCTGAGTGGTGGTCATTATAGATAACCCCTCCTGACTGATTCTGTTTTGGCTTTAACTTTGACATTCAATAAAAAAAAAAAAAAGCAAAGCAAGAAACTGCAAGAAGTAAAATCCCCTCCCTCTAATACTCACTGCTCAGCTAGTTTTAGCTGGTTTTGGTGTTTGATGTAGAAAAGGAAAAACATATCTAACTGTAGAAAGAAATTAGATTGTTGATCGTCATCAAGAGCGCTGGCCGTCAGGGTAGAAAGTGGCCCTCAGATTAAGAAGAAATGAATGATACCATTGAAACTCTCACTGAGTTCCTTCCCCCGGTCAGCAGGTGCCTCGGTTAGGCAAGCACCGCGAGCCAGGTCAGCACAAAGAAGTCTGCTCGAAGGCACAGTGCGGATTTGCCATGTTGTCTACACAGCTTGGCCCCCAACGGAGGGACCGGGAGGTCATCCGTGCACCTGTGTCATCAGAGATGGGCGTTGCCCAACTGCCCGAGAACCAACTGGCAGGGCCAGGTTTGAATCGTGGCTCCAAGTCGGGGGAGGATCTGAGGAATTCACTCGTTTGAGCCTCAGTTTTCCAGTCTATAAAATGGTTTGAATTATGCACGTTATGCAAGGAGTCCCAAGCATTTAGGATTACATATGGGAATCGGGAGCAGAGTGTGCAAGATCCGTGGGCATCAGGCCGTGGAGACAGCGTCATTACCATCATTAGCAGTGGTGGTGTAGACAGCCACAGCAACTCGATAACGCAGAAGCCACAGGGAATCTGCCAGGAAGTCCAAGAGTAACTTTCAGGTGTCTTCTGTCCACTGCAGCTCAGTTACTAACTAGCTGGTCCCCCTTGACACACAGAGCTGTGCAGATGCACCTGAGACGGAGACGGCATTACCTTCATGACACAGGCGTAGCTGCGTTCTGCGTAATCCTCAGATGTCAAGATCATGGCTAAGGCTCACAGTGGGAGGCAGAAATCAAACCCTGGGGGGAACAATTAAGTGACTGCAACTAAACTCCGTGAGAACCCCGGCCACTTAAAGTTAGTTAGTGATCCATCTTTCCAGGTTGCGTTCCTTCCCTGCCCTGGGCTCTAGTCGTGAGATCCACACACGTGCAGTAGCGTCTCTGGTCTACACCGCCACGTGGAGCAGACGGGTCTGCAGGTGGAAGGAAGGAAGGCAGGAGCGAGGGGTAACAGCACCCTGTGGCACAGTCTCCCTCCCCACATTCTACAGCCTGAGCGGTAGCTTGTTTCTAATGTGCACCGAGCACTTCGACCTGTGATGGCCGTGAACGTGTGCGACTGATTTTTTTTGCCTTGTGATTCTTCTCCCCAAATGCAGCATAACCACCATTTACATGACACCTGCATGGGCTTAGGTGTTTCAAGGAACTGGAGATGATTTAATGTCTGTGGCAACGTGTGAGTAGGCTGGACGAAAATACTGCTCCATTTCCCACGAGGGACTTGAGCACCCTCAGACGTTGGTGTGGTCGCGAGCAACTGCCCTTGGATCCAGGGGGCGACCGTGTGTGTAGACACGGGTAGACACAGCATTGTGGTGCAGTTTCTGATCCACACGGACCTGGGCTTCTGCTACTCTGTGAGCAGGGCTCTGCACGGAGAAGTACCTGACAAATAGCACTGATGACCTAGAAGGGGGATTTTACATTTAGGTTCGGATAAAAACAGTCATTTCCGTCATGACACGCAAACTGTATTTTGCGTGAAGCTTATACAGGGCCACCTGATCTCTCTCAGGCATCTTCCAAAGGCTGTTGGATCAAAATTTACTAAGTAGCAACAATAGTCCTTGTATTTTATGGTGTTTATTTAAGGTCCCTAACTTGATGGTTTGATCCAGGTATGCATTGTGCAGCAGTCCCTACAATCAAGCAGTGACTGTGTGTGTATGCATGTGTACATGCATGAGCGTGTGTGTATGCATTCGTATGTTCATGCGTGTGCATGTGTGTGTGTATGCTGTGTGTATGTGTGTGTGCTGTGTGCATATGCGTGTGTGTGCACGGTCAGTGAGTGTGCAGGCACCCGGAGCACATTACGCTAAGTGGAATAAGCCAGAGGACAAACGCCATATCACCTCACTGACGTGGAGTGTAAGATAGAGAAGCCGGACTCTCATGCTGTGTTCTGCTTTCTCCACTCTGGCTCTGAGCTTCGCAGGAGCCCGCAAACATCCCAGCCTAGTGCGGCGGGGGCCCTCGAGCTCACGTGGGACCGTGGCTTGGCTTACAGTACCAGGGATCCTTCCACACATGAACCCCCGAGACCCTGGCAGAGGGCTCGGCCCACGGGGCGTCTCGGGGACCTGTCTTCCTGAGGCTCAAACTCCAAGGAACGGCCCGACTTCTGTCCACTGCTGATAGCCTTCTGGGCGGAGAAGCAAAGTGGTTTTTCCCCAGGGCCTCTTGGCAAATCAGGGCCACAGCTGGGTTAAAGCCCTGTGTTGGGCTCTTTGGGGCTGATGGCTGCCTCTTCATGATCAGATAGAGAGCTGGGATCAGGTCTGCTTAGGTCCCTACAGCCGGACACAGCTGTCTATTTCTGGGGGACCTCAGTGGACATGAATCTGGGCCCGTTGGGATCAGGATAATCAGAGGTTGGGATGGAGCGGAAAGCTTGCTCCAACCTCCAGACCTAAGACTTCTCCCCAGCAAGGTCAGGTCCTACGAAGCAGGGTCCTCAGAGGCTGGCCCAGGGGCCATCACCCCACCGGCCGGGCAGCCAGCAGCCAGCAGCCAGCACGCTGTCCCCGTGTGGCCTTCTGCCATGGTGGCACCTGCCTTGGCCTGGGCCCATGGAGAAGGGAAGTGAATCCTTGCATGTCCGAGGGAGCCTGACGCTCACAGCTCACTTCTGGCTCCGCGACCCACGAGGGTGTCACTTATGTGGGACAGAAGTTCCGTGCAGGTCTATTTGGAAAGAGTGGCCTTGCTGTTGGTGCAGGTGAGCTTAGGACGGCCGCGGTGACCCCCGGCTCCCTAACGCCCCTTCCCAAATCCTCCTCTCTTCACCTGACCCCTGCCCAAAACCTCAGCCCCCTATATGTATTTAGACAGATTTGTATCAACATTGCATTGTTACACTTGACTTCCCCCTTTTTTTTAATTATGTAAAAAAAAATCACATTAAGCCGAATCTAATTACTGCAATGTATATTAGAAGCAGGGCACCATCAAAATTTTATTTAAATTAATCAGGTTTTGATTTAAGATATTAAATTCAAATTAATCATGTAAAAATGGAAATGATCCTTGACGTGCTTCCAGCTGTGACTTCAGTCTGTTTTCTCGTGAGTCACTTTCGGGATGTCTTGGGGGGAACATTACAAAAATTCACGCCGGTGCTATTTCAATTAGAGTTATTTAGCAGGACAGATGCAAAGAATATGGTATAATTAAGAAGGAGCTGATGACATGGCTACAGATTTTCAGGATTAAAAGGAAAAATGAATACATGAAGTCGAGTGAACATTGACTGCTGGCCATGCAGCCCGAGTTCAGTGCGGGGAGGCTAAGCGTTTGTTAAAGACGGGAGGAAGACGTGCGGGAGCGTGGGCCTTGTCCTCAGGAGCCGTCTGCAGACTCCTGCACGGGCTTCCACCGGGAAGCCTCATTAACAAGCCGGCACTAACCGATATTGCCGTTCTTATCATTCCCGGAATTATCTTCCCCCGTGGCTATCATAGCCACCGACTAATTTCATGCCAGGGCCATCAGAAAGCTGGGAGAGTTAAAATAATACTTCAAGACCCATTTGAAATCAGATTGCATATGTTGGCACGTGTGCAATATTGCATATGGAGACCCATTTGTTATACACGCTCATGTCCATGTATATTAGGCGTGATTCTAGACACGCCCTTCATAATAATTCATCATGTAGATGACAGATCGTATGTGCACGCACACGGATCTGTGTGCGCTTCCTGTTTGTGGATGAGGGGATTGAGCTCACAAATTCGCCCAAAGCCCGTTATCTGATTGGCCACCGGGGACTTGAACCCACCCACTGTCCTATCTTCCAAGAGCGCCGTGGCGTGCACGCGGCACCTCCAGGCAAGCTCGGCTCCCCAGTCTTCAGAAAGTCCCGGGAGTCAGAACACAACTTCAAGGGCCCGTTTGGGGCCCCGCTGGTGAGAACAGAAATCCTGGCAGCGCAGCAACTGCGCGGGCCCCCGGTCTGTTTCCAGCGTTTCTGCTAAACCCAGATCGGGCCTGGGGCGGGGGCTTTCCTGGCAGAGGATGTGAGTCACTCTCTCTGGGTTTCAGAGTCTCAAATAATCAATATTTCCACGCAAAGAGCAACCTGTGTCTTCTCTCGCATCGGGCTCTGTCCCCTGGCCTCTCTGCCCAGCTCTGGGCCCCAGCTGAGCCGCAGGGCTGTCCACGGGGGCTTGAGGGACAGGCCCCGCCGGGGATGTGTGGCTGGTTCCTGGCGTACCTAGCCGTGGGAACAGCGCTCCACGTGCGGGCCTCCCGGGAAGGGAGGCGAGCCTGCTTCGCATGAATACACGTGATCGGGGAGGCGCGGGGCTTCGCAGGCTCCCAGCAAGGTCTGCACTTGAAACCCAGGAAGTACTCAGGAAGCCTTTGTTCAATGCGAAACAGAAGGAGGGAAGTGGGGAGAGCAGGCAGAGGAGGCGGCGGCGAGCAAGGCCGAGAGTGAGCATCCCCACTGCTGAGCTCCTGCGCCGTCTCCTTGCATTGAGGACGAAGATGCCGGGAGCCCTGCTCCCGCCTTGTCCCAAACTTCCTGTCAATCAGGGAGTCGGCTCCACCCCACGCGTTTGGATGGAAGAGAGCCTTGTCGGACGTGTGATTCATTGATGGGGCCAGCGTCCCACTCACGTGATCTAAATATGTGTAATTACTCTTTCGCAATCACGTGTCACTCGTTTTGAAAAGCTGCATCAGGTGGGAGGTTAAAAAGTCACTTTTTTCTCGGGATGGAAAATGGTCTTTGTCAGGAACGCTGGGGCCGACCACGCACACATCCAATCGATGCAACGCCAGGCGCGAGTCACGGCTCAGGATGGCGTCGGCATTGATTTTCTGGTCCCTTCAGCTTTTGTGGTGCAGTTTCGTCTGCCACTTGCACATGGGGACCATGCCACTCGGGACATGGCAAGGATTTGCGTGTAGACCGTGCTGCTTCCTTGCCGTGGGCCTGCCGGAGCCCAGGCTTCCTGGGCGGGGGGTCCTGGATGGTGGGGGGCGCAGGTCCCAGGCTCTGCACGGGGAGTCCTGGATGGTGGGGGGCGCAGGTCCCAGGCTCTGCACGGGGAGTCCTGGATGGTGGGGGGCGCAGGTCCCAGGCTCTGCACGGGGAGTCCTGGATGGTGGGGGGCGCAGGTCCCAGGCTCTGCACGGGGAGTCCTGGATGGTGGGGGGCGCAGGTCCCAGGCTCTGCACGGGGAGTCCTGGATGGTGGGGGGCGCAGGTCCCAGGCTCTGCACGCTGCCTCTCCTAAGGGGCTCTCGGCCGAGGAGCTCCTAAGGCCGCCTTTGCGTGCTTGTCTCTGGCGGCAACCACTCCTGACTGCAGACCCGGGGACCCTGCCCTTACCAGACAAGGCCTCAGCAGCGGGCTGGTGCTCACGGCTTCCTACCAAACTCTCCACTCTATGAGGCATCGTGGGAAGTGGTTTGCTACTTGTAGTTTGGGTTGGAATTTTAGCCCAGTAACTCACTTGAAACTTCTGTGATGGTGGGCAGCAACTCAAGTTTTCTGATGCCTCTTCCCTCACTGGCAACGATTAGGGGAGAAAATGCTCAGCTTCTCCGGCCCTCCGTCATCCCGCAGACTCCATGATTACACTTAAATGTGCCGGCAGGTTTCTGCCTCAGATCCTTCGCATGTCCTCTGTTCCTCTGCCTGGGGTGGTCTCCCCCGGTCAGCAACACACTTCTCCTTCCCGGATCATTCTCCCCGCCATCAGCATCTGCTAT